>NC_133394.1:30964772-31280681 GCF_047511655.1 Castor canadensis | reverse complement strand
ATTAGGAGGCAGGAACAGAATTTAAGTCTCTCTGAATCAATTTCTCATTGCAATAATGTGTAGGAAATGTGCTGAGAGAAATGCCTTGTATTTTCTGTGACCTCAATTGATTTTAAAAAATACTATGTTATAAAACATCTTTATTTGAAGCAAGTGTTTCATATCTTCAAAATACATTTTTTGGGGCTCCCGTTTTTCTGTAATAAAAGATGGAATCTCTACCTTGCTATCGTATCATTTTATTTATGGATATTCAGCAAAGCTACTTTTCTTTAAGTTCAGTTATTCTTGAAATAACAAAAATCCTTACCAAGTTTTCTCACCTTATTTAATAGTTTGCATTTCATAATAAGGAGAAAATTGTGCCAAAGTAAAATAAATAAATAAATGACTTGAGAACACCAAGAGATCTTTCCATCAAGGAAAGAGTCCAAGAGACAAGAATGCTGAGTCCCCTTTCACCTCTACCTACCCTCGAGGCAGTTATTTTGGACTTTCTGGGCAGTTCAGTTCAACTCTGACTCTCAGATCTCCTCCTTAGAAAAATTCTGAGTTATCTTTCTATCAAGGGGAGAAACCAGGGACTGTCTTTTAAGGAATGTAAGAAATACTTTTCTCATGTAGCTTGATTCTGGTAGAGGCACTTAGCTCTACCACCTAAAATTATCTCAACTCACCCACCCACATGTACATCTTCACAGACTTGCTAAAGAAATCCTCCAAGTCTTAAAACATGTTATTCCTCCTACCTTGGACTAGCCTAAACCAAACCTGGAAGTAATTGAAATTAGCCTTTGATGCTGTTGGTATTATTTAAGTATAAGAAATTCCCATGTCACATTAATCATATGAGTTAGGTATTCTACAGACAAGAAAATGGAGAATCAAACTATTATAATATATTTGCCTTTCACCTGACCACTAAAGCATACAGTTGGAATGTGAGGTGGGTCTGTTTGATTTCAAAATCCATTCTCCTCCCATTCATCACATTGTTGCAGGAAAATCTGCTGCCTCATCACTCCACTATGACATTCCATGATGAAGAGACCCCCTATATTTTATCTCACCTACTTCTCTGCACTGGCAAAGTTACCTGTCTGGTTTAGTTTCTATTTAGGAATGCTGTGTTAGACTTTATGTCACTGTGACCAAATACCAGTGGGGCACATTTCATATTGAAGCCATCACAAATGCTTTCATTTTTGGATCAATAGAAAGTTAATTAAGTAACCTATGCCAATGGGTTTATAACCATCTTTTCTAAAATCTTCTGAAATGTGTACATTTAAGCATGTTAAAAGTCTTTAGATAAAAACAAAGTAATTCAAAACATTGCTCAGATAAGATTATCTTGCTTCTTTCATATATGTAGTTCAAGTTACTAGTGATTGTTCCTTCTCTTAGGATTTTTCAAGATCCTCTTAAGGTCTCTGGTGTTTCCTTTTCAAGTGTTCTCTTTTCGCTTCTTGAAGGTTCACCTAAAGAGTCATTTCCTTTAGAATGTATTTCCTTATTTAATCTCATCCAGTCCTGACAAAGCAATTCTTAGTGCTTATAAAGTTTCTATAATAAAAACTGGTTCGTTCAGCCTACTTAGTAGAAAACCACATTACCCAGCATGTCTATTTGCTTACAGTTCACTAATAATCGATTCTCATAGGGTTGATCCCCGGGGACTGCAAGAATCTGAAGTAATAAAGGCTGAATAAAGTTGACTTAATGTAGTTATATTAGTGTCCTATGGCTGCTGTAACAGATGACCCCAAATTTAGTGGTTTGAAACAACACAGATTCATTATCTTATAGGTCTGGTGGTCAGAAAATGGACCTGACTGGCTAAAATCAAAGAATGAACCCTTTAATTCCTTTCTGGAGGCTCAAAGGAAAATCTATTTTCTTGTCTTCTAGATCTGCCTACATTCCTTGCTTTGTGTCTGCCTTTTCATTCAGCAATCACTATCACTCAACCTTTGCTTCTATTATCATATCTCCTCCCACTTTCATCCCCCTATCAGGACCCCTGGGATTATATTCAGCCTACTCAGAAATCTCAGGTTAATCTTCTCATCTCTTGACCCTTAATTTAACCGTATCTGTGAAATCCCTTTTGCCATGTGAGGAACCATATCGCAGGTTCTAGATATTAAGACATAAATATGTGCATAGATATAGGCAGTATTGGGGGTTGAACTCAGGGCCTCTCGCTTGCTCAGCAGGCACCCTATCACTTGAGCCATGGCTTAGCCCTTTTTGCTTTAGTTATTTTTCATATATAGTCTTATTATTTTTTGTCCCACCCTGAACCATGATCTTCCTATTTCTACCCACCAAGTAGCTGGGATGACAGGTATGTGCCACCATGTTCAGCTTATGGGTTGAGATGGAGTCTGGCTAACCTTTTGTCTAGGCTGGCCTTGAACTGCAATCTTCCTGATCTCAGCCCTCTGAATAGCTGGGATTACAGAAATGAGCTACTACAACCGGTCTCAGTAGCTGCTATTAAACTAATTTTGCTCCATTATCCTTTAGCGAATTAGTAAAAACCTATATGTACAATTAAAAGTTATGTGATATATAAATTTATTTGATAAATTGATTACTTCTCTAATTCTGCTAGAAAACAGACTCTCTCTTGGCAGTGCCGGGGTTTGAACTCATGGCTTTTTGCTTGCTAAGCAGCTCATTTTTTGCCTCTGCCAGCCTGGTCTACGATCCTCCTATATATGCTTCCCACAGAGGCTGGGATGACAGGTGCCTACCTCCATCCCTAGCTTTCTTCCCCTCAATAGCTATGATTATAGGCATTAGCCACCAGTGTCCAACTTTTTGTTTTTTTAGACTTTTCTTACTTTTTATTTTATATGCGACCTTTAGTTATTTCATAGATACCATTTTTATCATTTTCTTTTCAAGGTATATTCAATAATATACCTTATTCATGTCCTTTTTTTCCTTCTATGAAAGTTCTATTTAAAAAGTTCTATATAAGGATCATAGATTAAGTATTCTTCTGGTGGGGGAGAGGTACAGGGTTTTGAACTCAGGGCCTCATGCTCGCTAGATAAGCGCTCTACCACTTGAGCCATGCATGCAGCAGCCCACACTTCCCCACCGCCCCCCCCCCACACACCTTTTTGTTTGTAGTTGTTTTTTGGTAGGGTATTGAGTTTTTGCCTGGGTCTAGCCTCAGACTGCAATAGGCTTCCTGCATAACTGGAATTACAGGTCTGCACCACTATGCCTGGTCTGATTAAGTATTCTTGAAGAGAAATTCTCTAAGGCATTACATTTTTGGAACTCAGTTTTGTGGCTTTTTGGGGAACAAAATAATTATGGGAGTATGAACTATTCACATAAAAATTAATTGAAATAAACACTGTAATGATCAAGTCAGCAAGTCAGGTATTAACTCTAAGTTGCAAGTTCAATGTAACCATTCATTTAATCATCAACTGCTTATTACTAGCCTGTGATGACTTAAGCATTGGGGTATGTAGTAAACAAGACCTGGTACATTCAAGTGAGGAGGGCAAACAATAAGCAAGTACAAAGCACATAAAAACATGGTAAGTACTATGAGGTATGCACTGAGGTTCTGCCCAGACCAAAATGGCAGCAGAGACACAACTGTATGTAGCATTATGTGGGAAGGCCACTCTTAGAACATTACAATTAATCTAAGACCTGGAGAAAAGAAGGAGCACCCGAGGAGGAAATTTTACAGGCAGAGAGGCAAAGTGCAGCAGGAAAATTGTGGCTGTGTTTTAGGAAATGGAAGAAGGCCACAGAATTGAGGTGTAATAAACAGAGGAGAGTGACAAAAGTGAAGTTGCAGAGGTAATAAAAACTCAAGGGCGGGAGAAGTTGGGGCTTTAGTGGGTGCCAGTAAGTGAAAGCCTTTTGTGTTACTCCAGAATTTGCAACCAAGTGGGAAAGGGAACTCTAGAGTCAAAAGATGATCAAAATTGGAGCACTGCAGTCAAATGGGCTTCCTGACACTCTTCCACTGCCAAAACCCAGAGTAAATTTACTTCCTCTGGTCTCCCAACCAGAGCTAAAAGGCAGGCTTCTCCCACCCCACCAGAGGCAGGACAGTTTCTAAATGACTGAGGAGAATTAAGCCCTCTAAAATAATCCAAGATGTCTAGGAGCTATTTCTAAGGATTCTCTCTCTTTCCCTCTCAGGGGAGGACAGGAGTGCAATGGGATGAGGGGACAGGAGGCAGTTGCCTAGAAGGGAACACACAGGGAGGTTTCTATGATTTTCTTCTTCCTGTGAAGAGAAAGTTTCAGCAGTGGAGTGACTGACATAGCTTGCTTGCTGATTTGGGAAGAGCCCTCTGGCTGCTGTGGACAAGAGAAAAAGCAACTTCTAGGATGCTTTTGGAGCCATCAGGGTGGTGGATGCTGCAGCTGAGGCAGGGTAGTATTGAGGAAAATAAGAAAAGCAGGAGATACAGCATAGGGGTAGAGGAATAATGGCTGGGGGTTCCTGATGACTGGGTTTGGAGGAGAATGCCAAGGAGGAATGCAGACTAAGTATGGTTTAAGGCCCTGGATAGATTGGATGCCATGTACTGAAATGAAGAAAACCAGGAGACAAAAAGGATGACAACAAAGTCATACTCCTTGGATTTAGCAGTGTGAAGATTGCTGGTGGTTCATAGGAATAATTTTTGTGACTATTGGGAAGGGAAGCCAGATTTAGCATTTGAACAGGGACTAGTAGGTGACTGCTTATACCTTCCTCCCTCTCTCCCTCTCTCCCTCCCTCCCTCCCTTCCTCTCTTCCTTCCTCCCTCCCTCTCTCCTTCCGTTCCTCCCTTTCTCTCTCTCTTTCTCTTCTTTCTTTCTTTGTGGTACTGGGGATTGATTTAGGGCCTCATGCTTGAGTCACACACCCCCAGTCCTATTATTTTTCAGATAGGGTCTCCTGCTAACTTTATTGGGCCAGTCTCCTGAATAACTAGAATTTCAGGTGGGTTCCACCATGCCTAGCCTGCTTGTATACATTTTTAAAAGGAATTTACTGTGGAAGTAAGTAAAACGATAGCATATTAAAGGAGATATGAAGCTTAAAGGTTTTTGGTTGTCTTTACATTGAAGGGAATGATGCATTGAGAAAACAAGGTAGACAGAATAACTAGAGGTACAGAACTTTTGCAAAGGCAGCAAAGGATGCAACGTAGAGCTTTATTGGGGTGATGGGCCTGAAAGAGGGATACTTGACATGAGCCTTTGGAACATGAGTGACAATGGCACAGGTACAGAGGGATTGGTAGATTTGATAATAGGAAAATGGAAAGTCCTCACTGAATAACATTTTCTTTACTTCTGAAACACAAGGAAATGTGAACCTAAAGGAGAAATGAAGTTCTACTCCTAGGCAGTGTTGAATGTCCATTTGAGGTTTGTAATTATTAATGAAAAATGTAATATGTTAGCCTGGTTGTATTATTTTCATCAATGACATTTCATTTCTTATTGGAGAGCAGGTAATAGCACAACAGAATGGAAAAGATCAAAGACTTAGTGTTTATATTCCAGAGTTGATTCCGGTTATAAGTTCTAGTGTTGAGATGAGAGCAGGTGACTGACGAAGACTAGAGGAACAATTAAGAAATCAAGGCTAAGAGGAAGGTTATAGGTTCAGTCATCCATGGGAATGTTGAAATCACCAAGCATAATGAAAAAGTATGAGTGGATTATGAGCCAGGAGCCAAGTTGTCTCTGAGCAAGGAGGACTAGCCAAGAGATCAGCAGATGACAGCCACAAAATTTAGAGATAGGGGTAGCCAGATGGCATGAACTTCAAGAGAGCAGAGGTCTCTGCAAGAAGACAACAGGGAGCAAGAAGAACACCTGCTCTCTCTATCAACCCTGAGACAGGTTGGTAATGAGGGGTAAATTAGGTATCACTTGAGAAGATGTCCTACAGGGGAAAGTTACTTTACAGTCAAAAGATAGGAAGGAAGTTTAATAAACCACACCAAAACTCAATATCTTAAAACAATTACATTGCCTCTCAAAGTACTGCAGGTTGACTGGCCCCTGCTGGGTGATTCTTCTAATTCACAGGATGTCAGATGGAACCGAAATCTCCTGGGGCGTTGAATGGACAGGAACATTCAAGATGGCTCATTTGCATATTTGGTGCCTTAGTGGAGATGGCTGGGAGCTGGGCTCAGCTAGCATAAATATGGGTAGGTCTCCTCTCCCTCTTTTCTCTCTTCCTCCTCAGACTCTCTCTCTCTCTCTACATGAACTGTCCAGCAGCATAGCTGGACTTTTTATATTCAAGCTCAAGATTCCCAAAAGTCACAAAGTGGAAGCTGCCAGGCCCTTTTGAGGCTTGGATCTAAAATCAACACAGAATCACTTCTGTCACATTCTTTGGTTTAGAGTTAGAGGTCAGTCCAGATTCAAGGGAGGGGACTCACAATGCTCTCAGCATCAGGAGATGTAATCCTGGGAAAGATCTACCGAGGTTGGCTACAAATTAACGTTTAGTTACCCCACAGCCAGAACTTTTTTTTTTATTTCTCTAATTCATATGTGCGTACAATGTTTGGGTCATTTCTCCCCCTTTCCCCCCACCCCCGCCCTTTCTCCTACCCTCTCCCTCTCCCCCCACCCCCTCGCTACTAGGCAGAAACTATTTTGCCCTTATCTCTAATTTTGTTGAAGAGAGCGTATAAGCAATAAAAGGAAGGAACAAGGGTTTTTGCTGGTTGAGATAAGGATAGCTATACAGGGAGTTGACTCACATTGATTTCCTGTGTGTGTGTGTTACCTTCTAGGTTAATTCTTTTTGATCTAACCTTTTCTCTAGTTCCTGGTCTTCTCCTATTAGCCTCTGCCACTTTAAAGTTTCTGCATTAGTTCCTTTGCATTGAGGGCATCAAATGCTATCTTGTTTGTTTTTTTTTTTTTTTTTTAGTTTCTTGCCTATCCTCATACCTCCCTTGTGTGCTCTTGCCTCATCATGTGATCAAAGTCCAATCCCCTTGTTGTGTTTGCCCTTGATCTGAAGTCTGCACATGAGGGAGAACATGCAATTTTTGGTCTTCTGAGCTTGGCTAACCTCACTCAGGATGATGTTCTCCAGTTCCATCCACTTACCTGCAAATGATAAGATTTCATTCTTCTTCATGGCTGAGTGGTATTCCATTGTGTATAACTACCACATTTTCTTAATCCATTCATCGATAGTGGGGCATCTTGGCTGTTTCCATAACTTGGCTATTGTGAATAGTGCTGTAATAAACATGGGTGTGCAAGTGCCTCTGGAGTAACCTGTGTCGCATTCCTTTGGGTATATCCCCAGGAGTGGGATTGCTGGATCATATGGCAGATCTATGTTTAGATTTTTAAGAAGCCTCCCAATTTTTTTTCACAGTGGTTGTACTAGTTTACATTCCCACCAGTAGTGTGTAAGGGTTCCTTTTCCCCTGCATCCTCACCAATACCTGTTGGTGGTGGTGTTTTTGATGATGGCTGTTCTAACAGGGTTGAGGTGAAATCTTAGTGTGGTTTTGATTTGCATTTCCTTTATGGCTAGAGATGGTGAGCATTTTTTCATGTTTTTTGGCCATTTGAATTTCTTCTTTTGAGAAAGTTCTGTTTAGTTCACTTGCCCATTTCTTTATTGGTTGATTAATTTTGGGTGAGTTTAGTTTTTTGAGTTCCCTATATATTCTGGTTATCAGTCCTTTCTCTGATGTGTAGCTGGCAAATATTTTCTCCCACTCTGTGGGTGGTCTCTTCAGTTTAGAGAACATTTCTTTTGTTGAGCAGAAGCTTTTTAGTTTTATGAAGTCCCATTTGTCTATGCTATCTCTTAGTTGCTGAGCTGCTGGGGTTCCATTGAGAAAGTCCTTGCCTATACCTATTAGTTCCAAAGTATTTCCTATTCTTTCCTGTTCCAATTTTAGAGTTTAGGGTCTGATATTAAGGCCCTTGATCCATTTTGAGATTATACTGGTATAGGGTGATAAACATGGATTTAGTTTCAGTTTTTTGCAGACTGCTAACCAGTTTTCCCAGCAGTTTTTGTTGAAGAGGCTGCTATTTCTCCATCGTATATTTTTAGCTCCTTTGTCAAAGACAAGTTGGTTATAGTTGTTTGGCTTCATATCTGGGTCCTCTATTCTGTTCCACTGGTCTTCATGTCTGTTTTTGTGCCAGTACCATGCTGTTTTTATTGCTATTGCTTTGTAATATAGCTTGAAGTAGGGTATTGTGAGACCTCCAGCGTTGTTCTTTTTGCTGAGTATTGCCTTGGCTATTCATGGTCTCGTGTTTCCAAATAAATTTAACAATAAATTTTTCAATCTCTTTGATGAATTTCATTGGGATTTTGATGGGAATTGCATTAAACATGTAGATTGCTTTTGGGAGTATAGATGTTTTTACTATGTTGATTCTACCAATCCATGAGCATGGGAGATCTCTCCATTTTCTATAGTCTTCCTCAATCTCTTTGTTCAGAAGTTTATAGTTTTCCTTGTAGAGGTCATTCACATCCTTTGTTAAGTTTACTTCTAGGTATTTGATTTTTTTTGAGGTTATTGTAAATGGAATTATTTTCATATATTCTTTTTCAGTTTGTTCATTATTAGTGTATAGAAATGCTAATGATTTTTCTATGTTGATTTTATATCCTGCTACCTTGCTATAGCTATTGATGATGTCTAGAAGCTTTTGAGTAGAGTTTTTTGTGTTTTTAAGGCATAGGGTCATGTCATCTGCAAATAAGGATATTTTGACAGTTTCTTTACCTGTTTGTATTCCTTTTATTCCCTCTTCTTGCCTAATTGCTTTGAGCCAGAACGTTTTGAGGGTAGAGAGGAAAGGTTGAGATGGGAGTGTGGATTCAGTCAGTTTAGAAGACTACAGAGCAATATGATAAAGGAAAAGCAGGTGTAGCAGATGAGAGAGGAATTGTACTTCCAAAGATGACCAAGGTAAGCAGGGAGTTAAGGCATGATAGCACTGGTTCTATGACAGCCGTGATCTTTTTCTTTTTGATCGTGCACGCACCCTAACCAAAAATTTTTAACACTCTTCAAGTTTAATGACAGAATTATTAATTACATATTTAATAATGATCTTCTGTTATGTGTACTTTCTAAAACATATGTAAAATACAAGTATGATGAGATAAACTAAATAACAATCTTCAAATTACTTTGTTTCTCAGTAGTTTTGTTAAAATGCCTCATCAATTTAAAATTTTAAAATCTTTGTTTAGTACTTTCTGATATACTGGCCTAGAGGTCTGGTTCTAAATTAAGTATATTTCCATATACATTTTAATGACTGAAATGGTGATCTCACAAAAAACAAATATGACCAGATTGAAGAAGTGAAGCATGGTTGTGCTTGCTGTATTACAGCACTGAGTTTTCAGTCCCATCCCCAACTATACAAACGGTTTTGTTGAAATTCAGTTGGCAAACATGCATCATCCTCAATATCACTTGTTCTTGCAAAGTAATCAGAAATTGTTGTGCTTTTTTTTAAGAAATGAGTTCAAAACCCATTAAATTACTCAGTTGAAAGATATTTTAAGCAGTTTTTAAATGATCAAGTATTAAGAGTTTTTATACTTAAATTATTTTCAGCAACAAAATTACATAATAATGGAACATTTCCAAGTATAAATTTTAAAAACAATGTCTCTGTAGCACAAATGTCCTGAAGAGCAGCCACTTTCTCCTTCATTGCTAGAAATATTGCTTACCTTGAAGGAACTGATTAAGAACTTAAAAAAATCCGACAGTCACTTGTATTGATGGAAAAGGTCAGCATATTGAGAACAGTGGTCAATTTTTTTGTAAAGATAAGTAAATTACTCAGCTTTTAGTCAAACAATTCTTTCTCTAAGTCAACCAGTAAACTGGTTACTATGATTTCATGGTCAGTCCTCGTGTTATTACAAAGACACTATTTTTAAAGATTTATTTTAAAAGTTAATCACCCTGATGACATACTGTAGCACATAAACCATGGTACAATATCATACGTGGAAAGGGAATGGATTTATGAGAGTCTTACTACCAAACCCTACTAGGGTCACCTAGTAGGAGCAAGTGAGAACAGCAGTGTTTGTTAATACATTAAGTAGTATTAGAAAAATGCAAATCCTTTTATAGTTTTTACATACAAACTAAATGAAAGTGTAACAGCTAACATTT
Source organism: Castor canadensis (assembly GCF_047511655.1). NCBI lineage: Eukaryota > Metazoa > Chordata > Mammalia > Rodentia > Castoridae > Castor > Castor canadensis. Next base: position 31,270,479 of record NC_133394.1, on the reverse strand, counting down.
TCCTCTTTCTCCCATTGCTTCATTTTGGACATACCACTTTGCAAACCACATTCTTTGAGGAGGATGAGAAAGAAGAGAAAATGCTTTACACTGGCCATATGGCCCTAGATAAAACAGCTACACAGCATCTATAGGGTGGCTATTCCTTCTGGAAGTAACTAGAGTGGTAATAATGGTGCCAAAGTGTTGCACCATTACTAGGTACTAACTGTAGTCAATGCTTCCAGCAATGACTTTTAAAATGGGAGGAATTAGAGAGGAGAAAGAAGGATGAAGAGATTAATAGTAATAGCTTATTTTTCTCACACAAAATTCTGAATCACCAAGTCAGAGGGATTAAAAACTGTTAATGCTGAACAAGACTCTAGATAAACTCTGATACAATTCGTCATCTTCAGGTATTTATTGTATGCATTTATAAATGCATTCATCACTTAGCATTTTTCCCAGAATTTTTGGCATATACACATTTTAGAAGTGAGATGAATGAGTTTCAAGGATTGACCAGATTCCACACTGGCAGTGGTGAACATTAAACTAAGAATCCAGGTTTTCTATCTAAAAAATTCCTGTTAAGAAACACTTCAGTTACTGAGATGGAATTTAATCAGGCATGAAATACTAGAAACAAAAAGAAAACACACACATATCCCCCAAATAAAAGGACTTACGCCATCAGGGAAAAGCATGAACATCCAGATGCCAAAGTCAGATAACAGTATGCTGAGTTCAGAAATGACTGGTGGGTGGTTTGCTGCACAAGAAGTATCAGTCAAAAGAAGGAAGTCATTGCAAATGTTTTCCTTCTGGGAACAAATAAGAACATTGGACAAGTTGCTTAAAGGCAAACCCCAGAATTTCTCCAACTATTAATACAGGAGAAAAGAAATTTTTCTGGCTGTCTTTAGGGTGATTATAAAACAGGAAATGGGTGAAGACGGGCTCAGGGGGGGAAGAGTTCATGCTCTGTGCTTCCTCATAACTCAGAGGCTCTTTCTTTGTTGACATCTAAGTGTTGATGGGCCCTCTTCCCTCTCCCTTTTCTCTGCTCTCCTCTCCATTGTACACTCTCCCTGAATGTTTTCATTTATTTTTTATTTTTGGGTGTTCTGGGGTTTGAACTCAGGGCCTCATGGTTGCTAGCCAAGCTTTGTAATACCGGAGCTACTCTGCCAGCCCTTTTTTGTGTTGGCTATTTTTGGGGATAGTGTATCCAAAGTAATTGCCCATGCTGGCTTCCAAACACAATCCCCCTGATTTGTGCCTCCTGAATAATTAGGATTACAGGTGGTGAGCCATGTGGTACCCAGCCTGAGTGCTTCATTTAGTCCCCAGGCTATAAGTCATCTCTGATTCTGATAAGCTCCAGATGTGTATTTGATCTACCTGCAATATTTTTTCCTATATGTCATAAACATTTCAAACTCTACATGGTCAAATCATAAATTCTGATTATGTTGGCACCCCCAATCTGTTCCTCTCTCAATATTTACCATCTCATTTGCTTAAACCAAATAATTAGAAGTCATTGTTGATTTTTTTCTTTCTTATCTCTGCCCTAACCCACATCCCATCCGTATGTTTCCTACTTCTTTCAAAATGTATTTCACGTCTGTCCACTTATACTGTTGTACTACCCTGGTCCCAGCCACAGTCTTCTCATCCCCAAATATCTTCAAGGGCCTCCTTGCTGTTCTTCCTAATTTTTCTGGATCTAATCTCTACACAGCAGTCAGAGGCATCGTCATAAAATATAAATCAGACCCTCGCTCTCAAGTTTAAAATCTTCCTAACATTCTACCTCACTTAGAAGAAAAATTCACATTGCCTACCCTGCTTATAATAAGTGAAATAGTCTATGCTTGCATTTATATCATCATTTAAAAACTTTTCTTACCTGAACCACTTCTGAGTTTCTTGAACATGCCAAGTTCATTGATGCCTTAGAGCTACTAAAATAGCCAGGAATGATCTTTCCTTAGGTATTTCTATAACAACCTTCTTGTCATTCAGGTCACAGACCAAACATCTCAGAAGGACTTAGTCACCTTACTTCTATGAGGTGTACACAAACAAATCAATGATCACTCTACCACATTACTGTTTTACTTTTTTACATCCTTATTGTTATCTGATATTTTATTATTTACTTATTTGTTTACTCCTGTCCTAGAATGTAACAATAAGAATAAGGATTTTCTTTTTCCTGTTAATTGGTACTATTAGGACAATACCTGGCATGATTTTCTTTTAAACATCAATTGTGGGTCCCAACTGATTGTAGTGGAAAGGAGACCTTTAAAGATAGAATATCATGAGTCTCATTGAATGTATCTCATGTCCAGTGCTATTTAATGGGAAAAGGGGCCACATCCAACAACAGTTGTTTGGTAGCAGGAGAGATGTCCAATGGAACAACTGTTCTTTGAAGAGTCTTAACAACTTTAGACTTCTGATTGGGGAATGAGTAAATCAGCCTAAGGTGCACTTCTGAAGCATGTGTTGTGCTGCTGTAGAAGGAAGATAAGGAGATAAGACTGTAGAAGGAAGCCAATTCATTGGTTCAGCTGATTAAACTATGAGACATAGATAGAATAGAACAGAGAGATAACATTAAAATAGCAATAACAGGAGAAATACAGAATAAAGCTAGATAAAATTCAAATCAATTACATAAATAGAGATTACTCCTGTAAAATATGACTAATGCTTTAAAGGAAACATAATACAAAGGTAGAGGCAAGCACGTACTTAGTTAAATGAATTCCAAGTTCTAGAATTCACTCCATGCATAGCTTCAGGCTAAGACATTCATATTTAGCCTTTAAATAAATCCAACTATGAGTCTTAGAAATATAGACTTAATAAAGCTTAATAAAGCTGTAATTGGAAAATATAGAATGGAGTCATATAGAAAAATACCTTAAACTCTGTTATTTCTTTACAGTTTTTCTCTTATTGCCTTATTTCTTCTGGTTCTTGGTCAGAATGTCTTCAGAAGCTTAAGTATATAGTCAGGTCTACCTTTCAACATGAAGACAGCTTGCATGAGTTTCTTAGTACAGGAAAGTCTGGGGCTAGCAGAGTGGCTCAAGAGCACCTGCCTTGCAAACATGAGGCTCTGATTTCAAACCCCAGTGCCAACAAAAAAGAAAAAGGGACAAAGCAATGTCAAATTGTCAGTCAGACTATGACTACCTATTCTCCCTCAAGTACATTATAGGATGGTCAGCATAGGGAATGGATGGGGAGGATGGCTCAACACTTCTGCCACAGATAAGTTCAGAAAATCCAATGTTATAGAGTTTAACTTTCATGATAGGGTTTTGTTGGAAATAAATCTGCAAAGGTAGCTCAGAGCATAATTAGCTTTGAATGTCACTCCAAATATTTTTGTTTTATAGCTCATTGAAGATTTTTGGAGAGCTAGTTCATGATCCAACTTGTATTATAGGATGATAATGCTGGCAACAACACAGGGATAGAGAAATAGCCAACTAAACCAGAATACAGACTGCAGCTATTAAAAAGGTATTCAATGATGAGGATGTAAAATAGAGTATTTGAAATATATTTTAAAGCCAAGAATATTCAGAATTTTAAGTTTGGTTCCATGTAGATGGTGAGAGGTTACCTTGTTACTGGTTTTAGCAACTAGTGGGAAAATGATACAACTAAGTGTGTTAGGAATTTGAACAATGAATGGTTATGCTATTTATGATTTTATTATTTTGGGGAAGAGATAATGACTTAGATGTCAAACCAGACAAATGTGAATGGGAACACTACTTACCCATGTGAAGATGTACAATTTGGAAAAGCAAACGTGGGGTTTAATGGCAAAGTTAAAATGAGTAGGAATTAGTTGTACAGAATGATGGTGAAAGTGTGGAAGCAGAAAAGTAATGCATGAGAAAGTGGGAGGGATGGAAGAAAATAGTGCTTAGAACTACTTTCTAAGATCTAAGAAACTTAGTGTCACATTTAAGAAATTTACATTTCTTATGTATCACATTTAAGTATCACATTTAAGATATTTACGGAGGAGATTCCAAGATGGCGGCTAGAGGAGGAAGCAGAAAGTGAGCCTCCTATAGTGAAATCTTGGAGAGACGCTGGAGATACACTTTGCAGGCATAATCACTGAGAAGAGGCATAACTTTGACCCCTCCACACCTCCAGCCGGCGCAGAGAATCTCCACTTCACGTTAAATGGAGAAACCAGGAGGGCCCCTGGGCCACCAGTCACCTGCGCCCAGACGGCTTGGGAAGACACGGACCAGGTGAGCTTCACGGTACCACGGTACTCCCACAGACAAGCCTGGGCCAGAGCAGCATAGCCCCTTGGCAGACTGACCTCCACCCAGGGAAAAAAGAGAAACTGACTAATAAGCAATAAGAACAATAAAGACATGCGGGAAAGAGGGTGGGGCACACTGAGCGCTGAAGATTGGGGGAAGGGAACCCTTCCCGGGACTGTAAATAAACAAGCCAGGCGGGCCAGAGAGGCTCTGGCAGGAGCGGGGGCGCACGCCCAGCAACCAGGAGCAGGAAAGCTTGTGAGAGTGGCAGAGGGAGGAAAACTCCACAGGAGAGGAGGGAAGACCCACTTCCCATGTGAACTGTAAACAAAAATGGCAGCTGGCAGGAGCAGCAGCACCGCCCAGTAATCAGGAGCAGGAAAGCTTGTGAAAGTGGAGGTGGGAGGAAAACTCTACAGGAGAGGGGGGAAGACCCACCTCCCACATGAACTGTAAATAAACACGCAGGCCTGACAACGCGGGTGCAGTGTCACCTTCCCCAGTGTGCTTGGAAAGGGGAAAGCTTGTAGCAGAGGCTCCCGCACAGGAGAACTCTGAGCAAACAAAGCCTGTGGGGCCAGGTGAGTGCTAAGCTCACCCCAGAGATCTGCATAAATAACACCGCCAGCAACAGCAGGCTGACAGCAGCAGGCAGGCAAGCCACAGCTGCAGATACCATTCTCAGAACTGTCTCCAGACTCTTTTTTTTTTCTTTTTATCCCTACCTTTGATGAGAGAACAACCAAATTACACCTGCATGCTAAAAAACTTACTGAAATTGTATTGCATTTGAACTTGGGACACTTGGTGGGGTTTTTTTTTTGTGTGTGTGTGTGTGTGTGTAGTTTTGTTCTACTTTACGTCCCCTTCGATGAGACAGCTACAGAACAATATCTGAGGCATCATCTCCAGGATTGGAGACTGAGACAGACACCCAAATTATTAAGACTGAAACTTCATTGCATTTGAACTTGGAGGTTTTTTGGTTTTTTGGTTTTTTTTTTAAATTTTCTATTTTTCATTTTATTTTAATTCATTTTTATATAAAGATATTTCTTTCATTTCCTTATTTTTCATTTTTATTCTTATCTTTTTTTTATTTTTTATTTTCAATCCTCTCTCTGTCTCTCTAATAACTGTTCAGCTTACTGTCAATTAGTACACTAACACTCCCTGTTTATACCTTTGAAACTTTCTTCTCTGATACCTTGTTCTGTTTTCTCCTTCTTGTCTGTGTATTTGTTTCCCTTTTCTTTAACTTCTTGCTTGCCATCTCAGCTCACCCTTCCATTCTAAATATTATCATTGTTATTATTACAAGCTAGAAAATACTTAATTGCACACAGTACAGGGTCAGTAACAACACCAAAGACAATGACGGGAAGACAAAAAAACAAGGAAACCAGTTTCCCCACAGAAAAAAATTAGTACAGGAACCAGAGGGGAATGAAGAAAACAGATACTCAGATCCAGACTCCAAGAAAATGAAGATAAACTATGCCAAAGGACCCAATGAAGCCCACAAGAATAATTTAAAAGAAGACATACTACAGGTACTCAATGAGAATTTTATAGAGATGATACTGGATAGGGTCAACCAAAATGTACAGGAGACATTCAAGAAATTCCAAGACAACAAAAATAGAGAATTTGAAAAAGCAAAAGAAGAAATAAAGGAAACCATAGAAGCACTGTATAAACACAAAAGTGAAACAGAGAACACGATGAATAAACAGATAAATGAACCCAGGACAAAAATAGACAACATTAAAGAGGAAACCACCCAGGATATGGAAAACCTCAGAAAAAAGAACGAAACAGAACTGCAAAACAAAACGGAAGGCCAATCCAGCAGAATAGAACAAACAGAAGACAGAATCTAAAACTTGAATATGAAATGGCAATTAAAGGAAAAACTGATGAACTATTAATTAAACAACTCAAGACCTGTGAAAAGAAAATGCAAGAACTCACCAACTCCATCAAAAGACCAAACTTGAGAATCATGGGTATCAAAGAAGGAGAAGAGGTGCAAGCGAAGGGAATGCGTAATATATTCAACAAAATAATAACAGAAAATTTCCCAAATCTAGAGAAAGATATTCCCATACAAATGCAAGAGGCCCCCAGGACACCAAACAGACCAGATCAAAATAGAACTACTCCACGACATATCATCATTAAAACAACAAGTTCAGAAACTAAGGAAAGAATATTGAAGGCTGTAAGAGAGAAAAAACAAGTAACATACAAAGGTAAACCCATCAAAATCACAGCAGACTTCTCAACAGAAACATTAAAAGCAAGAAGAGCGTGGGGTGAGATCTTCTGGGGACAGAATGAAAATAACTTCAACACCAGGATACTCTACCCAGCAAAACTATCATTCAAAACAGATGGAGCAATAAAAGTCTTCCATGATAAGCATAAACTAAAACAATATGTGACCACAAAGCCACCACTACAAAAGATTCTGCAAGGGATTTTGCACACAGAAAGTGAAACCCAATTTAACCATGAAAAGACAGGCAGCACCAAACCACAGGAAAAGAAAAAGCAAGAAAATACAGAGTAACCTCAACTTAGGTAAACACAATCAAACCTTCAAACAACTAAGACAACTAAATGACAGGAATCACCACATACCTATCAGTACTGACGCTTAGTGTTAACAGACTTAATTCACCCATCAAAAGGCACCGCTTGACGAACTGGATTGAAAAGGAAGATCCAACAATTTGTTGCTTACAGGAGACCCATCTCACTGACAGAAATAAGCATAGGCTTAGGATGAAAGGCTGGAAGAAGATTTACCAAGCCAATGGCCCCTGAAAACAGGCAGGAGTAGCAATACTTATCTCTGACAAAGTAGACTTCAAACCTACATTGATCAAACGAGATAAAGAAGGACATTCCATACTAATAAAAGGGGAAATAGACAAAAAGGAAATAATAATTATCAACCTGTATGCACCCAATGTCAACACACCCAATTTCATCAAACATACCCTGAAAGACCTAAAAGCATATATAAACACCAACACAGTGGTTGTGGGAAATTTTAACACCCCATTATCATCAATAGATAGGTCATCCAAACAAAAAATCAATAAAGAAATCCAAGATCTAAAATATACAATAGATCAAATGGACCTAGTTGATGTCTACAGAACATTTCATCCAACTTCTACACAATATAGAGTCTTCTCAGCAGCCCATGGAACCTTCTTCAAAATAGATCATATCCTAGGGCACAAAGCAAGTTTCAGCAAATATAAGAAAATAGAAATTATACTATGCATACTATCTGATCACAATGCAGTAAAAGTAGAACTCAACAATAAAAGTAAAGACAAAAAACATGCAAACAGCTGGAAACTAAATAACTCATTACTTAATGAAGAATGGATCATCGATGAAATAACAGAGGAAATTAAAAAGTTCCTGGAAGTCAATCAAAATAAAAACACAACCTACCAGAACCTATGGGACACAGCTAAGGCAGTCCTGAGAGGAAAGTTTATGGCCATGAGTGCATATATTAAAAAGACTGAAAGATCCCAAATCAATGACCTAATGATACATCTCAACCTCCTAGAAAAACAAGAACAAGCAAATCCCAAAACAAATAGAAGGAGAGAAATAATAAAAATAAGAGCTGAAATCAACGAAATAGAAACCAAAAAAGCCATACAAAGAATTAATGAAACAAAAAGTTGGTTCTTTGAAAAAATCAACAGGATCGATAGAACCCTGGCAAACCTGACTAAAATGAGGAGAGAAAAAAACCCAAATTCATAGAATCAGGAATGCAAAACAGGAGATAACAAGAAACACCATGGAAGTCCAGGAAATCATCAGAGACTACTTTGAGAGCCTATATTCAAATAAATTTGAAAATTTTAAAGAAATGGACAGATTTCTAGATACATATGATCATCCAAAACTGAACCAAGAGGAAATTAATCACCTGAATAGATCTATAACACAAAATGAAATTGAAGCAGCAATCAGGAGTCTCCCCAAAAAGAAAAGTCCAGGACCTGATGGATTCTCTGCTGAATTCTATCAGACCTTTAAAGAAGAACTGACACCAACCCTCCTTAAACTGTTCCATGAAATAGAAAGGGAAGGAAAACTGCCAAACACATTTTATGAAGCCAGTATTACACTTATCCCAAAACCAGGCAAAGACACCTACAAAAAGGAGAACTATAGGCCAATCTCCTTAATGAACATTGATGCAAAAATCCTCAACAAAATAATGGCAAACCAAATTCAAGAACACATCAAAAAGATTATTCACCATGACCAAGTAGGCTTCATCCCAGGAATGCGGGGGTGGGTCAACATACGAAAATCAATAAACATAATAAACCACATTAACAGAAGCCAAGACAAAAACCACTTGATCATCTGAATAGATGCAGAAAAAGCCTTTGATAAGATCCAACACCATTTCATGATAAAAGCTCTAAGAAAACTAGGAATAGAAGGAAAGTACCTCAACATTATAAAAGCTATATCTGACAAACCTACAGCCAGCATTATACTTAACAGAGAAAAACTGAAACCATTCCCTCTAAAATCAGGAACCAGAGAAGGATGCCCACTATCTCCACTCCTATTCAACATAGTACAGGAATTCCTAGCCAGAGCAATTAGGCAAGAAGAAGGAATAGAAGGAATACAAACAGGTAAAGAAACTGTCAAAATATCCTTATTTGCAGATGACATGATCCTATACCTTAAAGACCCAAAAAACTCTACTCAGAAGCTTCTAGACATCATCAATAGCTATAGCAAGGTAGCAGGATATAAAATCAACATAGCAAAATCATTAGCATTTCTATACACTAACAATGAGCAAACTGAAAAAGAATGTATGAAAACAATTCCATTTACAATAGCCTCAAAAAAAAAAATCAAATACCTAGGTGTAAACCTAACAAAAGATGTGAAAGACCTCTACAAGGAAAACTATACACTCTGAAGAAAGAGATTGAGGAAGACTATAGAAAGTGGAGAGATCTCCCATGCTCATGGATTGGTAGAATCAACATAGTAAAAAATGTCGATACTCCCAAAAGTAATCTACATGTTTAATGCAATTCCCATCAAAATTCCAATGACATTCATTAAAGAGATTGAAAAATCTACCGTGAAATTTATGTGGAAACACAAAAGGCCACGAATAGCCAAGACAATACTCAGTCAAAAGAACAATGCAGGAGGTATCACAATACCTGACTTCATACTATATTACAAAGCAATAACAATAAAAACAGCATGGTACTGGCACAAAAACAGACATGAAGACCAGTAGAGCAGAATAGAGGACCCAGATATGAAGCCAAACAACTATAACCAACTTGTCTTTGACAAAGGAGCTAAAAATATACGATGGAGAAATAGCAGCCTCTTCAACAAAAACTGCTAGGAAAACTGGTTAGCAGTCTGCAAAAAACTGAAACTAGATCCATGTATATCACCCTATACCAATATTAACTCAAAATGGATCAAGGATCATATCAGACCCCAAACTCAAAGTTGATACAGGAAAGAGTAGGAAATACTCTGGAGTTAGTAGGTATAGGTAAGAACTTTCTCAATGGAACCCCAGCAGCACAGCAGCTAAGAGATAGCATAGATAAATGGGAACTCATAAAGCTAAAAAGCTCTGTTCATCAAATGAAATGGTCTCTAAACTGAAGAGAACACCCACAGAGTGGGAGAAAATATTTGCCAGCTATACATCAGACAAAGGACTGATAACCAGAATATACAGGGACCTTAAAAAACTAAATTCTCCCAAAACTAATGAACCAATAAAGAAATGGGCAAGTGAACTAAACAGAACTTTCTCAAAAGAAGAAATTCAGATGGCCAAAAAACACATGGAAAAATGCTCACCATCTCTAGCATAAAGGAAATGCAAATTAAAACCACACTAAGATTCCACCTCACCCCTGTTAGAATAGCCATCATCAGCAACACCACCATCAACAGGTGTTGGCGAAGATGTGGGGAAAAAGGAACCCTCTTACACTGTTGGTGGGAATGTAAACTAGTACAACCACTCTGGAAAAAAAATTGGAGGCTACTTAAAACACTAAATATTGATCTACCATTTGATCCAGCAATACCACTCTTGGGGATATACCCAAAAGACTGTGACACAGGTTACTCCAGAGGCACCTGCACACCCATGTTTACTGTGGCACTATTCACAATAGCCAAGTTATAGAAATAGCCAAGATGCCCCAGCACTGATGAATGGATTAAGAAAATGTGGTATCTATACACAATGGAATTTTATGCAGCTATGAAGAACGAAATGTTATCATTTGCTGGTAAATGGATGGAATTGGAGAACATCATTCTGAGTGAGGTTAGCCTGGCCCAAAAGACCAAATATCATATGTTCTCCCTCATATGTGGACTTTAGATCAAGGGCAAACACAACAATGGGATTGGACTTTGAGCACATGATAAAGCAAGAGCACACAAGGGAGGGGTGAGGATAGGTAAGACACCTAAAAAATTAGCTAGCATTTGTTGCCCTTAACACAGAGAAACTAAAGCAGATACCTTAAAAGCAACTGAGGCCAATAGGAAAAGGAGACCAGGAACTAGAGAAATGGTGAGATCAAAAAGAATTAACCTAGAAGGTAACACACACACACAGGAAGTTAATGTTAGTCAACTCCCTGTATAGCTATCCTTATCTCAACCAGCAAAAACCCTTGTTCCTTCCTATTATTGCTTACACTCTCTGTTCAACAAAATTAGAGATAAGGGCAAAATAGTTTCTGCTGGGTATTGAGGGGGTTGTGGGGGAAGGGAGGGGGTGGAGTGGGTGGTAAGGGAGGGGATGGGGGCAGGGGGGAGAAATGACCCAAGCCTTGTATGCACATATGAATAATAAAATTTAAAAAAATTTATGGAAAAAGAAGAGCAAAGTAGTGTGACCAAAAGGATTGTCAATATAATGGAGACTTATTTTTTAAAAAGTGACAACAATGCGAGAATTCAGGAAAAAGAATTGGACCAAGGTACAAGTAGATATGGAATTCTGATATGCAGTTAAGTTGTTAATCACAAACTTTAATTACCATAAGCCGTTCATAGTCATGGTCTCTGTTTACAGTGAAGTTGTAAAGCAGGACTGGTGGGTAAGGGAGTAGTTTGAGGTCTAAGGGTGGGAAAGGAGTAAAAGAATTATTTTCAGGGCTTTTTTGTATAAGACCAAGAAATTAGTTTCTTCTGGCTTTCACCATATCTTCTTGACTGGGGTTCAACAAAGTGTTTATGTAAAAGGCCAGATAGTATTTTCGGATTTTGGGGGCTATCCTGTACTCCACTGCTGTATAGTAAAGGTAAGCCATAGACAATGCATAGACAGGGGTATATAGTTGTGCTCCAATAAAATTGTATTTGTAAAAACAGATGATTGGCTGGATGTCTTCTACTGGCAGAAGGTCTGTGATGTTTATTCTTTATCAATCAATGTTTGTGAGGTCAATAGATTGAGACAAGTTTAACCTTGATACAAGTATTATTTAACTATAAATCTCCTACAGCGCTTGATCAATCTTTTCCAGGTAAAACGCACATTTTTATAATTTCAGACTTTGATGTAAGTGCAATACACATCAATCTGGTGATTTATGAAGACCCAAAACATTCAGATGATATTACTAAACCAACAAGGGGATCTTTGGTTTTGTTGAGATATACAGTTAACTGCATAGCCACAGAACTTTTGATGTTCCTGGGGAACTTGACAACAGCATGTATTTTTTTGTAGCACATTCATTATATTTTTACTCTGTTTTAGTAGATTAGGACTAGAGGTGTGGTTCGAGCAGAGTGCCTGCTTTGCAAGCATGAAGCCCTAAGTTCAAATCCCAGCCCCCCCCCCAAAAATAGATGCATCAACATGTTAACAATCCCATTGACATGTTTAAGCTATCAGACAATTACTGGTCTTACTTGTTTGCATTAATTGATATAACTTGCTTGTTGACTATTGTTAACCACTATAATTAAAGTAGGCTCAACACTATTACTTTCTCATTTTTTGATCAATATTTCCTATGTGCCTTATTCAATTAGATTTTATTCTTTAGTCATAGTTGAAAATACAGTAAGTATTCATCAATTATATGGTAAAATCTCATTGAGTGCCATGTTTCAGGCAATATGCAATGTGCTGAGAATACAAAGATAATCCTGCTTGAACTTTATACTCAAGATGCTCTCTATTGAGCAGGGGGTACTCAAGTGGAAGCACATTTATTTGCTTACCAAGTGCAAGGTTCAATCCCCAGTGCTGCAACAACAACAACAACAAAAAGTGCTCTCTGTCAAGGTATAGCAGAGGGAGGGAGTTATCTACAACATCAAATACAGCAGAAAGGTGAACTTTGAGAAATGGAGAGAGGTCATTAGATTTAGCAGTGGGAAATCCACAAAATTCTTAGATATTTCACACTCTCAACTATGTTACCATGTTCCCAACAACACAGCACAAGAGCAGAGTCTTTGTTTCTCAGCAGAGTTTATAGATTAAACTCTTTCAGGATTCATAGTTATAAGTAATCAAACCATCTCTGCTAAGCATAATCTAAAAAAGATTTTAGTAAAGGATGCTGGTTCCCTCTCAGAATCAAAAAGGACAAGAGAATCAAGCTTGGAGACTACACAGATAACAGAAGACTGGAGCCAAGCTAATCCTATAAAGGCTCCATAACCAGACACTACATCCTGTGTCTTGTATTGGTAAAAAAAACACTAGATACTGTTGCTAGAGTTGCTACTATTGCAGCTTCTGGATGGGTGCTGAAAAGTTCCTGCTTCCTTTTGTCACTAACTCTTGAGTCAAGGTGAAGTCTGGGTAAACTTTTTTTTCCCCCTGAAAGAAAGACTAGAAAACAGAATGTCTGGATTCTATATTGAGTGCAGAGATTTTGTCTGACATTAAGATCCATAAAGTGTAGAATTCTTCAAATCCAGCAAAGCTACACATGCAAAGCAGCCAAGGGAATCATGGGAAGCACAAGAATTCAGAAAGACATATATAGATAGCCTTTACTTCTTTGACTTAAACCTAAGATTTAGAGTCAATCCTAAATAATTATTTATTTCTTTCTTTTTCTTTGTTTGGCAGCACTGGAGTTTGAACTCAGGGCCTCATGCTTGCTAGGCTGGTGCTCTACCATTGAGTCACTCCACCAGTCCCCAATTCTAAATAATTAGTTCTCTACTTTCCCATTTTGGTATCTTTAAGATCATAGCATTCTTCAGTCCAGAAGATATAAAATTGCCTCCAAGTTCCAAAGGTTCTTGGTCCCAAAAGACAAAACCCTAAAATTTCACAGAGTAAAAAATTTGAAGCCACAAAAGCAGAAAGACCCAAAATTTGTGGCTCCTTTGGGTTCCTTTAATTTGTCTATAAAAGTGATATTTGGATCTTGAATGTCCCTCACAGGCCCATACATTAAAGACTTGGTCCCCAGCCTTTGGTGTTAGTGGTAGATGGTGGAACTTTTAGTAGGTGGGGCCTTGTGGCAGGAAGTTATGTCATTAGGGCTATGCCCTTGAAGGGGCTATTGAGACCTTGGTCTCTGCTCATCTATTTTTGACTCCTAGTCATCATGAGTTGAACAGCCTCCTCTGCCACATGCTGTACTGCCATGGGCCAAGCAACCATGGATTGAAGCCTCTGAAATCCATAATAAACCTTTCCCTAAATTTAAGTTGATCACCTTAGGTATCCTGTTACATTAATGGAAAGCTAACTAACACAACAATCTTAATCTAGTCTTTTTACCCAAATATAAAAGAGTGAAAAAGAAAGGAAAGTATTTGCTCCTCTCTCCTAAGCAATGTATTCTCCCCATTTGTTTAGGGTGTGTTCCTGTTTTCTAAAGGTTCACCTTTAGCATTATGCTGGGTTGGGGATATTTTGATGATAGATCCATGTTCTCTCGCCATACCTTTCCCTTGTGTATTTTCAATGCCTCTTTCCTTCATCTTCCTCTGAGGTCAATGCAAGACAGACAGGTTGTAGGATAAAATGTGACCACAATTTTTAGTAATACCGATTTAAGAAAAATAGGCTGCATTTGTCTTGTGGTGCAAAGTGAGTTAGATTAGATTGACACAATCACTTTTCATTTTACATTGCACATAACTAGTCTATAGATGGGAGTTTTTTGTTCCTTTGTATGATAGACTCCATCCTGGCATCCCTCAGGTCAAATTCTGCCTACAGATTTGTTTTGTGCAGCACACATGATTTTTAAACATTTTAAAATATGAATACTTTTCAAACCAATGCAACCTTTTCAGTTCTCTGCAGGTTGCCCCACTCTTTGCTGTTTTATTCATTTATGTTTTCTGTCTGGATCTTTGAAAACATCTACTTTGAGTCTCCTGCCCATGCTAATCTACAGTGATCAGATCTTTCTTCCACAAGTCTGCTAAGACTAAACTGCCTTTAGATGTTAGTCTGTAGCCAAGTTGATTTTTAAAAAAAATTATCCCTCTCATCCTTGAAATAATTGCCTAATGAAAATGTTAAACTGTTATTTTAAATAATAGTTTGTTTACTTTGGCATTATAATTTTCTTTCCATTGGAACCCTATGGTGATAACTTTGGAATTTTCTAAAAATTCTTTTTATTTATTCTCATTGTATATCTCTTTTTTTTATAAGACAGGTACATTTATCCCTAAATAAATTGCAAGTTGTGTAATGTATCTGATTGGATCGTATCAATTCATTCTGCAGAGCCACTAAGAAACCAGGCTCAACTTAAACACAGGTCCACCTGTCTCTAGAGTCTGTGCTCCTTCTATCACACCTCTCTGCTTCCTGCAGCATCTCGTGAGCACTTGTGATCACATCTGCCAGCTTTATACCTATCTTTAGATCTCCAATGAATTCCTTCCTGTTGGCAAGAATCAGATAAGCTGTTCACAAAGCCTTCTAAAAATATGGGTAATCTATGGTTATCCCACTTGGTTTCAGAGGAGATGTTTTGGAAATAAATATAGTTTGACTTTACTAATGATTTTTAAAAAATCATTTTCTTCTGTCTCCCTCTGCCCTCACAGAAAAGAAACCTGCATGTTGGTCAAGGATAGAAACAGCACTGAACTGGAGCCAGGTTCTCCCAGTTCTCTTCTGCATCTTCTACCACCTGTGACTCCTCATTTGTTTGCCTTTCTTTCTGTCTTGTCATTGGAATAATACGATGGATGCTGGTTGAGTTTTTAGGCCTCACTATCTTAGAAGGCTATATGGAGCAAGGTAGGTATTGGCCAATCTCTGATGTGGTAAGAAAAAGTCCTTAAGGCTTTCACCTGTATCCAGACTATTTCATCAGAGTGAGAAACTAAACAACACATGATAGAGAGTACTTTTGCATGAAATGCATATTGGGTTTTGAGCATGGCAGCTGACTATATGTCTTTCTTCAGCAATGCATCTAAAAATGTATGCCACTTCCTGGACTTTTAAGTCATGGTTGATTTACCTGCTATGAAGACTTATTTTGGTCTACATTTTAAACTTTCTGATCTGCATTTCTGATTTCTATTATTAAATGATAATAGAAATTAAAAATTTCAATAGTGTCCTAAATGTGTTACTGAGCATAATCTTCTGATTTGCTATGCTGGCATTGCTATAAACTCTCAGAGAGGTATCACATATTCCTTTTATTTTCCCCTAAACACTATTACCTACATTTC
The DNA here is from genome assembly GCF_047511655.1 of Castor canadensis. NCBI lineage: Eukaryota > Metazoa > Chordata > Mammalia > Rodentia > Castoridae > Castor > Castor canadensis. Next base: position 31,254,415 of record NC_133394.1, on the reverse strand, counting down.
TCCCTTTTTTTAATTCTAAAGGTAAGAAAAGCTGTTTAATTTTTTAAACCTTCATGTTGAATTTTCTCTTTCAAAATTGGACTTTGGGCCTTCTCCAATACATGTTTCATGTTAATCTATCTCTATCAAATTTGGCATAGAGTTCTTTCCACTACCTTCACTAACCAGCTATTATATATGAAATGCTCTGGTTTGGGAAATAATGATTAGGTACATGTAATTAGATTTTGATTTATTTTTCACTTTAAATTCTTCAAAGATAAGAGTCCTTATGGGTATAAAACCAACCAACCAACAAACAAAGCTATAAGAGTACCATCCTGTAAAATTTTCTACAGTAATGGGAATGTTTTATAGCCAAGATATCCAGTGAGATAACAACTGGTCACATTTAGCTATTGAACATTTGGATTGTGGCCAATGTAACCAAACAACTAAAACTTTAATTTAATTCAAATAAATTTAAACTTACATGCACTAGTGGTTTATCAGATAGCATAGACTAGGACATACTGTTTAAAATTAGTTTTTTTTAGTTTATACTTTCTATTCCATTCCTTCACATTTCAAATGATATATCAACAAAATATTAGCATCTTATTACTTCTGAATCTGTGTAGACAATGACAAGAAAAATTTAAGATTCACTGAGATTAAAGATTATAGTCTAAAAGACAAAGTTCAGATATGAATAGCTTCTTTGTTTCTCTGTATCTCTGGGAACATTCAGCTTCAACTGAATTTAAAAGCATGAATAACTTCATTTCAAAGCCAAGTGATACAATCATGGTTTCAATTTTTGTATCAAACCAGCATATATTTCAGTCTTGTGTATGATGTAGTGGAAAGAATGCTGATTTATCAGGATAAGATCTGTGTTCTATTTACAGCTCTGCCATCCAATAAGTGGGTGACTTTGGCCAGATCACTTACTGACCTCAGTTTCCATTTCCTTTCCAATGTCATGGAGATAATGATCCTATCAGAATTAGAAACCTGGTGAAGTATTAAATGCTAAATAAATGTAAGAGAGCAACATTATTTAGATCTAACATGATCTCAATGTAAGATGAAGGAATGGAAAATCAATGTAACTGTGGAACCATATAGGTACTAAATGTAGTCAACCTGTCTACTATTTATTTAAAACCATGCCAGATCCAGTAATTATTTGTTAACACAGATATTAATATACCCAATTCATAAGCTAAGGCAGTTGTTTGCATAATAGCACTTAACACAGTTTTTCTTAGTGTATTAAACAATACATTACCTCCATATGCATTTTATCATTCTTCTAAAACTAAATAGGATTTAGTTTTTCATGATTAAAATTTGTAGCTTGGGTTTTCACTGATTGTACTGTAATAAGTTAAGGATATATGTTTTTGCCAGTTTGTTGATTTCTTATGAAAAACCCAATATTGGTGATCAGGGTGTACACATCTTCCTTTGTAATTAAAATTTATGAATTGGATCTAGTCAGAGAAAATGATGCATGTGTTTGAGTGATCAGGGGCTGGAGGTGTGGCCCAAGTGGTAGAGTTGATTGCCTTATAAGCATGAAGCTCTGAGTTCAAACCCCATACCACCAAAAAACAAAACAAAACAAAACAAAACCAAAAACTCTGCTAATTTGACAAATTGAGTTGTCTCTTATCAGTAAATCACAGGACTGGATAGATTTCTGATATTCTCTTAGTTCCAACCCTCCTTGCATACAGCCTCTTCAAATAACAGACATGTGGCCAAGGTGTAGCCTGGATGGGTGGCTTTAGTGGAGGTTCAGCCTTCTCAGATTCATGGAAAAGGCTAAGCTGTGGGAACACACTGAAGACCTCAGCTGAACCCAGAGTTTAGCTGAAGTTTAGTATTTTAAAAATATTTAAAATATTTTTATTTAGAAAGACTTCAATGCCTATTTTTGTAAACACTGATTCCAGAGGGGAATAACATTACATGGCAGCTACAACTGCCAATCTTGTAAGTATTTCCACCCACTTATTTAAGTCTGTTTGCATATTATCATTACTCACTCACTCAAGGTACTCAAAGGCTATTTGTTTACTTATAATATGATACATTTCAAACCTACAAAAAAGTATAGAGATTAATGTAATTTATACCCTAATATTCACCAACTAGATTTAAGAAATTTTAGCATTTTGACAGATTTATATTAGTTATTTTTTAAACATTGCATTTAAAGCCTCCTGTGCATCTTTCCTCATCTCTTTTCCTTTTATTCTTTGCTGCAGATAACCACTGTCATTCTCTTGCTTAATTTTACTACTATGGCAGAGATAGCTGATAGGCCCCCAGTATCTTATTTACTCCTTTGACTCACTCTACCTAGACATTTGGCCATACAAATAAACACATTTCCCAGCCTCCCTTGCAGCAAGACATGACTAAATTAGGGACAACTCCAAGTAAGTTGAAATGACGTTACAAATTCCAGATGACTTCCTTAAGAATGCTTGTGCTCTAACTTTTTCTCCTTCTTGCTGGCTGGAAATATGGTAACTGAAACAACTTTGGAAGCCATATGGTAAGTAAGCACAGCTGCCCTAACAGGGTACATCTTGGGTTACCTCCTGGAGCAAAGTGAATTTACCTGCCTGTTGTGGAGGCAGGAATGATTCTTAGTCACCTTCTTAAAGAAACTTAGCTTATAGAATGCTCATACTCTAAAGGAACAGGATACTTTGGATCTATATTACACAGCTATGAGCTACATGATGGTGTTTTGCAACAACAGATTTGTTGGAATACATTTGTAAATACCACATGGTTCCATAAGATTATAATGGTGTGGGGAAATTCCTATTGCCTAGTGAATGCATAGCTGAAAACAAGGCAAGAGAAAAAGAAACTTCAGGAGAAGAAAAAAGAGAATAGACCCCAACAAGAAAATTCTTATCAAAAGATTTAGCAGAATCTTCTGCAGACTCCAACAAACTCCCTAAAAAGTTTAAAAACATGGCCCCAACAATCAAAATGTTTTCATTAATAGAGAGGGATGTTCTGCTTATAAGCGAATCTATAATGAAAAATGGAAACAACCCCAGCAAACTACTAGGGACACATCTGGACATATTGGCATCTCAAGGAGAGCCTCAGGTGGGTCCTACAAGAGGAATCCAGAAGAAGGCATTGCTGTCATAGGAGATGACAACTCCAGTGGGCCATTATCCTAATATGTTCCATTGGGACAAGAGAAGAGGAAAGCGGAAGTTGATGACAGGATAATGATGGTTTTCATACTGAGTGGCCTTGGCTAATGTGTGTATTGTCATAGTTTTTAACAAAAGTTTAAGAAATAAAAAGTAAACAAATAATTTTTCAAATAAGAAAAAGCTTATAGAATAATGACATAAAATAAGAAAATATTTTTATAGAGCTGTACAATGTGTTTCTGGATTTTTTGTTTGTTTTTTTGGTGGAACTGCGGTTTGAACTCAGAGCTTTGCACTGAGTTCAGAAATACCCATGTGTTTCTGTTTTAAGCTATTATTTAAAAAGAGTGGAAAAGTTTTAAAAAATTGAAAGTTTGTAAAGTAAAAGTTACAGTAAGCTAGAGTTAATTTGTTATTGAAGGAAGCAACTTTGTCATAGTTTTGTGAAGCCTAAATGTACAGTGTATATAAAGCCTGCAGTCATGTACGGCTTTCATATTCATTCATCATCTACTCAGTGACTCACCCAGAGCAGCTTCTAGTCCTGTAAGCTCCATTCATGGCAAGCAGCTTGTATATGTAGCATTTTAAAGAATCTTTTAAACTGTATTTTTACCATACCTTTTCTTTGTTTCAATGCACAGATGCTTACCATTGTGTTAGAGTTGGCTACAGTATTCAGTACCACAGCATGCTGTACAGGTTTGTAGCCTAGGTGCAGTGGGGTGTACCATCTAGTAGTAGGCTATACCATCTAGGTTTGCATGAGTACACTCGATGATGCTGACACACGATGAGATTCTGTAACAAGCATCTCTCAGAATGCATTCCATTAAAAAACATATGATTGTAAACATGTGCCCATAAAGAGTTCTATAGAAGTATTTTGTATATTTAAAAACTTTATGTAAATTGTTTCTTTAGTGTCATTCTACAAATTTTTTCCCACTTAACATTAGATTTTTAAAAAACTTACCTACACTAAATTTTGTAGCTCTAGTCATTCAACTTAATTGATATGGTATGCCGTTATTCGAATACGCATTTTGGGGTTTTTAAAAATTTTGCACTTCTCTCTCATTCTCTCTGCCTCTGTGCTCACTCATCCTTGCATATCTGGTGGTTTGTGGTTGTCTCTGCCCAGATTCCCTGGCTTCCAGGACAAAATCAGGTTTTATCATATTGGTTTGGAGTCCTTGGTACATGCTGACTTGGCAGTGTGCAGCTCTGATCATCAAGCCAGCTGGTGGTTTGCTTTACTTCATAGTCAAGGACCTGCTAAGCCGGAAGCTTCACGAGCACTATGGCCAAAGCAGCAGACATAGCAATACTTTCTCATTTTCCTTTTAGGAGGTGAGCTCTCCTAAGGTCTCAGGCTTGAGCAGGATGGTTTTAGTCCTCCACCTTGCATCATGTAGTTTCTATCCTGACAGACTTCGGAAACCACCACTGCTTATTTTTGGATTTTGAGTCTGGAATTTCTATTCTGCTTCTTATCCTAGATATTTATGTTTGTGTCTAATTGGGTATTTTGTTTTTCTTTCTTCATGCTTTGTCTATCATTGATACATTTTTGGTGCTACATGGGTACATGAAAGACTTACATTGACATCTTGACTGCTAACCTCTTAACTCTCTTCCAAGCTTAACAATTCATAATTTCTCTGCACCAGAAAGATAAGAAAGACAGTAAATCTAGAAGACTCTTTTTTCTTAAACTATTTTTTTGCCATTATGAGAAGTTATTTTGTCCAACCTTCATGTGAAAAGAAATCACACACTTATTAAAAAATAAGGTTGTACAACCTAGATAAGTTCCATAACTTCTCATAAGTAAAAGTTTATTTTATGGCATCACTATTGAAGCCACACATTTTTATGGCTGTAGAAATTCTAAAAATGTCAGGTACATCTAAACACAATTATATAAAAGTGACAAGAATACAACTGCCCAGTTCTTAGGATGATCTGCCACTATTCCTCACAGTAATGTTGGAATCCATCTCTTCTAAGAATTTTTATAGTTCAGCCCTTCAATTATTTGTGCTATGTTTTTGGACATTTTTATGTTTTACTCCATTTCTTTGTTATTTTTCATTGGTTATAAATTAATACATTTAACTCTAAAAGTAAGGAGTCCTCTGTATTAACCAAAATTTACAATTAATTAGCAAATGTTACTTTCACTCTCTATTTCCCTTTTTTGTAAAGAAGGCATATTAGTTTTCTATTACTCTTTTTTTTTTTTAGGGTTTTGCTTTAGTTTTAATCGACATTTTGCTCAAAAGTATAGAACAGTGAATATTTTAATGGCTCAATATTTAAGGTTACAAACAAAATCCTTACACCAAATAGTTACAGTATCCTTCAGTTATTTCACATTAAATGCAGTTAAAAAAAAATGTCAGTGCTGTGCTTGAGTGGAGCACAAGAAAAGCATTTCAATTTTTTCACTAAGAAAATTAAATCTAGCACCATTAAATAAACAATAAAACCACTTTATAGGTATGAAAGTATCATTTCATTAGGGGAAGAATCCAGTGCGCTAGCAGTGCAAACAGCAGCAGCATTTTCAAAGTTGAGGTTAAATTTTGTAAACACATGGCACATACTGCACAGCGGTCATGCACTTCTTGGTTGAGCAATCCAAGGACGCCTGCTGAGACTCTTAGATTCCCAATCTGAAAGGCTACCACAAATTTTAGACCATGGGCTACAAAACTCCCCTTTAGGGGAGTAGGATGGAGTTCTTTTTCTGATGAGCTAACTAGTAGCATTTCTAGTCCAATTCAGCCTTCTAGGCCGATGTCCACGTTAAGAGGCACACCTGATGTGATCCTGACTTCAGTGGAGGCATCCAAGTGTGGAGTGAATGTAGGTGAGGAGTGATACCCTGAGTTCCTCAAAGTGGATACTGCTTGGAACCAGGGCACTCCAGGTCAATTTTGCATATAAAAAATGTGATTCTTAACCTATTCTGATGGAACAGATGTTAAGCAGGGAATGTCTACATGCTAAGTTTTCCTCTTACTATTTCAAACATTAATTACTTGTCCTTTCCAGTGTGGTTCTTATGGACGCTCACAGGGTCCCCATGTTTTCTTTCTCATGAACACTGTACCTTCACACCTTTACATTTGGAGCTTTAGGTCTTACTTTTAACAAGTATAGCCAGGCATAAAAAGAAACACTGTGAGAAGCAGACTCAGCAGCCAATAATTAATGTTAGGAAAACATTGGTAGTTAATGTTTTTTCTAAATTATTTAGCATTTACCAATTGTCCAGACCAAAGGTCATTTCCAAGTAAAAAAGTTTGCATTCCAACTTCTCCATTGACCTGTGTGCAACACAACTTATCCTGTTCCCAAAAAATTTGCAGCAGAACTTGCTTGGCTGTTACCGACGACGAATAGGCTTGTAGACACAAAATGCCATAAGGATGACAGTCACCAGCAGGATGCTGAAGATGGTTCCCATCAACACTAGGTTCTGCCCGCGCAGCACCGCATGCGGCCGGCTCCGCTCGGGCGGCTCCACCGGGTTTGGGGCCACCACCGGTTCCACTAGCAGGCTGCACAGACCAACCCATAACAGCCACAGCCACACAGGACGCAGCATTTTCACACCACCGGAGTGCCGAACCTAGTTTTCTATTACTCTTATAACAAACTACCAGAAACTTAATGGCTTAAACCAATTCAAATTTATTATCTTACTGTTCTGGAAGTCAGAAGTGCAAAATAGGTCTCCCGGACCAAAATTGGGATGTTGGCAGTCGTGCATTTCTTCTGGAGGCTCTAGAGGAGAAGCCATTTCCCTGCCTTGGCCAGCTTCTAGAAGCTGCCATTTTCTTGTCTTGTAGCTCCTTCCTCCACGAGACACTGAATTCAACCCCACTACCAGCATAAAAAATTTTTAATCAAAAAATGAAATACCTCTACAATGAAAATGACAAAACTCTAATGAAGGAAGTTAAAGAGGACAAACATACACACACAAAGAATACATCTCCCATGATAATGCATTGGAAGAGTTAATATTGCTAAAATTCCATACTACCTAATGCAATTATAAACCCAATGAAATCCTCATCCAAAAACTAATGTCATTCTTTATAGAACTACAAAAATAATCCTAACACTCATAGAGAAGCATAGAAAACCCCGAGGAACCAAGCCATATTGGCTAAGGACTAAGCTTGAGGTATAGAACTACCTCACTTCAAAACATACTACATGGGCTGACAGAGGCCTCAAGTGGTAGAATACCTGCCTGCCAAGTGTGAGACCCTGATTTCAAACTTAGTATTCAAACCCTAGTACTGCAAAAAACAAACAAACAAAAAAGTCACCAAAAATCCATACTACAACGGAGCCTGATGCTGATGGTTCATGCCTGCAATCCTGGTTACTTGGGAGGCTGAGATAAGGAGGATCATGGCTCAAAGTCAGCTGAGGCAAATAGTTTGTGAGACCCCCATCTCCAAAATAACCAGAGCAAAATGGACTGGAGATGTGGCTCAGGTGCTAGAGCACCTGCTTTGCAAACAAGAAGCCCTGAGTTCAAATCCTAGTCCCACCATCCCCCCAATATACTACAATGGTAAGAAAAACCAACAACAGATACATACATCAATAGAATAGTATAGCAAATAACCTCATTCATTTATGGCCGACTGATTTTTGACAAAGACTCCAAAAAATATACACTGGAGAAAAAATGGTGCTGGGAAAACTGGATACTCACTTGAAGAAAATTGATCCCTATTTCTCACAATATGAAATATTCTGACTGTATTCCCCCCCATACAAAAATAAACTCAAAATGGACCAAAGACAATGTAAAAATTGAAACTGTTGAAGTATTAGAAGAAAACATAGGGCAAACATATCAAGACATGAATGTAGGCAAGGATTTTTTTTTGTGTGTGTGATAAGGCCCCAAAGCAGAGAAAAAAAAGCAAAAATAGACACATGGGAATATATCAAACTAAATAATTATTTATTTTCATGTAACCAATAAAAATTTGAATTTGGTAAAATGTAAAGAAAAAAAGAAGCATAACAAAAATGTACCGCAAAAGAATCAGCAGGGTGAAGAGACAATCTATAGAACCAGAAAAAAATTTTTGCAAACTATTCTTCTGACAAAGAACTAATATAAAGATTAATATAAGAAAATAAAAGGAGCCAGGTGGGCTCACACCTGTAATCCTAGCTACTCAGGAGATCAGGAGGATCATGGTTCAAAGCCAGCCGGGAAAAATAAGTTGCAAGACCCTATCTTGAAAAACCCCATCACAAAAATAGGGCTGGTGGACTGGCTCAAGGTGTAGATGCTGAATTCAAACCCCAGTACAAGAAAAAAAAAAAGAATATATAAGAAACTAAAAACTCAATGACAAAAAATCCAAACCTGCATTCTCAATTTTCTTATGATGCCCTTGACAAAGGTTATGATTTGGGTATCTAGATGCCCAAATGAATGAAGAAAGAAAATGTGTTATGTATACCCAATAGACTATAAGCAGGTTAAAAAAAGTTGATCAGAAATCTAATAGTGATTATTAGAGGCTAAGACGGGAGATAGAGGGATATTGGATAACACATACTAAAACACAGTTAAAGTAATAAGTTCTAGCATTTTGAAGCACACTGAGGTGACTATATCTCACAATAACCTTGTATTATTTTATGAAAATTTTGAAGAGAGGAGCTTGAAAACTTTAAACCCAAAGTACAGGCAAAGAGATGGGAACATTATTACCCTGACTTTGTCAGTATACATTGTATACATCAACACACTATGCTGCATAAGTATGTAGCTATTAAGGTAAGCAAAAATTTCTTTAAAATTTAAACTTTTTTTAAAAAAGAGGAAAAATGCTAAGTATCCTGATTTGTTACACATGTATACATGTATCAAATTATGTTCAATATAGTCCATAAATTTGTACAATTAAAGTTAAAATTTTGAATTTATAAGAAGTATGAATAAATGAAGTAGATATTTAAGTAATATCTTGAAAATTAGAAGCCATTGACTAATTCTAAAATTACTGTACAAAGACATGGAAAATCCTCTTCAATGAATAATCAATAAACCAAAAACCAGAAAAAAATTTGCTACACATTTGCTAAATAAGTAAACTATATCCATAGTAAGCAAAGACCTCTGAAAATCAATAGGAAAAGGCCATCAGCCCAGTAGAAGCTAGAAGTGGGCAAAGACATTCAAGAAGAAGTATGAGTGGATACCAGCCATGCTTTTCTTTTCCTTTTGGCATGCTTGATTTTATATTTCAGAAACAAGGTTTTAATATATGTTTCTTAATGAGTAACTGATAAAAGTCCTCCTATTCTATCAAGGCTTCCAAGGGTTGTAGTCTGTGAGATTGCTATTTGTAATTAAGAAGATAATATGGAAGTATTGGCAGAATATAAGTATGTAAGATTTTTTAACTACAGAAATTTTCACAAGTTTTTTTTTTTTTCCTGTGCTGGGTTCAGGGCCTCATGCTTGCTAGACAAGTGCTCTACCATTTGATCCATGCTTCCATCCTAGTTATCACAAATTTTTATATTTTGCTAAATTCATAGAACTAAATTTTTATTGGGTACTTAAAAATATCAGAGTGATATTTTTTAGTATAAATTCGGAAGGTAGCCTCATTATCATACAATGACATTTTAAACTGTAAACCAAAATTAGGGTGTGGATTCTGTATACTTTCAGAATCAAAGTGAAAATTTAAAAGCTTTTTTCTATGCTAACTAGTCAATGAGATCATTATCATAATGGTTTGGTGGGTGTTAAAGAATTACAAGTTGGTGAAATGTTTTAAATTATTTTTACCTTATTTACAATTTTGCTTTTTTATGCAGTGGCAAAATGCAAATGTTTCTCATAGGAACTTTAGCATTCAAACTCATAAGAATTTTCTCAAATCCCATGGGATTTATTAAGAACATTCATCTTGCCTTCACATTTTTAGGTGGGTGCTGCCAAAGTGGGAGCCATTTAAGTAATACCATCATTTTTTGAGGAGTCTTTCATTTTATTCAATATATTAACTCAAATGCTGTCATAAAAAAATACTATTTTTCTGAACCAATTAGACAAAACAAAACAAAACAAAACAAAACAAAAAAACCACCAACAAGAAGAATAGCTTTCAAGTTTCTGATAAGGGATCTATTCTTTTAATTAACACAGTCCCCTACAGAGAGAATGACTTAACACAGTAATGTGAAATAATTTTGCCTTCATGATCCAGTATTGCTGTTAGTTTTAACATTTTGGATTAAATTCTTCAACGCAGTTTATCTGCTTCTTTTGCAGATGCTCTTTTTTGTTGTTGTTGTTTATTTATTCACATGTGCATACATTGTTTGGGTCATTTCTCCACCCTGCCCCCATCCCCCACCCTTCCTCCCCTCCCCTCCTCAGTTTCAGGCAGGTCCTGTTCTGCCCTTATCACTGATTTTGGTGAAGAAAGGACATATACATAATAAGAAAGACAAAGCTTTATTGCTAGTTGAGTTAAGGATAGCTATACAGAAAGAGTCCTGCTATTGCTTTCATGTACCCATGTGTTACGACCCATGTTGATTCAACTCTAACTGATCTTTACATTGGTTCCTGATCCCCTGCTCATGATAACCTGTCATTTTAAGGTTTCTGTATTAGTTCCTCTAGAGTGGGGGCATCAAATGCTTTCATATTTTGGGTTTTCTACCTATTCCTGTATCTCTTGTATGTGCTCTCCCCTTGTCATGTGACCCAAGTCCAACCACATTGCTGCATTTGCCCTAGATCTAAAGTCCGTGTATGAGGGAGAACATACAATTTTTGGTCTTCTGAGCCTGGCTGACCTCGCTCAGAATGATGTTCTCCAGTTCCATCCATTTACTTGCAAATGATAAGATTTCATTCTTCTTCATGGCTGAGTAAAATTCCATTGTGTACAAGTACCACATTTTCTTAATCCATTCATCAGTAGTGGGCATCTTGGTTGTTTCCATAACTTGGCTATTGTGAATAGTGCCACAATAAACATAGGTGTGCAGGTGCCTCTGGAGTAACCTGTGTCGCATTCCTTTGGGTATATCCCCAGGAGTGGGATTGCTGGATCATATGGTAGGTCTATGTTTAGATTTTTAAGAAGTCTCAAAATTTTTTTCCAGAGTGGCTGCACCAGCTTGCATTCCCACCAGCAGTGGATTAGGGTTCCTTTTTTCCCACATCCTCACCAGCTCTTGTTGTTGTTGGTGTTTTGGATGATGGCTATTCTAACAGGGCTGAGGTGGAATCTTAGTGTGGTTTTGATTTGCATTTCCTTTATGGCCAGAGATGGTGAGCATTTTTTCATGTGTTTTTTGGCCATTTGAATTTCTTCTTTTGAAAAAGTTCTGCTTAGTTCAGTTGCCCATTTCTTAATTGGTTCATTGATTTTAGGAGAGTTTAGTTTCTTAAGTTCCCTGTATATTCTGGTTATTAGTCCCTTGTTTGATGTGTAGCTGGCAAATATTTTCTCCCATTCTGTGGGTGGTCTGTTCAGTTTAGAGACCATTTCTTTTGTTGTGCAGAGCTTTTTAATTTTATGAAGTCCCATTTGTCCATCCTTTCTCTTAGTTGCTGGGCTGCTGGGGTTCTACTGAGGAAGTCTTTGCCTATACCTATTTGTTCCAGAGTGTTTCCTGCTCCTTCCTGTAGTAACTTCAGAGTTTCAGGTCTGATATTTAGGTCCTTGATCCATTTTGAGTTGATACTAGTACAGGGTGACAGACATGGATCTAGTTTCAGTTTCTTGCAGACGGGTAACCACTTTTCCCAGTAACATTTGTTGAAGAGGCTGTCTTTTCTCCATCATATGTTTTTGGCACCTTTGTCAAAGATGAGGTGGGTATAGTTGTGTGGGTTCATATCTGGGTTCTCTATTCTGTTCCACTGGTCTTCATGTCTGTTTTTGTGCCAGTACCATGCTGTTTTTATTGCTATTTGCAGATGCTGTTTTCCCTAAGGATTTTTCAGAACTTGCATCAGCTCTGTTTTTTAGGTTCCCATATCTGAGAATTTGAATAAAATCTCTCAATTAGATACCAGCTAAGTGAAACCATTTTTTCTAAATACATTTGGTTGGACAGTATGCCCTAGGATTTGAACCAAATTGTTGCCATCCATTTTTCTGACTTCAACTGTCAGTGTAGCTCAATATTTTCCAGTCATCATTTTTAGTAACAGAATGACAATATTTTTTTAAAAAGCACACCTAGCATATCAGAAATGCACATAAATCAAACTTCATTGAAACTGTAATTAAAATAGAAAAAAATAGTGACTTTGCTTGTCTATTTTTGTAATTGCATATGTATTATATTACTTATTCAAAGTACCTGGAGTAGTGTACATATTTTTCTTTTGGTTTTTTTTTTTTTGTGGTGCTGGGGTTTGAACTCAGGGTCTCAGGCTTGATAGGCAGGTGTTCTACCAGTGTACTTATTTTTCTAATTAGACATTACCATAAATGAATTTTTCTTCTTTAGATTTTGATAGACTGTCCGCTCTACCAAGAGATGCAGGTAGTTATAATGTTCAAATTATCAATGACAGTAGGAAAATAAGATATTACAGATGCAAAACTGTCTTCTTCATTGCTAGGAGCACCTCTATTTAATTAACACTCCAAAAACTTTGGGATGGAGGTGTGGTTCAAGAAGTAGACCCCCTGTTTTGCAAGTGCAAAGCTCTGAGTTCAAACCCCAGCACCAGCAAAAACAAACAAAAGAGCCCAGCTTTTAATCACTTGGGATGCCTTAACAGTTACCATGTATTTGTAGAATGGTTAGGAACTTTATGCATTCATGATTTTTTATCTCGGAAATGTTTCAAAAATGCAGATAGATGTTAAACTTTTTATTTCTACTTTAGCCTGGATTATACTTTTAGATTTGTTCTGTTTAATGAAAGTAGTGTGTGTGTGTTTCAACTACAGTTTGGATCTGAGGCAAAATTCAGAAGTTCACACAAATGCTGATTTTTCAAACTGAGTTAGGAAGTAGTTGTGACTTATTTATCAAAATTATATTAGAATTTGGTTTTACAGTAAAGATCACAAAGCCTGGAAAATCTTTCACATTTCTTTTTATGTTGATGTTATAGCTCCTGACTAGTTCAATATTGAGTGCTTTGAAGACAGGTGATGTAGACATCAGTTGACTGGATGATGGGAAGAAAAACTTAGTTTATCCAGTCATAACTCACCAATGTTCACTTTTTTCCATGTTCTCCTTTTTGCTCTAAATATACTTGAAAACTTATGTCATTTGAGAAACTGCTGTACCAGCTTTTCTTCACATGGTATAAATGAGGAGGGAGGAACCCCCTTGGGTCACAGTCCTTTTAGAGGTATGGGGAGTACTGGGCGATCAAAAAGATTCTCTCTGAGGACCAGCTGACTTTGCTGGCCCTGCTTTGCACTTTTGTTAGCTTGTTCATTTAGTTATCTAATCTTATGAATATTGTTGGTTTTATATAATTTCAAAAGACCAGCTTTCTGGTTGGATGCCCATATGAGTCAGGAAAACGGAGGTAGAATTTATAGAAAGGATAGCAGATGTGACATTGAGATGCACATAGACATTTCCAGATGCACCTAACAATCCTCTGGCATGAGGGTGAGAGGAGCCAGCTTCATGGTTGTGTTTGTTCATGAAACTTTAAAAAGGTCAGTTGCCCTCATGGGTCCACCAAGAGTTAGGAGTGTTTTGTAATAAAATGTCTAGATTTGGATAGGAAAAAATTGTTCTGTTTTATTTTTTCCCAATAAGGTTAGCATCACTTTGTAGTTATGGAAGCTGTGGCAACTCCATTTTCACCTAAAAGTCACCATGAATAATAAAGGTTGCAGGCCTGACTCAGAGATAAGGACTGAGGATATTGGACCATAGACTTGTCAACCAGGTCATGCCCTTCCAATGCAGACAGACATAAAGAATCATGGTTGAGAAACTGGAGAGCATCAAAGTTGCAGGCACCTCCCAGGCAGGGTCATCTCTACTGCCTTCAGTAATCAGTCAACCTTCACCAGATATCAAACTCTACTGCAGCTATCCTAACTTCACTAACTACAAATACAATTAGATACTTATGTATATAATTTGTGGTAAATCTTTCTCTCTCATTAGATGATACTGTCTTTAAGGGTGGGGAATATGACTGTCTTATTCACTGCTCCAAAACTCAATATAAGGCAAATAGTTGATAATGTATCCTTGTTGAATGAACTAGCAGTAGTGAATTGAGTGAAAGGAAAACCACCCTGCAGCCCCTTCAAGATATAGATGCATGAAACTGACGAGGAGGTCCTCGTCCTTCAAATATGCTTTTCTTCCCATGTTCATTAATAATGGCATTATCATTTATCTGGACTTTCAAATTAGAAAGCTCAGGGCCATTCTGAAATCCTTTCTCCTCCCTAATCTGTGTCTAATGACCTGTAATTTTTTTCATTTTGCTTTAGACTGCCTTTAGATTTTGATTCTTCTCTCCTTTGTAATGATATAGTCCTAACCTAGCTCTTATCTATTAGCTGAAACATTGTAAGAACCACAGGATAGGACTGATGTATGCCCATTTCAGTGTCTATAATGCAACTGGTGGTAGCTTCCAAAGCATTGATGTGTGGACACTTTTCTGCTTATCACTTTTTCACTGATTCTCTATAAAAAAATAGTTCTATAACACTTACAAAGTGGTCTTCAATGGGGTTGATAATGTTCCCTAGGGAATGTTTGCTTATTTATGGGTGCATTTTGTTTATCACAGGAATTGAGGGCACTACTGATTCTTTTTGGGCCGGGACCCGGGAGGCTAAATGTCCTGCACCAGATTTTCTCCATGAAAAATTGTTTCATAACAGGCACAACTTTCAAATATCTTCTGAGGCATTAATGTGAGAAATCTGTTTGAGCATTTAAGTCAGAGTTTTTCAGGAATGGGAAGTACCATGTAAACTGAGGAAAGTATGTCCTTTGTTTTAATTGGAACTTTACAAAAGTCATTTGCCATTTTGAAGGATCATACTACTGGTGGTGGACACTGCTTGGGGTATTTGACTTGCCAAAAACATCCTTGCATTTGTGACTGCCACATTTCTAGTCATTCTCTCTGAGGATGCAACCATCTGACTACTTTATGTTTTCCGAAGTAGTTGTAACTCCACACTGATACATTGAAATGTATATTGTTTTATTATAAACTATTTCCCTACATATGGCATTAAATATTATGATGGTTGTTTTGGAAACTATACATAGTATAGGTCAGTTTTATTGTCCATGAATTTCATTTCAAGAAAGTAATGGAAACAAATATTTATTATTGGGTTTAAAATTATATATAAGGCACAAAGTCTTAGATTACTTATACTACACCCAGATGAGCAAAGAAAGTAGAATTTCTTTATTTTTCTCTAGGACTGTTTATTTCCCGTAAGCCCTCACTTATTGTGTAGTGGCCAAAAGAAAACCCAAAAATTAATTTATTGGTGTTGATATAACATATAATATAATGAAAGAATTGTTGAATATCCCTTTGGATAAATGCATAGCTACTTAAGGTTGAGGGCTCAGTCTCTCAGGTTTCTTCTTCCTCCATTATTCCCTAGCAAGAACTTTTGAGGTGGAAGGGCACAGTGCAACTCACACAACCTTGTGGTTGTGAGGGAAAGGGTTCCTCACTCCCTATCAAGATGACCTCAACCTAGGTGATGCTTGACATTAAGTACCATCTGTATGCTGCACCTATACATTGCATCTTTAGCCCTAAATTAGCCATCTCTAGCCCTAAATTCTCCTTCTCTGGACATGTATATATATCTCCCAATTTGATATTTCCACTTGGATGTCTGATTGGCACCTCAAACTTAACATGATCAAGACAAAACTCTTGGTTGTACCTCTTCTGAGATCCACTCATCTCCTACCAAATGTTCCCCATGTCGAGAAAATCACCATGCCCATTGGCCACACCAACAACAACAGTGCATTCCTCTTTGCCTCAGATCCACCACCAATACTTTTTTGACTCTGCTTTAAGAATATCTGTGAAATACGATGTTCACTGTCTCCACTGTTAGAATTTGATTTAAGACTCTTATCATTCATCACTTGGGGGAACTTCCTGTCTGGTGTTTTTTTACTTTTGTCTCTCATAGCTCATCTTTCACATGACACCCAAACTGTCTTCCTCATGGGTAAATGAGATCATGTCACTTCCCTTCATGCAACCCTTCAATGACTCCCCATTGTCATTGGAATAAAACACAACCTCTTTGTCATGGTCTACAAGGCCATATTCTGGTTTCTGTGTACTTTGACTTATCTCTTGCCACTGCCTTTCTCATTCAATGTTCTGTTCTATTTTACATATTTTTCTAGTTCTGTATTTGCTGACTTATTACTATTTGAGATTAAACTCAATAACCACTTCATTGGAAAGCACTGCCTGTCTTGTTCATCTCTGTATCCCCATAGCAAAGCATCTAAAAAGCTCCCTTGTGAGAAGACTGGATTTATATTACCTTCAGACTTTGCCCATCAGAGATGCAATGTTGGTGGTGATATGGTGGCACCTGCTGCTGAATCCTGGATTGTAAAGCCCTCTCACAGAGTTTCCTTTCTATTAACCCCAGCCTAAGCTGGTCTGCTGGCATTATAGTCATGTTCTCTCCTTGCATTCAGAAACTCCTGCAATCCTTTTAAAACATTCATCAGCCCAGGACAGGCCAGGTTTATTTATGTGACCTACATTGTTGAGGGAGGTTGCTAGCTGAGATATGGGACTCTGAGGCAATTAGCAGGAAGCAACATTTTATTTTGTCAGTACAGACTCAGCAGACTTATATCTAAAGGCTGAGCCCCGAGAACAAAGGGGTCTCAGCTTATATACCCTTGCAAGCAGGTTACAGAAGCAAAAAGCAAGGTCTAATCCATATATGGTTATATTTAATTTTATTGGTTATTTTACTCTAGTGCTATGTGACTTTTCCTGTCTCAGTGCTATGTGACCTTCCTCATGTTTAGATTTCTCAGGTTTTATCTCTCTCTGCTATGCCATCCCTTCCTCCCTGCTACTTTCTCAGGACTCAGGCCTAGACTGCTTTCTTCTGATCCTCCTCCCTGCTACAACATAAATAAGATGAAGATATATCCGCTCCTTCATGCCATGGTTCTGATGGCATGGTGTACATTGCACTGAGTAAAAGTATGGCATTCTTCTAGGCCTGTGGTCTCCCCAACACTGTTCTTAAGGAGGGAATCCTATATCCAATGTCCTTTGCCTTTCCTGCTTTTGTTTGGATTTTCTTAAGTCTCTTCCCTCTCATGTCCAACCCTTAACCTCCAATCCTTCTGCTGCCTGAAAGCATGAACTGGGAGGAGAGAAGAGACATGCTCCAGACCCTTGCCCTCCTCGCTCTTCCTACCTCTTTCTTTCTGCTGTAACCCACAGAGATTGAAAGGGATGGTCTCTCAATTTAACCTCCCTGTCTGAATTGAATCTCCCTATATAAACTATACATGTTAGGTTTTGAGCTATTAAGGGGAGAAATCAAAGAATTTAGCAAACCCTTTTATTTCTCTTATAAAACCTGGCTCTCTCAAATTCTGTCTTCCTAAAAGAGGTCAGAGAAAAGTCTGCTTTGAGACTCAAAGCTAATAAGAGGCCACTTTATTTTACAGTATTTCCCTTTCCTTGATTTGATAAGCCTCGTGACTTGACTTTGAAAGTGGAAGCATGCAAAGAAACATGTATTAACAGAGACATTTTAAGACATTAATTTTACTGCTGATAAAATATTCCCCCTACTACGTGGATGAAGTACATCATAACCTGATCCCAGTCTGCTTTACCATCTTGTCACTTCAGTTTTGTTCCATCTGCTGCACAAGTCCTATTCTTTAGGCACAACAAATTTCTTACCATTTTCTGAAGGCGGCATAGTCCACGAATTAACACAGCTGTTTGTTTTGTCTAGAATATACTTTTCCAATTTATCCTCTGCTTGGCAAAGTCCTTCTTATATTTTCAGATTTAACTCAAATGTCACTTCCCAGTGAAGACTTTGCTTAACCAAACTTGTCTTCCATAATGTCATAGCAATATGCAAATGTCACCACTGTGATGTCTATTATATTTTGCTCTTTGTAATTAGTCGTTTGCCATGAATTTGTTCAGTACTTGAATAGCATGGGCAGAGTCTTTTACACCTCTTTTTATTACTAGCCTCTGGTATTCTGATTAAACATGTCTCTTCTGTTCTTATTATTTAATTTAGACAGCAGAACAGACTTGACCTTATATAGGAAAAGGTTATTGAATTCCTACAATGACATCATTCTTTTTATTTGCAACATGAAAATGCAAAAGCAACAAAGATTAAGAAAAGACAGTTCTATAAATCTAAAATCCTTTTTCATATTCACTTTCTTTTTTAATGCAAGGATAAAGAATCCATGCTAACAAAAAATGGTGAATTTAAAAAACTCCACCATTTTACATAAACTTCAAAAAGAATTAGAAACTAATATTCTAAAAGTCCCAGACATTCTATTGTCATTAATAAACAATCAGAATGTTTCAGATAAAATAAAATACTCCTGTCATGCTTGAATAGACTAAACTAAAAAAAGAAAGAAAGATCAAGATAATAATTAGTTGTACAATTTAAACATCAATTAACAACAAAATAAAGAGGGTTTTGTTTTATGAAAAAGAAAGATAACATGCTTGTGGAACTGTAGTCTATCTTCCTTCCTTTTCTTCTTTCATAATGAAATAAAAGCAAGACTTGTCTATCGCAAGGAGGGAAGGCATGTAAGAAGATTACCTGTCAAAGTCATTGCTCGAGAAAAGGCTGTATTCTCAAGAGGTTAGAGCAGGAAAGCTTGGAGACCTTGGCTTTTCTGAAATGCCCCATGCTGCTTTGTTCAACTCAAAACATTTTTGCTCTAACCCAACCCTACTGCAGGCTTGTGGTTGTTATTTTCATATTTAAGCTTCAGAGTCAGAACACATTGTTTCTGCATTTTTGCAAAACTAAGCAACTGTGAAACTGTAGCATTTTCTTTAAGAGACAAGACAGCGTGACTGAGAAATATTCAGGTTTGTCACATAGGTATGGGGAATAGATTGAATAATCCTCTCCCAAAATTTATGTCCACCTGGAAATTCCAAATGCAACCTTATGTGGAAATACAGTCTTTGCAGTTGTAATTTGTAAAGGGTCTTGAGATAACATCAAACTGGATTAGGGTAGGCCCTAAATCCAGTGTTTTGATGAAGTAGAAGATAACTGTATATAATGATGCATGCCTGTAATCCCAGTTATTCAGGAGGTAGAGACAGGAATTTCACAAGTTTGAAGTCAGCTCAGGCAAAGTTAGTGAAACCCTACGTTAGAAACAAAACAAAACAAAAGGGATTAGGGGCATGGCTGAAAAGGTAGAGCACTTGCTAGGCATGTATGAGGTCCTGGGTTCAATTCCCAGTATCAGAAAAAAAAAAACACCCCTATACAACAAAAAAGTGAAGATTCACAGGAACCCAGAGAAGAAAGCTGTGTGAAGATGGAGGTAGAGAGTAGAGTTATGCAGCTACAAACCAAGGAACACATGGACCGCTGGATGTCAGAGGCTGAAAGAGGTCAGCAATGGTTCTTCCCTAGAGCCAGCCATCTGAGAGAGCATGGCCCTGTTACACCTTGACTTCAGATGTTTAGCCTCTCAAACAATAAACTTCTATTGTAAGCCACCAAGTTTGTAGAAATCTGTTATAGCAGCCCAGGGAAACTAATATAGTATAGTAGATCGTTCTCATCCTCTACATTACCTTAGAAAGAAGCTGAGGGGTTTGAAGGTTTGGTGGAGAGGAACATCCCTCCCTTTGTGAACGTTCTCATCACTGTTCACAGCAGTATAATCATCCTGTTTTTCTTCCTCTTACAGATAGCTAATGCATTGGTGATGGTCCCTGGAGAAATTAGGGTCCCTGAAGGCATTTTGAATATGATGATAGCTGAGGGCTGAAAATGAATGGGATTTCCTCAAGTTTTGTTAACTATTTGCAAATGTATGTAGATCTTATAATCACAGCTCATATGTGCAGTAGGGTAGGTTGTGCACTGCACAGAACCAGAAATAGCATTCATAGCTATGAATATACTTATAGATTCATAAATACATATGTATATGTATATGCTGTAGAGTCAAACAGTGCACAATGTGAACAGACTCACAGATATAGTGATTCATAACACAATTTAATCTTTAAGCATTACTGAATTAATGACAACTGTTTGCTATCATGTATTTTTCTCCATCATTGGATTTTTAAATTATAGCGACTACCTTCTAGGTGTCTATGACTTTTTTTATGAGATAGGGTCTCGTTATATGTCCCAGGTTGGAGTCAAACTCGTGATCCTCCTGCCTCATCCTCTTGAGTGCTGGGATTACAGGTAGGTACACTTATGCCCAGCCTATGTCATTTATTACTTGACAACATTCCAAACTTGCCAGTTGGGGAAGATTTAATCCACCTGACATGTCTTCTGCCCCTGGTCTTAACACTGTCACCTAGCTGGGATGACAGGTGCACACTATCACACCCAGGTTTTATTGGTAGAGATGGGATCTCATGAACTATTTGCATGGTCTGGTTGCAATCCTCCCAATCTCCACCTCCAGAATAGCTAAGATTACAGGTGTGCACCGCAGTTCCTTTCCTGGTTTCCTATTTCTTGACTCCTGTTTATTTGTGACAAACTGCAGATAAATCTTTGCAGCACTGTTTTTTTAGCTTTGTCAATCCCCTCATCAGGAATTTTCACTGACTTCCCTTTACTTTTAGCATTAAATTCAAGTTTCTCAATCTTTCATTCAAACCTGCTTACATATTCTGTCCGATCTCTTTTCTCACCACTTCTCACCACTGTTCTTTTGAAGTTGGCAAATTGACTTTACAGTTATGTTAAGTTGCAGTAGGAAAATGTTGATTTCCCCCGATTGCTTCCCTTTTTCATCATTGGGTCTGTCACCACTTCAAAGGAAGTTCTAGAAAGAGAACATTCATGAGGCCTGCAGAGAAAGAAGATCTGGCTTAAAATTATTTAAATTATTTATTCATTTATAGCTTTAGAGGTCCTGCTTTATAAAGGTATTTGAAAAAGAAAACCAAATGTATTGGAAGTAACTGTTTTTGTCAGAGCTGATAATGTGATAGAACCATGAAAGAAGCAAAAAGTTGACAATGAATAACATAGTTACAGCTATTATCTGTTACTGTATTTGCTTATAAAAATGCAGGCTACAAAGTAATTAGTCAAAATTGGATTTCAAGAATCTTTCCATTTATATTTCAAATGTATGTATCTTAACCTTAAGAATCTATTTCTAAAACATAAAAGCATTTTAATTCTCAGGAAATCATATTTTTAAAAGATTTTAGAAAGAGGGCAGCATTTTCAACACTTAGAAATAGTATTATGCTAATAAGTGAAAATTCAGTCTTCCTTTTATACATCAGATAAAAATAGGTCTTCACATACAAACCAATGATATCAGTCCTTCTAAGGGATGTTGAAAATTAAAGTTCTGTTGTAAATATTTCAGGCTTTTTACATTAGTAGGTTTATTCTATGTGAAATGTTACAGTAGATGTCATTTATTACTTAATATATGAAACTTTGAACTTACAAATTTGCTTAAATAGGGGACTTATACATTCCCTGAGGTTAAATGTTCCTAAACAGTGTACCATGTGTCCATATCTTATCTGTTATGTCCATTATCATATTTAAGTGTGTAGGAGATAGGAGGAGAATTCTGTGTAGAACCCGAACATACTCGGGCAAAACCAGAAATTCATAGGGCTTTGCAATGGAAGGAAATAATGAAATACTCATGAGCTAGGGCAGACATAGCTAAGATTTGCCCAAGTGTTCAAAACCTAAAAGCAAAAATTGCTGACTGCTAGGTACAATGAGGCTCTGTAATGCTTTTTGTGACAATGTCCAGCAAGCCACAGTCATGATCAACATAGCAATCTTTTCCTTCCTGAAAGCTTTTGATTCCACCAATTGAAAAATCTGTTTACCATGGTAATATCTCTCCAATCCTATAATTAAACTATGAAATAGGATTTCAATTTTACAAAATTAGCTCTTCAGACAGTTTTATAGGATCCCATCAGTCCTTAAAGAAATGGATGCCTGAGTAATCATTTTGAAATGGTCTCAATATAATTACTAGAAAAATAATAGCTGTGTTTTGGCAGCCACAATCCACATTTATTAGTTGGAGCTACAATACCACTACTGACATTGGCAGAGTAGGAAAAAGCACATATGTCATTTAGGCTGCTTCTGGGTATGTGTTTTCTCCTCTTTAGTGTTTATCCACTGGGAGCTGAAAGAAATAGAAAGGCCAAATGGGAATCTGACAGTTATTCAACCAGAAGATGTCAACAAATCAGGAAGTTTTTTATCTAGAAAATTGCCAGAAATAGATGTTAGAAATAAAGGTTAGAAAAAGCACGAAATGAGTTTGGATATAAAAAATTGACAGCTACACCTGTACACATTGTTTTATTCCTTGTGAAAATGTCAGCGATGCCACCCTTTATTATTGTCTACATGCTAACAACCCAGAGTCACAGGAGGTCAACTTGGTCTTGGGAGGTGGGAGTCTCAGTCAGGAAAGTGGTGTTTAAGAATGGCGACAGGAAACCAATCAGGGTGTACAGATGGATAAGAAATTCTCCCTTGTAAACTACACACGCTCATAAGTCAACCTAAAACAGCATTCTCATTTACTCTGACCAAGTGACATAAAAAATTGGCCCACTGAAGGCCAGTAACAACAACAAAAAATACCAACTTCATCTATTATTTTGCAATTGTGCTTGTTGTATGGTGTGAATAAGTTTTCTGAGCTAAGCAAGCATCTGCTCACACAGCCCTAAGCCATATCTTACAAAATTTTACCATTCCATTAAACCACTACTACCAGTTTTTATATTTTGCTCCAAGTAGGATGCAATGCATGTATGGAACATTTCAATGAACTCTGTATTTCTTTTAAATATTAGACTAGCATCTCCCACACAATAGTGTTGCTTATAACTTGTGAGTCTTATGAAAGTTTGATCTTACCCCCTTTGGTGAAAGGCTGGGTTTGGGTAGTAGGCGGGCAGGTGGACCATGTGTCTGATCACAGAAGATAGTCATCTGCAGCTATAGGAGGGATAGCAGCCAGAGTGAATGCAAAGAGAGTCTTAGAAAATTAATAAAAGGCAGGAAAATCAAATGTGTTATTATTTCTAAGAAATAATCCTGGGAAACAAGAGGTCAGAACCAATGACTTAGGGACTGCTCATCAAATGGCATTGATATTCAGTTCTTGTGTTTTAATTTATATTATTAATATCATGGAAAGTGGGCATATTATAGAAATTAAAGAATCATGAAAGTATGAACTGAAATGTAAAGTATCACTTCTATTCTTCAGAGAGAGCCATTATTTACAGCTTAATGACTTCTAGGATTTCTGTCCATATAGAAACATGGAATTCTTACTTTTAAAATATTATATTTATCATAAAATTATACTAAAATATAAGACATTTTTGGTAACACTATGAAAAAAAGCACAGTTCCCCAATGTAAATCTGCAAAATAAGCAAAGTTCTAAAAATCAAGCATCCATGCAAAAGGAACCATTCATTAGTAAACGTTTTTTATTATGTTCAGTGAAAATTATAGGGAACAAACTAGTTAACTGAAACCAGATACAAAGAAAATGAATTTTCTTTAAAGCAAACCCACAAGTGCCTTTTAAATAACCATGGAATTATGCTACAAGCTCCTTTTGTAACAAGCTTTATTTTTCTTAATCTAGCAATTTTTGGAGATTCTTCCATATCAGCCCGTATGGATTTTACTTTGTATTTTTTATTGCTGCACATTTCTCTTATTGGACTTGCTGTATTTTTTACAGCTGGTCAGTATTAGTAAATACCAAGCAAAATGCTGTTTTTGCTATTATAAGCAATGCTTCAATAAGTAATTTTATGATATGTTTTTGTACATATGTGTGAGTAGATTTATATGTTAAGTTCCTTTTAAATGCAATTACTGCATCAGTTTTAAAATTTTAATAGGTATTGACAAATTGTTCCCTGCAGAAATTGTACCATCTTATATCCATTAAAAGCACAGAAATGTGCCTGCTTGCCTAAAGATTCACCATCACTGGTACTTTCGCCTTCCAATCTTTGCTAATGTTCCAAGTAGAAAAAGTAGCACATCAATTTTTAAAAGACCTTTGAATTAATTACAACTGAAGTTGATTATTCTGTCATAAGATTCTTAGCTATTTTTATTTCTTTTTTTCTGCTAACATATGATAGATCCTATCAGTCTTCTCTCAAAACCTTCCTGTGGTTTTTAATTTTTATCCAAAAGTAATATTCAAAGTTTTTACAATGGCCTATAAGACAGTAAAAAATCTTGCTCCTGGTTTCCTCTCTGACCTTATTTATCAACCCCTTTCTTATTCCTTCTGTTCCAATATACTGATTTTTTACTATTCTTCAATCATGCAACATATACTCAGTGTTTCAGGGTCTTTGTTCTTGCTGTTGCCCCTGCCTGGAATTCTCTTCCATAGAATCCACAGGGTTAACACAGGTCACTTCTTTACTCAAATGTCCTTTCAGAGAGCTGTTACCTTCTCATTCTATTAAAGGTTGTACATGTCTCCTTCTATTCTGCCTCTCCTCACCCTTTATTTTTCTTTTTAACACTTCATAACACTGTATATGAAATATTATAAATATGCCAGTGCTTGACAATAAAGGGACAGACATTTGACTATGTCTAGAAACAGTTTTAGTTGTCACAACTGGAGATGGAGGATTGCTTCTACTGGTATCTAGTGAGTAGAGGCTAGACAAGCTGTTAAATATCCTACAATGCACAGGACAGTCCCCTACTCAAATAATTATCTGATCTAAATGTTAATACCACAGACATTGATAAACTCTGATACATGTTTCTTACTAGTTTATTGTTGTCTTCTATTAGCAGAGATGGCATTTAAAATAACAACCGAAAGGTGTATGGCACTAAGCAATAAGATTGGGCACAAGCCATAAACATCTAGCATGTCCATACAAGTGTCTTCCAGCAGTATGTCAGAATTAAAACTAATGAAGGAGACATTGTTCTCTGCCTTTGTCATTTCTTTATTAAATAATATATTTTAAATTGATCTGCAGATCTATAGCCTATTCTATTTTTTGTCCATTTGGTTGCTTTTTCTTTGGCTAATTAGCAAACATTATTCCTATATTAAAGAAATTAGAAATTTATTGACATGGGTTGTAAATACTTTTTTTCAGTTAGTTAGTTGTATTTTATCTTTACTTGTGGATTTGTAGTAATTATTTTTGTCTCATAGGATACCTTAGTTTTTGTGTAGTCAAATATAATATATTTTTTTCAATGACTTCTGGGTTTTTAGTCTTCCTATGAAAAGTCTCCTACTCTAAGATTCTAAAAAAAACCTTTTGAACTGGAGATGTGTGCAATAGAGTCCCCACTTTGTAAGCGTGAAGCCCTGAGTTCAAAGCCCAGTCCCACCAATAATAAATAAATCTCTTTTAGTTCTCTTATAACTTCTTTTTTATAACTAAGTATTTTTGTATCTGGAATTTATTCTAAGGTCTTTCCACATTGCTAGCCCAATTATTCAGCATAATTTATTGAATAATCCATTTCCCTCAGTAATATGAAGTTATATTTATTATGCATTAAATTCCTTTAAAAATTTATTTCTGAATTCTCTTCTGTTTTACAGATCTGCCTGTTCTTTTGCTACTAATAACATTTCTATATATTGAAGCTTTACATATGTTAGTATTCATTAGGCATATTTCTTCCAAATCAATCTTTTAAAGAGGTTTTCTGGCTCTGTTTATACATTTATTTTTATAAGTGAACGCCAGTATTATTTTGCAAGTTCAAAAAGAAAAAAAGAAAATGCTTAGAAATTTTGTTTGGGCTGACATTGAATTAACTTTTAAACTTTAGCAGAATTTCTGTATTTATTATTGAGTACTTTTATACCAGATCAAAATATATCTTGTTTAAAAATATTTTCATCAGTATTTTAAAGTAGTTTCTACATTTTTAATGTTTACTTCTAAGCATATATATTGGTGGTACTGGAGTTTGAACTCAGGGCTTTGTGCTTGCAAGGTGGGTGCTCTACCTGCTGAGCCACACCACCAACCCTGCTCCTGGGTATTTTGATTATAGAATTTGATTTTGAAAATGGGATGATGTCTCTCATTTTTATGACATATATTGGTCCAGTTGATTTTTTTAATCAGATTCTAGGCACATAGGAGTGGAAGAATGAATCTAATTTAAAAACTCACAGTTAAGAGTTTTTAAGTTCACTTGTTGAGCTATATTTCGTCTTTTTTGTCTAGGTCTTGTCCTACTTGCCTCCTACCCATTTCAAGGCTAAGAATGGGTTTTTCTTACCATTCAGTTAATTTTGTATCTCATCTCATCGACTTTTCTAGTTAGCCAGTTCCCTAGCATTCACTTTGAGATGTTTAAAACCAGCTATTATAAATCTACGTATTGCTTTCTATGTTCTAATTTTGTAATCTTTTCTAATATTTTTATTTACATAATTTTAAAATAATTTTTCAACTGTATTTTTCTGCTTAATTTTTACATTCCCATGAAATCAATAGAACTATAATATACTTTTCACAATCTAGCTTATTCTCAGAGATATGGCAGAAGAGCAAGGCTGCAAAAACTAAAAGTGTGCAGAACTGGAAACCACAATGTAATTCATTAGCTTGACATACGTCTATGAGTAAATCATAGACGTTGGTTTGCAGAAATACCAACGTCTGTCTCTTGTGGTCTCCTCGCATAAACTGTCTAGTATGGTTAGCTCAGCTCCCAAAAAAGAAGGGAAGAGAGTGAGTTAGGAAGACTATGGAGGCTTTAGTATTAGGGGCTTTTAGTCTTTGCCCTTGGTGTCTCTACTGAGTGTCTGTTCTACACAGACTTAGGAATATCTATTTATTGCTGCTGCAATGGTACCCTTTCTTGTCCAGATGTTTTCAGCACTCTATAGTTACACCATAATTAGGCTTCAAGTTTATACTTACACACTCCCAGCCATTGACACTTAGCTGACAAAAATGTATGGTAGGTAGGGAGTGAAGTAGCTTCCTGATTCTCACAGGCACTTTGACCAAAACTGTGTTTATTCTGGATGACTAGATTCTTGAATTTGGCTGACTTTTAAGTCCAAATCCTTAAGGGAGAGTTCTACTTCAAAATACTTTGTGCCATGCACCAATTAAAAATATTGGACAAAATCACCTCAAACCTTAAGAATTTGTTTAACAATGTTAAACCTCAAGAAGTTGTTCAGATCCTGATTCATTTTTGCTTCATTTGTATGCACGTTTCACCACACAGTACTCTAGAGGCAAGCTCTGTATATACAAAGAAGACTTGAGGAAAAACATCAGGTTATTAGATTTTCCCCTAAGAGAACAGTTTCCTGAATATCTTACACAACTAAGAGCAAAAGAGAGCTCCAAGGGAATGAGCAACAGGTACCTAAACCAAGAGGAAGTGGCTGCCAGCTTGTCACTCAGGATTTGACATTCAGCCTCTCCTGGAACCGTGTTGCACTTGAATGCTATTAAAACCCAAAGCAGGCCAGAAGGAGGTATGAGAGCTTAGTGAAAGAGAAATGAGAAAGAGGGGAGGTAAATTGTTCTAAAACTTCACAACTTCACTTGGTGCTTTCAGTGTTTTTCTGTGTGTGGGTGAATCAGCCAGCTGTTGGAGACTACAGACAGAAGGGACACTATATAAATCCAAGTGTAGCATGCAAGTTGTTAAAACAGTCTACCTAAGCTCTGTTCTGTTTGGAATACAAATGCCACCTCTTTCAAGATTAAGAAATTGTATTCTATCCCACACATGGCCTTAGGCATCTCATTTACCAGCACATCAGATAGACATAAATTAAAGTAAATAATTTATAGTGCATAAAAATCACAGAAATGCTTATTGATTTCTAGGTTAGGATAATATATTTTAGCTGGTACAGTATTTTATCAATAAATCTTAATTGAATTTTCAAGTAAGAGCCTGCAGGGAAAATGTGCTCTAGTTTTTTTTTTTTTTTTTTTTTGGTTAAGAAATACCGCAAATATTTTCTGACTAAGTGTAACTGGATTACTTTGGAACAAAGATGAGTCAATTTTCTTAACTTGCTTAAAGTAAAATCATTCATATAGACTAAACATAAAGTTTTCATCTACTTTGTAAAAGTAATTAGTTTTTTTTTTTGTAAACTATATTCCATGTTGTAGAATATTACTGAATAATGCTCTTTCTCCTTTAAATGCATTCTCAAATTTCAGCACTGTTCTTAGTGCAATTGACCATTAAGCTCTTACCTCTGGGATAAACAAAAAAGATGACTTGATATGTAAAAAGATTGTTTCTTTTAGGCAGCTTTGCCAACTTTTTGTAGAAATAAATAATGTATGCCACTCACATTAATGGCATAGGAAAGCATGGGAAGAATCCTACAATTTAAAAAATAATATTCAGTATTTTAGCACCTTGACTTAAAGAAAGTGTGCTTGAGGCATTACTTTGGAATTTTAATTTTATTGTTTATTTTATTTGGGGGGCACAGGGTCTTGTTATGTAGTCCAGGCTCTCTAATATAGTCAAGACAGGCCTTGAACCCACAATCCACCTGCCTCAACCTCCTGAGTGCTGGGATTACAATCTTATGCCACCACATCCAGCTGGAATTTAGTCTTAAATGCTTCTTTTTAAATCTGAAATAATCAAAGTTAATGTCTACTATTTCTTAATGTTGGTCTGTCTTTACTGGATTCCCTCAGAAGCAGACCTTGAAACAAGAGCTTAGATACAGATAGTATATTTAGGAGATGGCAGGTAAATTGAGGAAGCCAAATTGAGTTAAGGAAAGAGGAAAAGCCAATAAAGGGAGCATTAATGAGCAAAGTCAAGCAGCAGACTACTTGGTATTGATTGTGTTGGAGCCCACACAGAAGGTGTGTGTGCCATGTATGGAAATGAATGAAGATTAACAAAAGAAAGTATGCAGAGGCTCTACTGGGACCTTGCTGCAGCGACAAAGTCAGACGTCATCACTACATTTTGTGAGAAACTCATAACTTGTGTTTGGAAGAAGCAGGCAGAGTGGGAAAACTTTCTAGTGGGAAAAGGGAGGGCTTAAGATGGGCTGTGGATGTGGGGAAGTTGTAAGCAGGCTAACTACAAATGAGGCACCCTAGGTGATTGGGTAGAGTTGCTTATTTGGCTTTCTCGGAATGGTCCTAAGTTGGAAGTGGGGACAAAAAATTAGGGATGATGACAGTTATTAATCAAGTTCTGGCCATTTGGGGCTGTTATAGAGGTAAGTATTTAACTTCTTGGATAGGTTCTTCTTTTTGTGGTATTGGAATTTGAACTCAGTGCCTTACACTTGTTGGGCAGGTGCTCTATCACTCTACCAGCCCAGTTCCTGGATAGTTTGATAGAGGTAGTGGTCTGACTTCCTGAAAATCTAACTTATAGATGGCAGGCTGGTTTTCTATAGAAAATGGGCTGATTGTTGTAGATTGCAGGTCAGAGTTCTGTTTTTATATATGGCATGGCCATTTTCTGTGCATTCAGTCTCTCACAAGGTACTTCACAAGACTTATCTTGCTCAAGGATGAGAAGCCTGGGAACACATTCTTATCTACCTACTTCCAATCCCCCATGGGCTGTTGTTGCTTTGAATGACTTCAGTATGGCAAACTCCTATAGTCTCAATGGAAACGTGGGCAAGAAAGAGAGACTAAAGTGTTTGAAATAGGAAGTTATCTTGGGGTAAACAATTATTTTTTATTTTGTATTATTATTGTACTGGGGGCAAAACTAATTTATGGTTCTAGATGTCAGGATAGTTTTACCTTTGGGGAAGAATTGATTAGGAGAAGCAAAGGGAGCCTTTTGTGGTACTGGAAATATTCCATCTCATGAACTGGTAGTGGTTACATGAGTATATTTCTATTAGTCAGCTTTCAATTGCAGAGACAAATAACTTAAAGGAAGAAATGTTTTATTTTATTTGGTTCATGGTTTTAGAAGTCCATGGTCAACTGGTTCTATTGCTTTTAAATCCATGGCAAAGTAGGTCATGATGTGGAGTGCATGGTAGAGCAAAGCTGCTCACCTCACGGTGGCCAGGAAGCACAGAGAGAGAGAAAGAGAGAAATGGGCTGGCGTTCCAATAGTCTCTCAACGACATGTCCCTAACGACTTCACTCTCTTCCACTAGGCCCCACCTTTAAAAAATTTCCACCAATTCCCAACAGCACCATCAGTTGGGCCAACCCATTATCGGATGAGCATTTGTGGGAAAGTTAAGATCTAAACCATGACGTATTTGTATGTAAAAATTCATTTAGCTGTATCAAAAGACTTTCAGAAAATGAAAATTTGAGAGATTTGGTCTTTTAGTAGCTATTCACTAAATGGAATGATAAAGGGAGTTCTTCAGTCACAAAAAAAATATTTCCTGATGGAACAGGGAAATGTAGGAAGCAGCAAGAACAACAGAAAAGGTTGTGTGTGGGTGAATATTAGCTGAATAAAACAATAGTAGTCTCAAATGGTATTTGACAATAATAACACAAAAGGAAGGAAGGAGTAGTCGACAGAGTTAAAGTGCTCTGACATCCTATTTATTTTTTTACATGATAGTAAGTCTTTAAAATCTGGTGAATATTTTACCCTTTGTAGCAAATCTCCATTTAGGCTAGCCACAATTCAAGTCCTCACAAGTGGCTACTAACTAATATATTGGATAGCCCAGCTTTCAAGCAGGGTTCTCAAGAAGGGGATTCTCCCCCAGAAGAGTTATTTGCTAATAACTAAAGACATTTCTGATTGTTATACTCAATTAAGGAGGATGATGCTAGTGGTATCTAATGTTCTAATGTGTAAAAGCCATGGATGCTGCTATGCATGCTGCAATATAAACGCAGAACATCCTTCCCCGAACACAATAAAGAGTTTTTCAGCCTAAAATATCAATTGTAACATAGTGGAGAGACCCTGCTACAGAGTAATTCTTAAAATAGTAGTTGAAAAGTATAGAACTAAGAAGTAAATTTTGGGGAGAAGAATGAAGAGTATTACTTGACAAATGCAAAGAGTAAAAGAATGGAAAGAAAAAAAGAATATAGAACAGGTGACACAAATAAATAATAATATTAGTAAAATTGCATTAAATATTAATGGATAAATATTCTGGTTAAAGACTAAAATTGTCAGAGGAAAAGTCTGCACTATATGTTGTAAAGGAAACATTTATTTATTTAGTGATGCTGGGGATTGAACCCAGAGCTTCATGTATCTACTACTGAGCTATATCCCCTGCCCCAAAGGAAACATTATAAATATAAGGTTACTGAAAAGTTGAAGGTAAATGGTTAAAAAGTCTAGACCATGAGAACTCCAACCCAAACAAAAGTGGGATAGCTATACTATATCAAAATTAACTTTAATGCAACATATTCTACTATAAGAAAAGGGATGTATTTCATTTTGATATGGGGCAGTCTTGTCGTCCATCTGTATGATGGAAGTGACTGATTTAAAATACCAGTTGACCACATTACTTCACTGATGAAAATCTTTTAATATCTTCCCGTTGACCTTGGATAAGGCTTGAAATGCATTTATGGACACTGAGAACCTCTATGAATCACCTGTTTCACCTTCTCACATCTCATGTCATTTCTTTCAAGATTAGTTTTGACAGTGATGAAGAACATGCAATCACCCAGTTGTTTTACACTCTGTGCTTTTGCTCCTATTGCTTTCTCTACCTGCAGTACTTTCCCTTGTGGAAATCATCCATCTTTCAAAGATGTATTCTGCTCTATCCTATCCAAAGCTCTTCTGATCTGCCCTCACATGTAATTCTTATCTTCTCTGTGTACCTCTACACCTCATAAACACTTCAAAAGAGTCATTTCTTATACTGAATTAGTTTATAAATTCTGCCATTTTAGCTAGCCAGCAGGAAGATATTAAGCACTCATTAACTTTTACTGAAATTTATTTGTATTTAAACACAACTACTTAGATATATACTTGTTATAAAATTACTTAAAATTTTTACCAGTATAGTTTACCAATAAACACAATCCTTTTACATTCAACTAAGATTAAACTTATAAGTTGTTTATATAGTTTTAATTAGTATTTTAAAAACTAAAATCTCAGTATTCTCTCATTTTATTAATTTTATACTTAAGAATGGAGTCATGTGAACAGTTAATGGCATTAGTTATACCAATACAACTTCTGAAAAAGAGTATCTTTTTATATTGCTCATCTGTCACAGATTGCTTGATTTATTTACATAGCATTGTTAGTTTTCTAGGCTGACGTAGCTAAATTGTAATCAATGCATGAATTAACTTGAAAATGCTGAATTTTTATGCATTCTTACAAAATGTTTAAACCCATGCTTTTTGAGAATTTAGAGTAGAATTTTCATAAATTATTCAATGCAGGGTGCTGTCATTAGGAAAAGTTACAAAGGCAAGGTTGGAATTTCTGGATGTGTGTCACAGGTATTCCCTTGAGTCTACAGTTAGTTTTTGTTAGACCTGCAAATTAAAACTGTCAAAGTCATTTCTTAAATGAATTGATTTGTACCCAGGCTTATGATGTTTTCATAATTTCTAAGAGGAATTTCATGCTTGTTTTGTAGTAGATTGGTTAAGGATGAAAATTTTGGGTCAAAGTGCCTAGATCCAAATTCAATCTCCACTATACCCCTACTACAAAATCTTGGGCAATTTCCTTACTTTCCCCAAACCTCAGGAATTTTCATCTATAAAATCCAGATAACAATATTTTCTATTTCATGGCTTATTTTTAGGTTTAAATGACATGTAGTAAATGCTCAGTGAAAATGAACCGACATAAGATGTAGGGGTAGGTTAAACTGACAAATCATATGGTTAAAGGCTGTTTTACATGTACCCTGTATCTATACACCACTAATAAAACCTAACATTTAGTAGGCACTATGCTAAATATTTTATATTATCATCTTTTTTGAATTTTTGTCTCATTTTGAATAACTTTGGAAATTAGGTATCATGTCCTTATTTTATAGTTAAATGAGGCTGAGAGTTTATGCTCAAAGTTATATATTCAGTAAGAATATTTTGACATGATCATTTGAAGCAGACATTTTAATGTCAAGGATATTTTGGTGAAGCCTATAAAAGCAAATCTTTAAACTTTCTATTTTCCTATGTAAAATGAAAATAACCTTACTATGCTCTTTTCAAATTAAAAAAAAAAACATATGCTTAAAGCAAGCAATTCAAGAAGATATAAAAACCACCCATAGCTGGGTATGAGGGAGCACACCTGTAATACCAAATTTGGGGAAATTGAGGCAAGAGAATCATGAGTTCAAGGACAACCTGTGCTACATAGCAAGACTGTGTCTCAAAACAAAGAAACAAACAAAAAAGAATCTCCCATAATTTCACCATCAAAGGTAATCATAGTTAATATACTTGGTACACCTAAGCAGCAGACACTACTAGTTATCTATTGACTTTCCATTCTCTTACTTCTTAATAGCAAATCCAATTTTTTGTCAGGATCAAGTTAAAACACCCAGATCAGTAGTGATCCTGTGAACCAGTTTTGGCCAAAGAGATGCAAGCAGAGATTTCTGGGTAGGCACTATTGGAAAAGTAACTGGCTCGTCTGTCAATCACCTTTTGCCCTTTCCTCTTCCTTTTTCTCTCCTGCATGGAGTGCAAATATGTTAGGAGTAAAGATGCATTTTTGTGTTCTAAAGGAAGAAAACTACATGCAGTCAGGCATAATGAAGCTGGAGACCCTGGAGGCATCATGGAGCCATTCTGTCAGACCTGAACTGCCTATTTTGCAAATTCCTGTTATGGGGGGAGGACTTTCTGATTAATCAATTTTCATCTCGCTTCTGTTACAAGCAATTAATTACAACCTTAACTCTTACACTGTCATTCTGGATTTTTTTCTATCGAGTTACAGAAAACACTAAAAGGTAACCTTATTATAAAATTGTAATATAATTTTGCAATAAACAGTATTTATTTAGCTATATGTCATTCAGGTAGGTATGGTTGTCTGCCTGCTCAACCACCACTTCTAATTATTTAACAGATTTCCAATTTTGTTTGGGTGGCATTTTTTCTAGCTCCTGGGATGAATCATGATTGGTATATATGTTAATTTTAGCTATCCATTCTTTATTGTCAATAATTTGTTTGGAAATGACAGTGAGATACCATTCTGGACAATGAGACCTAAGAGGAAGTCTACCAAAGACATCTGGGAAAGACGTACTATCCTTAAAAGAGACATGCAAAGAACATGTTTTTCCTTCTTCACAGTTTCTTCTGCTGGAGATTCTATTGTATGAAGACATGAAGTTTGAAGCTACAGAAGCCACTCACAAAAGCAAGGATCGCTGTCACTGGCATTCTGATGACAAAACAATGCAGAAAATTTGTGATGCTAGCCAGGTTTTCTTTTCTTCTTTTCTTTTCTCTCTCTCTCTCTCCCACACACACTCATTTTGCTTTTGTTATTTTTCACATAGGGACTCATGCTTTTACAATCCTCTTACCTTTGCCTGCTGTATATCTGGGATTATAGGATACACCTGGCTAACTTTTTACCTGGACTGGCCTTGAACTGCAATCCTCCTATCTCTACCTCCCAAGTACCTGGGATTATAGTAATTAAGTTTTCTCATCACAAACCATAAATGTGTGCTTTAAGCCTCTGTCAACTGTTTTTCATTTGTAGATTAAAGTGTATTTATTCAAAAATATTTATTATGCGTCTTCTTATGGAAGGTCCCATTTTATGCACTGGGAATGTACCAGTCAATAAAAAAGATTCCTTTGCCTTCATAGAGATTACTTTTGAAGGGAGAACCATATTAAATAAATAAATTATATCCTTAAGTAATTGCTGTATTATATATTAGAAAGCAATAGAGGCTATGGACAACACCAAAATAGGGTAGGTGTTTAGGCAGCATGAGAGTATGGAGTAATCAGGGATTAACCAAAGTCTTAGAGTTGATGGGAGACTTAGCTTTGTGGATTTCTGGTCAAAGAGTTTCATGCAGAGAGACTAGCAGATGCAAAGGCCCTGTGTTGGGAGAGTGCATGTCATGTTCAAAGTGCCAAATAGATGGCTAGAGCAGTGTAAGTGAGTGGGAATAGAAATGAGGCCAAAGAGATAAGAGAGGACACTGTTGTGTGTAGGTCCTTGTTAAGACATGGCCTTTTACTCTGAGTAACAGGAGTGGTCATTCAAGAAATGTTGCTGAAGTGCTAGAGCCTCTGCCTAGCAAGTGTGAGGTCTAGAATTCAAACCCCAGTACTGCCTTCCCCTCCCCCCAATTTTTTTATTGAGAAATAATAGGATCCAAATTACATCTTAAAGATTTGGAGGGAGCAATTTAAGTAGTAGAATGCTTGCTCAGTTTGTGTGAGGCCCTGGGTTCAATCCCCAGGACTGAAAAAAAAAAAAAGGAATTTGTGGATTTCTGTTTTGAGAAAAGATGAAGTGGAGTATATTGGTTATGGCAAAGAAAGACAAGTACCAAAGTTTAGATAAGGTTTATTGAGGCGTTGGTAGTGTGGCTCTGTTCTACGTGGTCGATTAGAGCCTAGATTCTATTCTATCTATTTTGTTGTTCACCATTCTCTAGAAACTGCCTTTAGTTTTCTTCTGTTCACAGGATCACAATATTTTATAGAACAGGGAAAGACAGTTTCCAAGGCAAATGGCTTGCTTCTTAAGTGGGAGATTAAATGTAGGACAGCTCAGACAGAGAGATGGGCACCCAAGCTTTCAGGAAGCAAGTTTGTGAAGCAGGCCAGCAGCGACTCAGTGGACTCGAGTCCAAAGGCTGAGCCCTGAGAACAAAGGGAGCTTTCCTTATATACCAGGTTACAGAAGTGTGGAGGGTACATCTTGTCCTACACATGGTCACATATTATTTTATTGGCTATTTTAACCTCTGGGGTGAGGTGACCCTTTTCTGGTCTCACCCCAGGTATGACTTGACATCCTTCAAATCTGTTTTTTTTGTTTGTTTGTTTCACCTTTGCACTCATTATCTGTCATTATCTTCCTTCCCCCTCCCTACCTTCCTGCCACATTTCCCCCTTTGATGCGTGGACCCACTTCTGGGTCAAAGAGCATCATCTTGATCTAGGAGTTTATATTTTCACAGCATTATTACATGAACAGCTGTCTTCCTGACACATATACTCATCATTTGACATATAAGTTTTCTCCTACGCTAGGCCTGCAGATGTTTCTAATACCCTGAAGTTGATAGACAGAGTTTTTAGCTATTAGGATGCACACATCAAAGTTTATAGATCCTGGCCTTTTGGGGTTGTAAACCTGTGTCCGACTAATAAGCTCCCCAGTGTTGGTGAAGTTTGGGACCTCTAGCCATTGCTCCTGTGGGTGATAGATGGGGTTAAAACAGATACACTGTCCATGATGAGAGCACACTGAGTAGATGGTATGGTTGTGGGTGCATGACCAAACAACTGTGACTTCACAAGAATAATAAATATGGAAAACCAGAGTCTTGGTAGCAATACTTCCTACTCGGGTAGGGTGCAATCATGAGTCACAGTCCAAAGCCTAGGGGTCCCCAGGTAGAGACCTGACCAAGATTAGCAAGAAGAAAACACAGAAGGGACTCATCCTCAAAGGTGAGTTGGGCGACTCCTCAAGCTTGCATAGACTGTTAAGCTTCCGGAGTGACTAGAGCAGGGCTGTCGTCTTGTAGTTTGTGGTCTCCTGTTATCTCCTGGGAAGCAGGGTCCTGCCAGGGAAGGGTGAGGGCATTCTTGAGGGTGGTCTTGCACAGTGAGTGAGGCAAGGTCAGGGATGCACTCCCACTTAAGGGAAGTTGGCTTCACTTGGCTGTGGTGGATCCAGGGAACAATCTCTGCTACCTTAACTGGTGGGGGTGGATAAAACAACAACAAAAGGGCCCTCCAGTGGGGCTTTAGCAGTTGAACATTCTATTCCTTTACCTAAACAGCATCTCCTGATTTATAAGGGTGTGTGGGAGTTATCAGGCTAACAGGGAGTTTCTCTCTTATCCAGTCATTGATTTTTGAAAGACAACCCAAGGGCCTGCATCTGCTGTCTCAGCGTGAGGTCATCCATTTCCTTAAGGTCCTCTTGCAGGCCCTTGACTAAAGGGGGTGGGCACCCAAAAAAGAATTTTAAAAAGGGAGAGACCTGTCCATTTGTTTGGGCTAGATCTAATCCTGAGCAAGGGTATGGGCAGTAACTGATTCCATTGTAGGTGAGCCTCCTGGCATAATTTTTCCAGTTGCAATGTTAGAGTCCTTTTAATACACTCTACTTTTCCTGAACACTGGGGGCAGTAAGTCACGTGTAGCTTCCAATTTATTTTTAAGCCCTTAGCCAACAACTGTACCACCTCAGCCACAAAGGCTAGCCCTTTGTCTGATCCAGTAGATGCATGTATTCCGAAGTGAGGGATGATTGTCTTTAACAGGCACCTGGCCACTTCCTGAGCTTTCTCAGTCTAAGTAGGAAGGGCTTCCACCCATCCTGAGTAGGTGCAGACAAACACCAGCAAATATTTACATCCTCTGGCCCATGGCATCTCAGTAAAGTCTACAATCAGGTTTTCAAAAGGAGTCCCTCCAACACTTTGCACTTGGGGTGACACACTTGGCCCTTGTTAGGGATTGTTTTTGGCACACAGACTGCACCTTTCACATACTGTCTTACTTATGTTGGAGAGCTTGGGGACATAAAAATGCTGGGCCAAGATGGTCTCAAGACCTGTTCATTCTGAGTGAGTTCCTTCATGGAACTGCTTGATAAATGTAGGAGCCAGCGACTCTGGGATTGCAATACGGTCATTGGCAAACTTCCACCATCTGCCCAGTAGAAAATTTTCCTCCTCAGTCTTAAACCAACCCTGTTTTTGTGTTGTGTACCAAGAGTCCCACTCAGAGAAAGGGCACAGGAACAAGCCAGCTGCCAGTGAGGCTGAGGTCCGTCCTCCTGTGAAGGCTGCTTGCTTGGCTTCCCTAGCAGCTTTTCAGTTTCCCTGAACAGTTCTTGTCTCCCCCTTCTGCATGACCACTACTCACTTAGGGGCCCATAAAGCTTCTAGCAATTCCAGAATTTCTTGTCCATACTTTACATTTTTTTCCTCCTGAGTTAATGAGCCCCCTTTCTTTATATGGGGCTCCATGGACATGAATGGTAGTAAAGTCATATTTAGAGTCCATACTCCTGCAGCAAGCTGGAGCACCTGCATGAGAGTAATGAGCTCAGCTTTTTGTGCAGAGGACCTGACCAGTAGCTGCTCTCCTTTAATGAGAGCACCCAAAGTCACTTTTACATATCTGGAAAATGTGTGCCATCCTGGACAAAGTTGCTGCCATCTGTGAAATACTCAACATCTGAATGACTGATGGGCTGATCAGTCAAGCCCAGCTGGCTGGAGAACACCTCATCCATAACCTCTAAACATTCATGCTCTGGGGGACCTGAATCAACCAGCAATAGGGTGGTCCAGTTTAGATTCTTAACAAACTCTAGTCAGATACCTGGGTTTTCACATAACATACTTTGATAACTGACCATGTAGTAGTTTGTCAGCCAATAATTTCCTTTATATTTCATAAGAGTCAAAACAGAGTGGGGAACTCGGACTGTGAGTTTTTGTTCCAAAGTAAGTTTGTCTGCTTCAGCCACCAAGTGGCCGCCAGGGCATGCATGCAGAGCAGCTAGCCTCTGGAAACTGTATCAAATGGCTTTGATAAATAGGTCACCACTAGTGCCAGAAACCTAGCAGCTGGGTCAAGACTCCCATAGCTGTCTCCAGTCTCTCATGTACATATAGGGAGAAGGGTTTCATCACATCAGGCAGGCCCAAATCAGGGGCATTTGTGAGTGTCCTCTTAATTTCTTTAAAGGCATTTTCTTGCTCCTCTCCCCACATCATGGATTTCTGTCCTTCCCCCTTTATGGCATCATAAAGGGGTTTTGCCAAAAGAGTAATTGGGGATCCAGATATGGCAGAAACCTGCAGCCCCTAGAAATTCTCTAATCTGTTAACTGGTCTTGGGGGACAGAATAGAATAGATGGCCTGTTTCCTCTCAGAGCCCAGTCTACACTGTCCTTGTGACAGGTGAAACCTGAGGTATTTGACAGTATCCTGGCAAATCTGAGCTTTCTTTCAGGAAACCTTATATCCTGCCTTTCACAAAAGGGAGAGAAGGAGGTGATTTCCTTCCATACAATCCTCCTGAGTTGGTCCAGCTAACAGAAGGTTATCTATGTACTGGAGGAGTGTGCAGCCATGCTTATTGGCCAAGAAAGCCTTTAGGTCACTCTCCAGAGCAGTCCCAAAGATAGTGGGAGAGCTTTTGAAGCCTTGTGGCAACCAAGTCTAAGTCAATTGTCCCTTCTCTCCAGTACTAGAACTTTCACATTGGAAGGCAAAGGTGGGTTGGCTCTGTGTGTCAGGTGGTTGCAGAAAAATGCATCCTTAAGGTCTAGGCAGGTAAAGAACTTTGTCTCAGTTGGGATAAAGCCCAAAAGCATGTACGGGTTTGGGACCACAGGGTGTAAAGTAACAGTTGCTGAGTTGACTGTACAGAGGTCCTGAACTGGCTTAAAGTCTTCAGCCCTGGTTTTTGGACAGGAAGCAAGGGAGTGTTCCAGGGAGACTGATAAGGCTGACTCCTTACTTTAGGAGTCTGTCAAAATGCTTTTGGATCCCAATTTGGGCCTTGTGAGGAGTGTAGCATTGTCTCTGGCTAACGGGAATAGCTCCTAGCTTTAATTCTACCATCACTAGAGGTATGTTCTGAGCCAGTCTGGGGGCAGGGAGGTCCTTAGTCCATACTCCTGGAATCTTAAAGGGAAGCTCAGGCATCTCAGGAATCTCTTTCTTAGAGGCACAGAGTTGCCATTCCTCCTCTTGTGCAACTGTGAGAGTTAGAATCTTGGCTGCACGCCCTCTCAACTTTAAGGCTGCTAAGCCATCAGAGTCAAAATTGATCTGTGCCCTTAGTTTGCACAAGTCTCTTCCCTTCACGGCCACAGGGCAATCAGGAAGGTAGAGGAACTCATGTCTTACTTCATGCTTTTTAAGATTGCATTTTCTGGATATGGGGAAGGGGCTGTGAGTCTGATCTCCCATGGCCTTGACAATGTCTCATGTCTCTGTGAGAGAGGGTCTATGGGTTGGGTTACAACCGAATAGGTCACACAAGTATCCACCAGTAGGTCAACAGGATGACCCCCTATCTTCATTTGGACCACAGGCTCTTGGGGACCCAGCAGAATGAGCCTGATCCATCCTAGTCCTCCTCACAGTCCTCAAAATTGGCCAAGATGACAATGTCATCCTCCCAGGGGCCTCTTCTCCCCTGAGCAGGCCAATACTTTCCTTCAACAACTCAGTCTCTGCCTCTGGTCTAGGAAGCCTTCTGAGGATTCCTGGGCCATTGAGAACATTAATTTTTCCAGTGTCCTTCCTGATGACGGTAGGTACACTGGTCTCTAGGGTGAGGCTGTTCCAAGGGCTCTGACTGCCGTCGTTGGGGATATCCTCTTTCTCTGCCATGGCCTGCATGCTGGGGCTTGCCAAAGTGTTTGGCTAGAGCCACAGCAAGGAGGTCCACCTTTCTTTTCATATTTCTATCGACCTCTCTATCTTGATAGACAAGGACTTTTGTGGCCACCTCCAGAAGTTGGCTGGCATTCATACCAGCAAACCCCTCAGGCTTTTTGTAATCTTCACCTTATGTCCCCCTGGGTCTGACTGACAAATGCTGAATTAACCATCCTCTGGTCTTTGGCTGCCTCTGGGTTGAAAGGGGTGTACAGGCGGACGGTCTCACATAGCTGCTCTTAAAACCAGCTGGGGCTCTCATCTGGTCCTTGGTGGACTTCAATTGTCTTACTCATGTTCATGACTTTTCCCTCTGTCCTTCATACCTCCTCATAATGCCTCCTGATACCATTTAAGCTGCTGGTAATCTTGGTCATCATTAGGGTCCCAACAGGGGTCCCCTCCTTGGGGAACTGGCCCTGAGCATAGGCTTGGGCATTTAAAGTATCTGCAGAGCATGGTCTTCCAGCCACTTTAGAACTACCAAGGTTATGTGGTGTCACTCCTCGGTATTAAATGGTCAGAAGAAGCTGTCTGCAGTCTGTCCAGTTGGGCTTATGAGTTTTGACAATGGACTGCATTAGATCAATCAGAGCCTGAGGCTTTCCCAAGAAAGAGGGGCTATGGTGCTTCCATTTTAAGAGGTCTGTGGTGGTAAAAGGCTGGTAGATGAATGTCCGCCTTCCTCCTTGTATCTGACTGTACTGGTCATAATATATATTGGCTTTGGCCCTCTCTCAGAGGTCCCACCTGTGATCGGTCCCGGGGAAGAGGCTAGGCCTGTAGTGGGAATGTTCAAATGTTCCTGGTTGAACCTAGGGGCCAGTCTCACAGGGAGCTGTAGAGTGAGGACTGGTGGGCTCAGAGTGAGCATGAGGTTCATAGGGCCTGAGGAAGGTGGGGTTGTTGCAGTTTCAAGGATTCCTGGGCCTGGCCTCATAGGTGTACTTGCTGCTGTGGCTTCCCCATCTGATGCTGCTTTCCCTTCTGTGGGTGGAGGCGAAGGGCAGAAAGATGATGGTGGGTACAGTGGCATATAAGAGGGCAGGGTCTCCTCAGGGTCCCCAGCTAATATGGGATTATCTGGCTTTTTACATTTTTCTCTGCACTTGGAAGCTACTGCCATCCTGGCAACCACGACCCTACGTGTTTTCTCTAGGTGGGGCTTTAGCCACATAGACCAACTGAGGACTGCATCCTGCCAACAGTCAAT
The DNA here is from genome assembly GCF_047511655.1 of Castor canadensis. NCBI lineage: Eukaryota > Metazoa > Chordata > Mammalia > Rodentia > Castoridae > Castor > Castor canadensis. The sequence continues at coordinate 31,212,084 of NC_133394.1, read as the reverse complement.
ATAAGGAAACTGATCTGGGAGTCCAGATTCCCCTATAACCACTTCAAAAACTCTACTGAGTATGACCTATCTAATGACACCTCTGAGGGCCATCCCATGCCAAAAGCAGGCCAGTCTATTTCACAGAAGGTCCTAAGCTTGTCAGGAGTCAGCTTGACTCTGTAATCTCCATTAAATCCCCTTTTAAATTTCTTAAGCATGAATTCTAGGGATGCATTCTTACTCTGACCTTCTCCCATTCCTTCCATTACCAGACATCAAGACAGAGACAGAGATGGAAGGGATGAGGGCTGTGGAGAGGAGGTAATGGGTCTTTCTCTCTGGCACACAAGGGAAAACAAATGATACCACTTGCTTCATCTATCTCTGGCCACTCCCCTCGTGGGGATTTAGGTGTCTCTTAGCCATAACATGTTTGTATAAGCTCCAGCTGGAGACCCTGTTATGGCTCACCCTGGACCATATGAGTTCACCACAGATCCATGGATCAGAAATCTGCATTTGCTTCACAGCTAGGCTGCATCTCAGGCTTCCACTTTCACACACTTTTACACAGCACAGTACTTCCACCCCACTCCTGAGCCTGAAAGACATGGTTTTACCCCAAAAGGCAGTTACTTAGGTGTCTCTGTCTCTAGGAGTTGATTAGACTCCTTTTCTACCTCATGAGGCAGGCTCGAATTCAAACTCAGATTCTTACCAGTCTGATGAGTGGGGCTCCCAAGTTGGTTCCTGAGCCTTTCCGGGTTCCTTTGTGTGACTGAAACCTGCCTCCTCAGTTCACTGGGAGAGAGGCTCCCTCCCCTTGGATCAACACATCTGGTGGCACCTGGCAGAGGTGACCCTTCTGGCAGGCCAGGTACACTGAGCAAGTGATAAGGAAGTGAAAACACCACCATATGAATCCCAAACAAGCCCCCAGGAATGTTGTAGGATGGTTCAGACAGAGAGACAGGGCACCAAAGCTTTCAGAAAGCAAGTTTATTAAGAAGGCCAACAGTGACTCAGTGGACTCAAGTCCAAAGGCTGAGACCAAAGGACAAAGGGGGCTTTCCTTATATACAATTTAGAGCAGGTTACAGAAATGGGGGGTAATAGGTTTTCCCATACCTGGTCACATATTATTTTATTGGCTATTTTAACCTCTAGGGCAAAGTGACCCTTTTCTGATTTCACCCAGGTGCTACTTGACATTTTGCAAATCTGTTTTGTTTGTTTGTTTGTTTTACCATTACACCCATTATCTCTCATTATCTCCCTCATTGTCTCTCATTATCTCCCTTCCTCCTCCCTGCCTTCCTCCACAGAATCTCAAATAGCACACTTTACCTCTGCTTACATTTCACCAAACCTCATCATATGCCACATCTTGCTTCAACTGAGGTTAGAAATACAGTTTCTAATGGGAGAGGGGATGAGGGCCTGTGTGTATAGCTTAAATTCTTTCTATGAAAGAAACAGAACAAATGTGTTGGAGAACTTGAGGTTTATGTTTCAAGGGACAAGGGTAAGAGCAGGGCTACCCTTGGATTTTATTATTCTATTGAATAATAGTGTCTTGGACCATTGAGGTAAAAAAGGAAACTATGGGAAGTGTTGAGAATCTACATATATTTTGAAGGTCTAGCTATAGGATTTGGTAATAAATTGGATGTGGTATATGAAAAATATAGAGGAATCAAGGATTTGCCTACCGTTTGTGCCCTGAGCAACTATAAAAATGGATTGACTGCTGTATATGTCTGAATCAAAGACTGCCATTTTAAAATTTTTCTGCTCTTTTCTCTTGCTTGTTGGGCTGGAGGTGCTCCTTTTTCCCTTTTTTATTTCTCTCCACTTTATCCTGCTTTGCTAAATAAATTCTTGCTAAACTTCCACTATGTGAGTTTTCTTTTTTTGTGAAACCCTGTGAAATGCTTTTCAACAGTTGTTTCAAGTTCCTGTGATTTGTGTGGGAATTGGGAAGCTGAGAGGAGAATTTACCACCCTTCTCTCTTATGGGGGAATCCTCCTGTCCCTTTCCTTTCTCCAGGGACACCTTCCCCCCACCCCATTCCCATTGTAAGAGATACTTAAACAGCTGTTGATGAAAAGCACTGACTTCATCTTCAGGTCCACAGATTAATAAAAACAGGAGAAAAGATTGGTATCTCTGTTTCCATTTTATATCAAAATAATAAGATGTATAATGCCCTAATTGTGTTAGAATTACTGTAGTTGTTTCACTACAAAGATAGAAGGTGGTCATTTAAGAGACTTTTACATGAATAGTTACTTAAATGAACTCTGAGATTCATTTAGGTTTAGTTTCCTAAGTAGTCAAAAGCTTGACAAGATAGACAGAAAACACAAGCAATTATTTTGAAAAATCTTTCCTTTAAGCCAGTTTCTTACAAATGTTACTAAAAGCAGAACAATATTAAAACTGCCTTGTTATTATAGACATAAAAAATTAGGTTCTAGTTTTATGTCAGTACACTAAATTTTGATGTCAGAATTTCAACCTTAGAAAATTCTTTGGGTAATTTTTAAATTATGGCCAACTTAATCACACAAACTTTTGATATGCTTCATGTTTCATATATTTTTAAGACCTTTTAAATTTACATTTTAAAATAAATTTTACAAAATTTTAAATTTAGACAACATTGTTTCTTTTGCAATAAAACAAAATACTATTAGTAGCCTTATATTTTAATGAAGACCCAGGAAGAAAAACAATTTTAAATTGTTTCACTATACAGTAGCAATTTACAAGAACACATTTGTTAACAGAATGAGACAAATTAATGTTACTGTCCATAAAATCCTTTTTCTTTAGTCCTAAGGTAGTGGATAATTGCTAGGCAGGTGCTCTATGACTTGAGCCATTCCACCAGCCTGAGGATAATTCTTGAACACCTCATTTTAGTTAGAACTGGTTGGGACAAGAACTTGGAAAATTGGTTTCCTTAGAAGTCACATCAGAAGAAACAGGGGAGAGAGAATAGAAGCAGCAGTTCCTTTACATTAACTCTATAATAAGAATCATCCTAATGATGTTCGCATACACACATATGCAAATAGGCATGCCATAAATGTCAATTTAAGTGCACATAGATAAGCTCAAGAAAATGCAAAAACTTAATTTAGTGGTCACAAATACATTGGTCGGTTATTTCTAGGAATTCCAGGAGCAGATTGAGATGTGCCCCAGGCTGTTCTTTTGGGAGGCTTATCTTAATAGCTGTAGCAAGAGTCAGTGCAAGGGGAGTGTTCTGAATCTCTTGCCAATAGGACTGTTGCCAAAAGTTTAGCCTTCACCAAGCAATCGTCATAGATACAGATTATAGACATACACAAAATACACACAATGACACACAAAACAATTACATTAATTCTGAGTGCACACCTAGACATTGCCTTTTTGCCAGTTTTATTTCCTTTCTCTCTCTTTTTGGACTCTTTTTGGACTAGTCAGTTATGAATCTCCCAGGGAGCAAGATGGACTTAGTGCTTTTCATTCTTAATAAGTTCACGGTAGAGCTCTCCAACACAAACACCCTAGGTTCTGTGTACCATACATTCCTTCCCTGCCAATCACTAGCACAAAATGCTCAAATGAACCCAAATACTCAGAGAAGCATCTGAGTAAGTGATCCAAAATTCCTTGTCAGACAGACATCAAAAGCCCAAGTGGTTCACATGAACACCAAATTGCCCAGAAGAGCCTCCAGATAAGGAAAAAGGAACATGAAAGCCTGAGGTGACTCAACTGGGGAGAACAAACAAGGTAAGATTTTAGGGCCCCTGAAATCAACAGTCCAGATGTTGATTTCTGTGCCTCACCAGATGTTGGTAGAAAGATTCTGACCAAAGTGGAAAGATAAGAAGTCCCTAGAATAAAAGCAATTCCAGCAGCTGTGGGAAAACAGTTCCATCTTTCCTCTCCACTCCAACTTGACTAGCTGCCTGTGGCTCCTGCATAGAGGGTGCGTTTTCTTCTGGCTGGTTTGCCAAAGCTGAAAGGAGGGGAATCAGATTGTTCCCTCCAAGTGATGGTAATAACAACTTCTCTGGGACCCCAGGGAACTGCACCTAAGATAATAATTATCCAGGCCATACCTGTGACTGGGGCTGTTTAATTATGCATATCTTTTTCCCTCTTCCATAATTCTTTGTCTATTTAAAACTAAATCTCATGTCTGTACCCCAAAGATGGCTAAAAATGGGCTGAAGTTCTTAGTTTGCCTCTTCCCACAGCATGTCTGGGATCATGAAATAAACCTCCTTCCTCTGCCCATCACCATGTCTCTTTATTTGGCACATAAGGACAAGTTGCTGGCCTTGACATACGGAATCCTAGGACTTTGGACCTGGGATCTACATATCCAGTTTCCTTTCCATCGACTTCATTAAGAACTAAATGATAGAGATGTAAGAAAGGAGAGGAGTTTAGAATTATCAGTTGTTAGTTGTCGGAGACAAGGCTCCCTTTGTGAGCCATTCTGTCTTGACCTTGCCCTGGAACATTTTGCGGTTGTTTGTCCCAACTTCTCCATCTCCAGCACAAGATGGCACCGTCCCTGCTTCTCTTCCGGGAGTTTACCTTGCCACCGGCGCGAACGTGCACCCTATCAGAAGTCCTATAGCAGAACCAGCCAACCAGCCTGCACCTCGTCATACCCCTCACTCCCTCAGCACATAAATACCCCTGTGTGAACAATAAAATTTTGCAGCTTGATCAGAACTCCTGTCTTGCTGTCTCCTTCGTGTCTCTTGTCCCTCCATTCTTCCCCTTCTAGGTTCGCTACCCACGCTGATGTGTCCTGCAGGACGGGACAGTTAGTATTGTATTAAGGAAGTGAAAAGCTGCCCATTGATGTCAGGGTGGACTTGAACAATTTCCTGTGCCTTACACAGTTGAAAAGGTGCTTCTGGAATTCCAAGTGAAAGGGCCCAGTGAAAATGCCTGATGATGGGGCAACCCTCCTAACACCTAATTGCTCTAATAGTTATAAAGTGGGAAGTAGTCTATGGAAATTTCGAACTCTGGTCCCGGTTCTTAAAATCTCTGCTCATGGTCAGAGTATAAGTCTTTTCATCTCATCTATTGAGTACCATCAGTTCTTCAATATCTTTCCCCTTTTGCATTACTTCAAAATAACAGATTTTGGTAACAATGTAGAGAACTTAAAGAAGGTTGGCAGGTCTCAGTGAACAGGCTTAAGTCCCTTCCTGGAACCGCCTACTGATCTTTTCCTGATCTGGCTTGCTTTATTGTGGTAGAAGTTTGTTCTCTGTCTAACCTCTGCCTGCTCCTTTACTGCATAGCTGCTCTTTTAACAGGAACCTGGTGTTTCTCTGAAACCCACGCTCCTAGCTTCTACTGGATATAAAAGAAAAAAACTGGCAGCTCCTATGCAAATGGGCTCTGGAGCCTAGAGTCCATGTCCCTTGCCCCACTGAAGTCTCCACCAGCCTGCAGGCAAAGCATGGCAGCCATCTCCTCCAGTGGATCGCTTGTACACCACTTGGGCTCTGCATCCAGCAACAGCTCCTGCAGAAGTACTCCAGGGAGGTCATCCCACACCACCCTGGTCTCCCCAAAGCCAACCCTGGTCACAGGTGAGACAGGAAGTCCACTTTCCCATTCGTGGATCACAGTGTTGGAGTCCCCTGAGCATTCCACAGAAACCTCCTAGGCCTCCAACAGCAGGTGGCTCCAGAAGCCATGAGGAAGCAGCCAGTAAGCCTGCCTAGCCAGGCCAATACCCTATCCTGCCCTAGTGGAAACACCAGCCTGGGCTTCTGAGGTGCTAGGCTGGAGCCCAAGCCCATCCTGTAGACTAGAGAGCCTGTAGCAAGCAACACACCAGTAGGACGTACCCTCCCTCGAGCTGCACCAAGCTTTCCTGACCCTGTAACTGTGCCTTGCACCACACAGAAAATAAACTCCAAGCAGCCATCCACAAAAAACAAAAACAAAAATACCTTTTTCTTTCACTCTTTTAAGAACTAACATTCAATTCCCCCTTTCCTTCTCCAGGAGGGTCTGTTGTCAGAAAAATTAACAATGGGAGTATGTATAGTACAGTCCTATCAAGGCAAACCCTATTCTTTATTGTTTCTTTTGCTCTCTCCCCTCTTTTTTCTTTAAACCCTACTCTTTGATAGTATTTTTTTGGGGGGGTAGCTGGGATTATAGGTATGACCCACCATGCCCAGGGGTTTTATCCTTGTTTGTCTAAGACATAGTGTTCTATGATGTATTAAGTGGTATGTTTCCCAGATCTGACTTATTTAGTCTTGAAGAATGCCATGCTTGGGACCACATGACATTGACAGAAGTCAAGTCTGATCTAATTGCTTTGCAGCCTCTTGGTAAATTGGGTACCAATCTGTAGAAACTGCTAATTTGTGCTTTGTCTTCCTGACTTATTTAAGTAACATAAGCACAGACAAGCACATGTGCATACATACATCAATGCATGTATACACAATTAGCACCTATGCATTGTGTATAAATTTATATATGTCTACATATATATTGGTGGTACTGGGGTTTGAACTGGAGGCCTCATGCTTTCTAGGTAGGTGGTCTACCATTTGAGATACTCCATTAGTGGCTCAATTCATCTTATTGGAAGTTCAAGTTGCTGCAGACATAGGTTTGGCAAACTATATACCCCATTCACATTACAAACAGAACCCTAATTTCTCAGTAAGAGGGCTTTAACACTCCACTTTATAATAGGTAGAAACTTGCAAATTTCAATGCAGTACTTCTTAGCGGGGACACTCCTAGAGAGTTTGAATTTTGGGGGTGTTTTTGTCACAACAATTGTATGCCACTACTGGCATTTGGTGATTATGAGTGTAGCCTGTTAGATAACCAGAACTGTGAGAGACAGTCTCATTCAACAAGGACCTTCTCTGTGTCTTGCACCACATTTAGATGTGTCAATGCATATTCATGAGCTGGAAAGCCTGTTTATAATTTTCTGAGCCTGGAATCCAACACCATTTTATATACAAAAAATTTATTTCCAGAAAGTTTTCATATGCTTGGAATCTTTCAGAAATGCAATTGTTGGGCAAATTTGGAGAAAACCATATTTTTTTTCTTGTAAACCCTATCAAGAGTTGTTTATCATTGTGGAAAATTATGTCACTGACATGCAATATTATTCATGGCATTTAATTGCTAGTGTAAGTTACTCTGATCACTTTGTACTTGTTCTTTTCACAGTGAATTCAAATGTCAAGCAAATACAAAGAAAAGTGTCCACCATAACCTGCTGAATAATAACTTATGTCTTTTAACTGAAATCTTTTTTTTCTGACAGCACTAGGGTTCAAACTCAGGGCTTTGTGCTTACTAGGCAGGCACCTTTACCATTTCACCCATGCCTCCAGACCGTTATCTGAAATCCATTCAGTGTAAGCAGGTGCAAGCATCTACTTTATACACCTTCTCATTTACTGGTGCTCATACATTTACAACAATTAAATATATACTGCTTTAAATTAAGTTCCTTTTATTTCTCCTCTGTACTGTAATTAGGGAATGATACTGCCTTTTTGGTGTGAAGTTATACACTCATTGGTTATGCCACTGTCAATTGCATTTCAGGATGATGGCAAAGTGGTTATTTTAGAGTATTTGTTGTACTTTAAAAGAAAAAAAGGCTGTTGGTCTTGATAGGCTTAATGACCATGGTTGTGAAAACCTGTTTTTCTTCTCTTCATCAAGAGTTCTAATTAGTTTTCATATCTATTTCAATATAGGATTGATTACCTCATCAGAAATGTAAACCATCTTAAAGAATGTGCAATCTAGCTAGTTGCTGGTGGCTCACCCCTGTAATCCTAGCTACTCAGGAGGCAGAGATCAGGAGAATTATGGTTCAAAGCCAGTCTGCGCAAATAGTTTGAGAGACCCTATTTCAAAAATACCCAACAAAAAAAAGGGCTGGAGCAATGGCTCAAGTGGTAGAGCACCTGCCTGGCAAGCATGAAGCTCTGAGTTCAAACCCAAGTCCTATGAAAAAAAACAAAGCACAAAAACATGGAACATTAGACAACAATGAAGTAATGAGGTGTTCATGGTGAGATACTGACCAGGGCTTTCTCCAGTTATTTGTTTTTTTACAACTGTGGACAGACAACTATGTGACATAAAAAAAAATCTTATAAACCAAGTTTTAAAAACTGAGCACATTGAATTTTCCAAAGTAAATTTGACACATACTTACTCATGATGTATAATGTATAAGTATTATTGCCCTGGAATGATACTTAGGAATCCGTGGTAAACATTTTCTAATGACTGTAATTATATTATTGCTATAGAGTCAAAGTGTTTTTTCCTATTTTTGTCATGGTACAAAAGTATTTCAAAAGACACATCCGAACAGAAAAACACATGGCTTATCATTCGTCCTTTAAAATGAGAAGAGGCAAGTGAAGTCAGCACAGATTACTTTTACTTAAAATCAAAATGTACACATTGGAAATGAGCTACTATTTTTTTTCTTCTTTCCATATATATATATATACATATATAAACATATATATATATGTTTTCTTATCATCAGTATTCTACCAAACATTATGCTAAGCCAAAGATGACCAGCAAACTTGCTCACTACCTCTTACTCAAGCTGAGTGTGTACACCATTGGGATGCCATCTTGGCAGGAATTGCAGAGTCCTTACCTATCCCAACAGAAAACACAGCAAACTAGTTTAAGCAAACATGCATAAGCAAACTCAGCATGATATAAGAACAGAATGGTATTTAGTCTATTTCCAGCACACATCATACATTCACTCATGCCTAGCAAAACGGAAAAGCCAAGGTAGAAAGTATTTTTACCTTCATAGCACTAACAACTAAAAAGCACTTTAAGTATTAAGTGGTGTGTTAGTCCGAAGCTTTCTGTTATTGTAACAAATACCTGAGATAACAAACTCATGAAGAGAAGTTTATTCAAGCTCACAGTTTTGGAGGTTTCAGTCCATGGTTGGTTGTTCCTGTTGCTCTTGGGGCCTGTGGGGAGTTAGTACATTATCATGGGAAGTGCTTGGTAGAGGGAAACCAATCACCTCATGGCTGGGAAGAAGAGACTGGGGTCCCGTGACATCCTTCAGTGACTTAAAGACCTCTACTAGGCCCCAGCTCTTAAAATTTCCACCACTTTCTAAAGGTATCACCCTGGGGATCAAGCCTTTTACACATGCACCTTTGGGGTACACTTAAGATCCAAACTATAGCAAGCGGTAATCAAAGAATTTCCAAGATTCTACCCACCAAATTATTCTGAGTATTCATCTATAAAATTAAAAAAAAGGTCAAAAGAGACTTTGATACAGTAACACAGGGACTATGTATATAGGACTAAGAGGTGGTTTTCAAATCCAACTTTTAGGTAAAGGGCATATGTATGAGTCGATTCCTAAAATCAAGGCAAGCTGTGATCACAGGAGATTCGAACAGGCATCTGCTTTCAGTAACCCTATAGACAAATCTTCTCAACAAAAACCCCATTGAGGCTAAAGGACTGAAACTCTGATCCAGGTGTTAAAAGAGGTTAGGGCTCAAAATATTTGTACAAATAGGGACAAATAGGGCTTATGATGGTGAGTTATTCTATTCTGTGGACAACATGCTTGCCTAGCATGTGCAAGACCCTGTGTCTAGTCTCTGGCACTACAAAAAAGAAAATCCAGCCAAACCAAACAAACAAAACCATGATAAACAAAACTGACAACATGAAGCTTCGAAGAGTTGCAACAAAGACTGACTAGAGTCAGTCTTTCCAAGATGTATTGTGTATTAGCCAAAGTCTCTCTGAGCCTATTGGGCTGGTGACATCCAGAATGATCCCTTTCATGGCCTGGAGGTGGGACCTAGTGCCACAGATTGTTTTGAGAGACCAACACAGAGGATGACTTGCGCTAAACAACTGCTAAAATCCAGTCTGCAGCCTTCTTTTTCTGCTCTATAGTCCAAAAACTTTTCTTTAAAAGCCAAACAGTCTGTAAATATGAGCAGTGCATAGACTATGTCACCAGCTACTTCATCTTTTTGGTGCTGCAATGTTGTTGTGAAAGCAGCCATATTAGATCCAGAAATATACTCCAGCAATTGTTCTTCAGTTTACTTTTCTAACAAAGAAATATATTTGTTAAAAGCAGGTATGTTGGAGCCAGGTAGGGCGGCACACGTCCATAATCCCAGCACTTGGGAGCCTGAGAGAGGAGGATCACAAGTTCCAGGCCAGACTGAGCTACACAGGGAAACCTTGTCCCCCAAAATCAAAGCAAAGACACAAAAAACAAAAATAGTTTAGGGTGTCTCAGTAGTTAGATCACTTATCAAACATGTGTGAAGCCTTGGTTTGGATGCCCAAGTGTTTATTTTCTTCTGTGGCTTCAAACTCCCAGTAGCACTTGATCATGAAATTTCTGACACAACTGGAATTCCTCATTCATAAATATCCAATAAAAGTCTGCCACAAAGATGGAGGAGGAGACTTGGGGGCTGGGTCTTCTACTCCAGCTCAATCCAGCACCCACCCTCACTCTGCACAACCTAGTAGAACCATCTGGATGTCCAGACTGTGGCCTGCTCACTGCCCATCTGGGTCAGTGCATGGTGAGATCTGGCCTCCAATTGGGCTGTAGCCATACAGAGGCTGGACTTCACACATGGCCAGGATGCTCTCAGCCCACCCCTGCTGCCACTGCCATGGGTCCCAGTGTTTGGCTTTCTCTTTTCAATTTTCCTGTTTTTTTTTTTAATAGAAAGGAAAAATATTAAAAGATTATCTGACCTTATAGTCAGATAAACTTGATCACACATTAAAACATTTCAAAATCCAAAGTCTTGGATTCCTATTCTACAGACATATAAGGATTGAAAGGGTCAAGTTTGTGTTGTTGAAGATGAATTGTGTTCCTCAAACTTTTTCTCTTTTCCAGAGAAATCAGGGGCAGATACTGCTCTTACCTTTATCTGCTGACACAGATGACCTCCTCATAGGAAGAAAAGGAACAAGGTGAACAAAGTGGCTCTGGGGAAGGTCCAGTTTTGTGAAATGCTGCATTTATTCCTTCATTCACAAAGATTTGTGTGCCCTACTTGTGCTAGTGTTCAAGCATTTGGATAACATGTCTACTCTTTCTTTCCTAAGGGCTTCAGGTGACAGAGATGGGGCTCTGGAGCTGTGGAGCTATGCCCAGAGTTGAGATATAGATCTTATTCAGCATCTCTTACCCCTTTTACTGAGAAAGGTCATATTCCTGGTTATATGTCTTGGATCAAGTCAAGAAGGGTACTCCTTCCTCTGGTGAGGTAGGCCATGTGACCCTATTCATACTCTTTTACCCAGGATGTTGTTGTTGATGGAGCTAGCAAGGAAGACCTTGCTTTTAAATATCAGAGATAGGGACGTTTGTGGAAATAGATGCTAGTGGTCCTATTTCTTATGGAGAATGCTTCTTTGCAGTAGGAGATAATAAAATCATCAGAGATGGCAGAGATTAGAGATGAAGGAGAGAGGTGTTGAATGCTGGTTCTGGGTCTGAGGTTCTAAAAGCTGACAACACTCTTCAGGAGTGTTAGTTGATGAAAGATTCTGGGCAGAGGAGGCTGCTCCTCAACTTTGTGTGACACTTCACCATCTGGAACTCAGAGCAGCATTGTTTCTGCCTAGAGCTCAGAATGTGTGTTATATAAAATTCCTTCACCTCCTGGCCCCAGGTCCTGATCTTCCATCAGCCATGTCCTTAACTCACATCTCCTGAAAAAAAGCAATCACATTCAGGCATTTCATCTTTGGGGAGACATTCCCTGAAGGGAGCCAAATCTGTGGAAATGCAACTCCTGTCTACCAAGTAAACAATCTTTTATATAATTAAACAAAACCCTTCTTTTTCTAATTGTAGTCTTTGCTGTATATTTATATAACAAAAATTCAAGAGATTTAACCAGAACAAAGAGTCATTTGTCCCAAGTCTGTTTTCATGAAAAAAAATTTTTGGCACCTTTGAAATGGCATTTCCCCCTCCACTCCTAGTCTTCTAAACCTAGGTGCCAAGATTCAGTCCAAGCATCAGCTCAAGGTGCCCTGAACCTTTTTCCCTTGTAGTTGTCTGTGAAGTAGGATGGCAGCATAGGTGACTTTCTTTTCCATTTTGCTCTAGTTATCACTACAGTATTCCTGAGAATATCATAACTATCAGAGTTGAGTTATTCTGTGAGTAGGTAGGAATTTAAGACTGAAACATACAGAAATGCCAAGGAAAGAAATAGAAATTTAGGAGCAACTTTAGTGGAGGGAAGAGTTGAATTAATCTGTCATACAGTAGCTTCAGGGTACCATGACTAAAATACCATGGAACATTCTTGGGACAAGGTCACAGGTCTCCAAAAGAGACCATGTTAGAGCATAAGGCAGTACACATAGCTCTATTTAGTGGTGCTTCAAGCTGTTCTTATTCCTTGCCCCACCTTTCCACATGGTTGCCAAATAACTGCTGCAATTCCCATCAACCCCTTTCAATTTGAGTTCTCACAATGGCCCTCTCCTTAGTCGTAATGTTTTTGCCACTTGACTTGGTTCCTGAACTGGCCCTACTGCTCTTTCTTCTTTTGCTTTGGTATAAATAGCAGGAGGAAGATTTTCACCTACTAAATAATGTAATGTATGACACAAGTCAGTTAATATTAGTGTGTTCTATGATGAAAGGGATGGCATTTAAATGAGTAACTTGAAGTGTTAGAGTGTTAGAGTGTTAGAGTAACTTGAAGGAAAGCTTAGATGCAACAAGAGTTAGATTTCAATTAGAGTGTGAGAATTAATATTTAAATTGGCTCAGTCTTCCTGTGGCATCATCCTGATGTTCAAAAAGAGGCTGAATATATACACTGTGGACAACCTAGGGTCAGAGGTATACTACAGGTCTATTGTATCATTAGGAGAGTTAAGGGTGTTGAACCACAGAGATGGCTGTACTAAGTATTATCCTCTTGGAATCTTGCTGTATGTTGGTTGATAAAATACACATTCTATTCCCCTCACTCTTCCCCTGCTTTTTTCTTTACCTGATGCTATTGTAGCAGCTGTAAAACCTAAAAATTCAATTTCCTAGCCTCACTTAAAACTAAGGTGGTCACAAGTCCAGGTGTGGTGGTGCATACCTGCAATCCCAGTATTTGGGGGACTGAGGCAGGAGGATGCAAGTCACTTAGTGAGCTAAAGACCATCCTGAGCAAAGTAGCAATACTCCAATCTCAAGAAACCAAAAAAACCCAAAGTAAACAAACAAACAAAGTGGCCATGTGATATGGTTCTGGCCAATGAAGTATGAGCAGATGTAACTTGGTTCTATTACTTCTCTTGTTTTCTTCTGATGTATCATTTTGAGGTCTAAAAGCACTTTGCCATTTGTACCATGAGGCATCAGATAAGAAAACAAATGAGAATATGACAAGGATGGCAGACTAGAAAGGTAGAAAGTGTCTAAGTATCCAACAACACTATAAATTTCAGCCCAGAACTGCCTCCTCTGGGGCTTGGGTCAGGTGACCCTCTAAACCTGTTTCTTTAAGTCAGTGCTTCTGGTCATTTTCATGTCTCAACATACATAGTTATATGCCACATGTGGACAGGTGGGCAATGCTGCACAGGACTGAAGATAATTTCCCATGCCTCAAGTGGTCACCTCCAGACTAAACAACCAACATCGCAGTTTACTTTTAACTATTTGCAGCTCTCAGATAATTCTGATTGAAGCAACTTCTACTTGTGGTTTCTCTTCTCTGGGACTGAACACCTTATGGACACACAGGAGTTTGAAGTGAGTCATGGGAGCTACGAAGGTAACTTAACCTGAGAAAGAGAGAATGATTCTAGAATCTTGTTAAAGGCAAACAGCTTTGTGAGCTAATTGTGGGAAATGTGGCAAGTTAAAAAGAAATTCTGATAAAACAGAGGGATTAAAAAAAAAATAAAAATTAAAAAAAAAAAACCAGAGGTATTGCTGACTTAATCAACCTGAGGATTGGGCATTGTGATGAATAGATCATGAGTTGGCAGAATCAACATAATAACAATGGCTATACTACCAAAAGGAATCTATATGTTCAACACAATTCTCATCAAAATCCCAATGTCATTCATCACAGAGACTGAGAAATCAACCCTAAAGTTTATCTGGAAACACAAAAGACTGCAAATAGCCAAGGCAATACTCAGCAAAAAGAAAAATGCTGGAGGTGTGACAATACCCAACCAACTTCAAACTATACTACCGAGCTGTAGCAATAAAAACAGCAGGGTACTGACGCAAAAACAGGTATCCAGTGGAACAGAACAGCAGATCCAGATATGAATCCAGGTAGCTACACTCACCTAATTTTTGACAAAAACGCTAAACAGATACAATGGAGAAAAAACCCACCTCTTCAACAAACGTTGCTGGGAAAGCTGGAGATCTGCCTGTAGAAAACTGAAACTAGATCCATGTTTGTCACCCTGTACAAGTATAAATCAAAGGGAATCACGGACCTTACTATAAGACCTGAAACCTTAAAGAAACTGTCAAAATATCCCTATTTGCAGATGATATTATCCTATACTTTTAAGACCCAAAAAAACTCTACTCAAAATCTCCTAGACACCATCAATAGCTATAGCAAGGTAGCAGGATATAAAATCAACATAGAAAAATCATTAGCATTTCTATACACCAACAATGAGCACACAAAAAGAATGTATGAAAACAATTCCATTTACAATAGCCTCAAAAAAAATCAAATACCTAGGTGTAAACTTAACAAAGGATGTGAATGACCTCTACAAGGAAAACTATAAACTTCTGAAGAAAGAGACTGAGGAAGACTATAGAAAGTGGAGAGATCTCCCATGCTCATGGATTGGTACAATCAACATAGTAAAAATGTCGATACTCCCAAAAGTAATCTACATGTTTAATGCAATTCCAATCAAAACCCCAATGACATTCATCAAAGAGATTGAAAAATCTACCATGAAATTTATATGGAAACAAATAGCCAAGGCAATACTCAGCAAAAAGAACAATGCTGGAGGTATCACAATACCCAACTTCAAACTATATTAGAAAGCAATAGCAATAAAAACAGCATGGTACTGGCATGCTGTTACTCTCTACTTTCTTGCTTTTTCTTTTTCTGTAGTTTGGTACTGCCTGCCCTTTCATAGTTATGTTGGGTTTCACTTTCTGTGTGCAGAATCCCTGGAAGAATCTTTGTAGTGGTGGCTTTGTGGTCACATATTGTTTTAGTTTCTGCTTATCATGGAAGACATTTATTGCTCCATGTATTTGGATGATAGTTTTGTTGGGTAGAGTATCCTAGGGTTGAAGTTATTTTCATTCAGTACCTGGATGACCTCACCCCACGCTCTTCTTGCTTTTAATGTTTCTGTTGAGAAGTCTGCTGTAATTTTGATGGGTTTACCTTTGTATGTTATTTGTTTTTTCTCTCTTACAGCCTTCAATATTCTTTCTCTAGTCTCTGTACTTGTTGTTTTAATGATAATATGTCGTGGGGTAGTTCTATTTTGGTCAGGTCTGTTTGGAGTTCTGAAGGTTTCCTGTACCTGTCTGGGCATAGTTTTCTCTAGATTTGGGAAATTTTCTGTAATTATTTTGTTGAATATGTTACGCATTCCATTTTCTTGCACCTCTTCTCCTTCTGCAGTGCCCATGATTCTCAGGTTTGGTCTTTTGATGGTGTCAGTAAGTTCTTGCATTTTCTTTCACAGGTCTTGAGTTGTTTAACTAATAGTTCTTCGATTTTTCCTTTAATTACCATTTCATCTTCAAGTTCTGAGATTCTGTCTTCTGCTTGTTCTAGTCTGCTGGCTTGGCCTTCCATTTTATTTATTTATTTTTTTGCATTTTTTTTCTTTTATTATTTATATGTGCATACAAGGCTTGGGTCATTTCTCCCCCTTGACCCCACCCCCTCCCTTACCACCCACTCTGCCCCCTCCCTCTCCTCCCCACCCCCTCAATACCCAGCAGAAACTATTTTGCCCTTATTTCTAATTTTGTTGTAGAGAGAGTATAAGCAATAATAGGAAGGAACAAGGGTTTTTACTGGTTGAGATAAGGATAGCTATACAGGGAGTTGACTCACATTAATTTCCTGTGCGTGTGTGTTACCTTCTAGGTTAATTCTTTTCTGTTTTGTTCTTTTTTCTGAGGTTTTCCATATCCTGAGTCTCTTCTCTTTTAATATTATCTATTTTCATCCTGAGTTCATTTATCTCTTTATGTATCGTGTTCTTTGTTTCACTTTGGTGTTTCTACAGTGCTTCTATGGTTTCTTTTATTTGTTCTTGTGCTTTCTCAAATTCTCTATTTTTGTTGTCTTGGAATTTCTTGAATGTCTCCTGTACATTTTGGTTGACCATATCCAGTATCATCTCTATAAAATTCTCATTGATTACTTGCAGGATTTCTTCTTTCAGAGTGTTCTTGTGGGCTTCATTGGGTTCTTTGGCATAGTTTAATCTTCATTTTGTTGGTGTCTGGATGTGGGTATCTGATTTCTTCATTTTCCTCTGGTTCCTGTACTAATTTATTATTGAGGGGAAAATGATTTCCCTCTTTTTTCTGTCTTCCCCTCATTGCCCTTGCTATTGTTACTGTTGCTATACTGTGAGTAATTCGGTGTTGTCTAGCTTGTAATAATAACAATGGTGATATCTAGAATGGAAGGGTGAGAGGAGAGGGGAAGCAAAGAAGGTAAAGAAAAAGGGAAAACAAAACAAAACAAAACAAACAAATAACCCAACCCCCCCCAAAAAAAAACAGAGCCAAAGAAATAAGCAGGGAGAGATAGTGTACTAATCAACAGTAAGCTAAACAGGCATTAGAGAGACAGAGAGAGGATAATGGAAAAAAAAAAAAAAAGACAAAAAACCCACAAGTTCAAGTGCAATAAAGTTTCAGTCTTAATAATTTTGGTGTTAGTCCTTCAGCCTCTAGTCCTGAAGACATCTCAGTGTCTGTGAAGTAGTTCTGTTGTTTTCTCATCAAAGGGGAAAAAAACAAAAAAACAACAACAACAGAAAAAATATCCCAAGTTCAAATGCAATACAGTTTTGGTTAGTCTCTCAGCATCCGGTGTTGTTGTCTCATCAAAGCAAGAGAAAAAAAAGGTGGGGGAGTCTGGAGACATCTTTGCGAATGTCTATCTGAGGCTGTGGCTCACCTGCCTCCTACTGTCAGCCATCTGCTGCTGCAGGCTTTGTTTATTTAGAGTTCTCCTGGACACATGTCCCTTTTGTTTTCTCCAGTATTCAGCCCTACTTGCCTTTTGCAATTGCTATCCTTTTTGCATGAGGAGTGGCAATCCCCCCTCTCCATTGGCGCTTTCCACAGGACAGCTGCAGTTACAAGCTTTCCCCTCTCCAAGGTTGCTGGGTGGATGCCACCACTCCTGCTTTCTCTGTCTGGCTTGTTTATTTACAGTTTTCCTGAGAGATTGCCCCTTCCCCACTCTCCAGGGCTTGGGGCACCCCACCCTCTTTGCTATGTGTCTTTTTTTATTATTATTCAGCTGCTTGTTTATTATTCAGTTTCTTTTTTTCTCTTTTTTTCCCCCTGGGTTGGGGTCACTCTATCCAAGGGGCTATGCTGATCTGGCCCAGGATTGTCTGTGGGAGTACTGTGTGCTGCTTAGCTCACCTGGTGATCTGCATCTTCCCAAGCAGTCTGGGAGCTGGCATCTGGTGGCACAGGAACCCTCCTGGTTTCTCCATTTAACATGGAGTGGGGATGCTATGTGCAGGCTGGGGGTGTTGAGGAGTCAGAGTTTTGCCTCTTCTTGGTGGTTTTTCCTGCAAGGTGTATCTCCAGTGTCTCTCCAAGATTTTACTTTAGGAAGCATGCTTTCTGCTTCCTCCCTCTAGTGGCCATCTTGGAATCTTCCTGCTTTACTCTTAACTCCTGGTCTGGTCTGGCATCTTCAATCATTGATTTCACCAGGACACAAACTCCAGATCAAGAAACCAGCACCAATATAACACATAGATAATATAGGCATCAAGGAAAGAAGTAAAAATGGAGTAGCACTTGTTCAGGGCACTTAAAATGGAGTTGGAGGACATTGTTACTGACATGTTCAGAGAAACTTCTCTGAAATATAGAAATGATTTCTGAAAATACAGTCTTGGGAGGCCATTGTTAATCAGATCTCAGACACATCTGAAGCTGAACCTCTGAACAGGGCTGCAGATACATGCCACCTCCAGATGGGGGCTGACTTTGGACTGGGCCAAAAGTTTCCCAAAATATCACTTGTTAATCTCTGTTGATCTTCTGTGCTACAGATCCCTTCCCTCAAACTACAGAGAGACTGAGGCCTCATCTAATCTCTTTCCTACAAGACAGGCTAACTTTTGCCAGCAGTAATCATAATTCTAGACTAAAATGTGACATAATTTCCAATCCTTTTTTCAGTATAAAGCTATAAATACATTCACCTTTTTGTAAAACCTGGAAGGACATTTTCAAGACTCCTTGAATCTGTGTTTGCCCAGATTTCAATCCAAACTAGCACCCAATAACTAATTTTCTTTGTTCTCCACTGGGTTGATTTTATTCTCGATGGACATAGGTGATGCACAGATGACACGTGCAGGAATTTCAGGTGCTCAGGGTTCTTGAGCCTGCACTGAGAATGGAAGCACAGACAGACTCTAACAGCAGAAGTTGGAAAGATTTTATTTGTAGAGAAGAGAAGAGAAAGACTGCATATTGGGGAATGCAAGAGGACCCGGAAACCAGTGATCCCGTGGGTCAGGGTGGGGAGTGGGGTTTTGTAGCCTTTTTTGTATTGCCTGGGGCAGAGATGTCTCTCAGGTGCAGGCAGAGGTTTCCTGGGAAGGAGAGGTGTCTCCTCGACCACTTATCACCTTTTGGGACCTCCCACAGTCTGTCCTTCAGCCCTTTATTCCCCCCTCTCAATGGTTGCCCTAACTGCTGTTAGGAATAGGAATGATGGAAGTCTATTTAGTAACTGCTTCCTTCTGACAGGGGGTGATGAAGCGGCCTGCAGTGTCAAGGCTGACCACAAGAGAAGTTGTCAAGGGGACCGCAGTAGTAGGTCATTTTCATCTCCATCAGAGTCATTTATAGCTTGATGGATTCTAGGTGAGAAGAAACAAACTTGACAAGTAAGTTTAAAATGCAAAGCCCAAATACAAGCAAGAGAATAATGGCAACTGTAGGCCCCAGAAAGGGTAGGAACCAAGTCATGGAGGGGAGCCAGGATTTTATTTGGTCTCATACTTGTATGGAAACCTGACTTTCAAGAGATTGCTCCGGGAGCCACTTAGCCTGTTGGAGAATGTAATCTGCACATTTATCTACAATGCCTGAAGTGTTGTACATGTGCACATTTATAAACATACATACCCCTCCTTGTTTGGCCAAAAGAAAATCTAGGGCCAAGTGGTGGTCCATTACCATACAGGCAAGGGACGACAAAGACGGTTGCATGTCCTTACTGGCAAGGCCTACCTGATCTGAGGTGTCCTTTACCACTTTGGATAGGTTTTTTTTTTTTACAGTTACATGATTGGCAATTACCCCATAGCTGATTCCAGACAAGGGCTGTAACTACTGCTGTTATCCCTAAAACTATTAAAGTGATCTCTCTTATTTCTATGGGAAGATGTTCTTATTGTAGTTAGCATTTCTCTTTTTTCCAAATGGCTGCATGAGCATGCAGAATCAGGAAGGCATACTTAGAATCTGTATAGATCTGGGTTTTTAAAGGGCCGATCAGTTAAGTCAGGTCAGGCATAAATACCTTCTCACATGAGTGTTCAGGATTTCCTCTGCCTCTGGTAGAAGGGATGCAGGATTTAGGCTCTGACAGGTCCTTAAAGTTGTCTCTGTCCTGCCCAGAAGCTGGGCCTGGTATTTAAGTAGATGGCTGTTAGATAGCTGAAGTTCTCCTTTGAGTTTAAAATTCCCCCTAGGTCATGTGGGGTATAAACTGTTAGGGGGTGGTTTAGGATAAGTTTTTGAGCTTCAGGCACTAGAAGGCACTACGGCCATTGCTCTGAGGCATCCTGGCCATCCCTTGGCTACCTGATATAACTCTTTGCTTAAGTAACCTACTGGCTGGGGAGTGATGTCCTGGAGCTGAGTCACCATGCCCAAGGCCAGTCCTCCCTTTTCATAGACATAATTGAAACTTGTCTTGTATTGGGAGACCCAGGAAGGGAGCTGTTATAAGAGCCTATTTGAACTGGTGGAATGTATTTTCTGACTTGTCATCCCATTCACTAAAGGGCTGGGTATCCTTCTGTGCTTCCTTAAGGATTTGATATAAAGGCCTGGCTAGGTCTGCATATCCCAGGATCCAAATTCGACAGTATCCTGTGACCCCCCAAAAAGGCCCTCAATTGCTTTAGAATTTTAGGTAGAGGAAATGTCAGGATTGGACAGATTCTACCTTCTCCTAGAGACCTCATTTCTTTCTCCAGGACAAGACCTAAATATGTAACCTTAGACTGACACAATTGGGCTTTTCTTTAGAGATTTTATAACCTCTATCTGTTAAGAAGTTTAGTAAGGATCCAGTAACTTGTGAAATGACAGGCTCACTTGGTCTACAGAGCAGGAGGTCATCTACATATTGTAGCAGAGTAGCTTGTGGATATTGCCATTCTGCCAAATCTTGGGTTAGAGCTAACCCAAGGAGGTGGGGGCTGTCTCTGAATCCCTGTGGGAGGACAGTCCAAGTGACCTGTCCAGACTTTCTTGTGGGGTCCTCAAAGGTAAAGATAGGTTGACTTTTAGGGTGTAAGGGAATGCAAAAGAAGGCATCTTTTAAATCCAGGACAGAGTAGTAAGTGGTACCTGGAGGTATTTGGGCTAAAAGCATATAGGGATTTGGAACTACAGGGTGGAGAGGCACTACTGTTTCATTGATCAGGCAGAGATCCTGGACTAGCCTCCATTTGTTAGGTCCCCTCCTGACACCAAGAATAGGAGTATTATATGGGCTGGAGCATTCTATTAGCAGTCCCTGTCTCTTTAAGTCTTTGATTATGGGAATTAGCCCCTCCTTAACTTCTGGCTTTAAAGGATATTGTTTTTGATGGGGAAACCAGGAGGGGTCCTTGAGATGAATTAGGACTGGCACAGCTGTTTGTGCCCATTCCACCATCCATCCACACTGTGGGGTCTACTTGTTCCTCTATTAGAGGAAAGCAAAATTACTCTCCTGGAGGTAAAAGGAGCTGTACCCCCAATTTAGATAGAAAGTCTCACCTTAGCAGAGGAGTAGGGGTTCTGGGACAATTAAAAAGGAGTTATAGAAGTGGAAATCTCCCCAGGATCAAGCTAAAGGCTGAGTGAAATAACGCTCTGGAGTCTGGCCTGATATGCCTTGAACAGTAATTTTCTTGGAGGACCTGGGTCCTGGAGAGAAAGGAATAGCTGCGATGCTGGCTTAGTATCAATAAGGAAGCTGACCTTGTGCTTTTCAATTGTGAGTAAAATCCAGGGCTCCCCTGCTTTTATGGTAGTCACAGGAGCCTGAGTGGGAGGCCCTTGGACCTGTCATTGGGTGGGAGGCTCTGGCCTTGGTTACCCGGGGAACCGGGGACAGTGTGCCTTCCAATGTTTTCCCTGACAAATGGGGTAGGGTCCCAGAGGTAGCTTTCTCTGAGGACACTCCCTCCTAAAATGGCCTGCCTATCTACATTGAAAGCAGGTCCTCGGGTTTGGACTTTGCCCTGGGGAAGCCTCTCTGAGTGCTGCAATCAGAGCCTCCTGCTGCTTATCCTTCTTCTTTTCCTTTTCCAGGTCTTTTTTTTCTTTTTTCTGAGTCCCTATTATAGTATACAGATGTGGCTACATGGACCAATTGGTCCAGATCTCTGCTCTCTTCAGCCACCAGTTTCTGAAGCTTTTTACAGATATCTGGTGCTGACTGTGTTAGAAATTTATCTTTTAGGATGATTTCCTCTCCCTGTGACTCTGGTGTAATGTTGGTATGCTTTGTAAAGCATCCTTAAATCTCTATAGGAAAACTACTGGGGTTTCTAAGGGGCCTTCCTGTACCGCTGTGACTTGGGAGTAATTAAGAGGTTTTACCTTGGCTTTCCTTAGGCCCTCAAGAATGCAGGGGATGAAATGGTTACGGCTCCATTCATCCTTGTCATTTTCAAGGTCCCACTTAGGGTTATACCTAGGTACTGCCTGATCTCCTGTTGGAATTGGGAATCAAGGTTCCCTTTTATGTATCAAATGCCTTCGTCTCTCTTCTCCCTACCCCTCCTCCTGTGAAGGCCCAGTCTGAGACAGGCCTGTAGGGCTGCTTTTAGCTAAGTGATAATTGTCTCCAGCTGTGACTGCCTGATCTAGAACCTGCTGTTTCTCCAGAGACGTGAGGATATGAGATAGCAATAGCATTACATCTTTCCAGTTCAGCTCAAAGTTTTGGCTGACTTCTCTAAATGTCTGGATGTATTGATTGGGGTTTTCTGTGTAATTTCCTAAATCCTTTTTTTATTTCTTTAAGTTCACTCACTCTAAAAGGAACATTAGCCCTATCCCCTCCATGAATTAATTGGAGGGGTAGAGTCCTGTGGGACAGCTGAGGTAGCTGGGTAAGAGGGGAGAGGAGGAGGTGATGGAACATCAAATGGGTTTTTTGGTTCAAGGAATTTTGGGGGCTTTTTGCAAAGGGTTACCATGGTCTGGGTTTCTAGCCTGCATTTGTTCAGCCATTCTGGGTGGTGTCAGGAAAAACAACAGTTGAATATATGGAACTTCAGTCCACTTTCCCTCCTTTTTACAGAACATATCTAATTGAAGAATGGTATTATAATTAATGCTCCCTCCTTCTGGCCATCTTTCCTCTTCTCCCAGAGGATACTGTGGCCAAGCCTGGGTGCAGTAAAATGTGAATTGCTTTTGCTGAAGACTTTCTGGATCAAGATCTTTCCAATGTTTTAATAAGCAGGCAAGGAGGGATCCTTCCTGGATCCTTTAGGCTTGATTTCCCATCTAAAAAGGTAAACAAGGGAAAATTGTTCACCTTAACAGAGGTTTCTTATTTCACATAGGCATCCCCAGATGAGGAGAAACTCTAGTGGGAGAGGACATCCCTCTCTCCCTTGCTTCTTCCACTGCCACTTGTGGGTAAAGTCATGGAGGATTTACAGATATCTCAAGTGCACCCACCCCCCTGAGATGATCTTTGACCATCTCTCATCTATTTTGACTTGCCTGTTTGCCCTGCAACCCAGGTAAGCCTAGTTCTCCTCTACCAGCTGAAGGTTTATAATTAAAAAAAAAAAAACTCTATCAAAGTAACCAAGGGAGCTTGCATGGCCAGAAGGAGGACCCCTGCAGAGGCATGGATGGGGACTCCTGATGAAGTAGACTTTTGTCCCCCTATATATTCTGTGAGGCATATATGCTTTTTATGAAGAGAGAGATCGAGAGCATATGGAGGCTTTTGCTCTGATAAAGGAAAAATGGAGAAGACCTGAGGTTTTTGCCTTTTTTTTTTCTTTCCCTGAGGGCAGGCTGTGGAACCTGTTTAACCAGTTAACCTGAATCTTGACAAAGACAGTTAAGCCTAAATTGCAGACTAGCACTTTCTGGTGCCTATAAGGGTTTTCCCCAAACTCCCTGAAGAAAGAAGCTTTGCTGTTTAGAGCAAAGGGGGAAGGGGCACTCATCCTGAACTGCCTGGGAAAGGGGAAGGAGAGGCTGAGTTTTGGGAGAAAAGAGAGTTTCCAGACTTAAGGCATGAGGGATTACTGGTAATCACTGCTGTCCAGGTTGATCCTGCCCCAAGGCAGTACTGGACCACCGGAAGCAAGAGGTGACCTCCATTCTTGGGCCATGGAAACCATGAAGGAAGCCTAAGAGATCTGTTGTCTGTTTGCTGTGGACATAGCTGGAGGGATCCAAGACATAGCCACCTTTGTAGCCTCAGGGAGCATCAGGAAGTTGTGTCTCCAGCCTTTGGGTGACACCGGGGAGTACCCTGGCCAGAACACCTTTTGTGGCTTGAAGACAAACTTTCCTTCCCACCAGCTGTTTTCAGACCTCCTCTTAAGCAGGTCAGAGCTTGAAAGAGAGAGTTAGAGTTTAAGGAGAGGAAAAAAGAAAAAGCCTCAGAGCACTGAAGTTGGGTTCCGCCCATGTAGCACTGGCAGTACGGTATAATCCCCTGTCTAGCATCCGAGTTTCCTCAGATTGCCTGCCGTACAGCTGTAATGGGCTTGGAGCTTTTCTTCAGTTTCCCAAGGGAGAAACCCTCCTTAACAAGACAGAGAGAGAGAGAGGGGAAAGGTAGACCTGAGAGTTCCACTGTAGCTAGGCTGTGGTGGTGGTGGTGGGGGGTCTGTCCTGGAAAATAGACTCCACTGGAGTGCTGGATACTCATGTTCACATTCCTAGGCAGTCTTTCCCAGTTTGGCACAACATATACCTACCTCAGGTGATGGCTGGTCCCTTTGTGTGTTGCCAAATATGATGCATGGATGACACGTGCAGGAATTTCAGGTGCTCAGGGTTCTTGAGCCTGCTCTGAAAATGAAAGTACAGACAGACTCTAACAGCAGAGGTTGGAAAGATTTTATTTATAGAGAAGAGAAGAGAAAGACTGCATGTTGGGGAATGCAGGGGGACCTGGAAACCTGTGATCCTGTGGGTCAGGGTGGGGAGTGGGGTTTTATAGCCTTTTTTGTATTGCCTGGGGGCAGAGATGTCTCTCAAGTGCAGACAGAGGTTTCCTGGGAAGGAGAGGTGTTTCCTTGACCACTTATCACCTTTTGGGACCTCCTGGAGTCCGTCCTTCAGTCCTTCATAGGTTTATAGGTAATTTCACTGTTGAACCCATAATAGGTACCTGATATCATTCAGTCTATACATGTATTAACTCATATAACCCTCATAGAAACCAAACCAGTTTTGTGTTAAACCAGCATTGAACATTATGTTTTATTGTGTAAGAGACAAAATGTACTGGACAATAGGGAAAACATTCATTAATGAACAACATCAAACACCTCAAAGAACAGGGAAGAACTGGGGGTTTTCTAGTGGCAGATCAACAGGAAGCGATATAGGGCTATGAGGAAGGATGCAGATACCTTGAGACATTTGAGGACAGCATTGTGATTTATAGTTAGTCATTTCCTCAAACACAAAAGCATGCAGAGTTTTTGTTTGTTTCTTTTTTTTTTTTTTAACTATCACTGACTGTTTAGAACCCAGGGATCAGATAAAAATTCAACACTGTCAGGCCATGGAAGAGTGAGAGGAGCATGTAAATGGAGAAAACGTCAAAACTCTGTACCCCTAATTCAAACTAATTTGACATGAATTGAAGCAAGGCCTCATGCTATCTAAAATGATCTTCCATTATATTTCAGGAGAGTAGAACCTTAGGGTCAGCACTATATTTGGTTTTTTTTTTCTTTCCCATGTTGAGGATCTGAGGCAAGCTAGAAATAGAAAAGATTGGGATTGTAAACATATATGACTTAACAGATTGTACTGCAGATTGAACTCTCTCTCTTTCTCTCTGAATCTCCTCTTCTATTGCAAAAAAAAAAAAATTTAACAGCTGGACAGTGCTCCTTTCCAATTCCAAATATGTGCAGAATGATCCCTTAGACCAGGGACCAACCAAATCCTTCCCCACTCATGGATTACTGGTGATCAAGAACTACCTAAGTCTTTCCCCTCCCATGGGTTATCCTGGTTTAAAAAAACACCTTTAAGTAGAACTTTTTCTGTTGTGGGCTTCTGCTTTCCACCTGGTCCACCTGGTCCACCTAGTCAGATGAGGCCACCTTTGCTTCTTGTTATGCCTTCCCTTTACCTTCAATAAACTCTACTACCTCCCTTACTATATTCATGTGTCTTGGCTGGATGATTCCATGCTAGACACAAAGAATATGGAAATCTTCTGATCAGAGACTACATGACCCTACAACAGATCTAACCAAAGTCCTCACACATATTAAGCATGCTTGCCACCACTGAACTGCAACCCTTGCCCCCAGTGCTACATCTGAAGAGATACTAAATATCTGACATATAATTGAGGAGTGATCATTTATGATACAAAGTGATTAGTTAAACTTTTAAAGAAAGTTTTCCAATGATGTATTTTTGGTGTCAACACTGAGAAGCCACCAAGATTAACAATAAGAAAATTAAGATTGCTCTCTGAGAAAGTTGCTCTCAGTATCTACAAAACAAATCAAAACAAAATAATAGGATCTGTGTCTATCTAGGTCACAGGTCATCCTCTGTGCAACAAATAGTGCTTCATCTAGAGTAGGTACTCACCTATTTGTCTAAGTTAGTGACTTTGTAGGAATAAACTTGGAGACTGCGTAGAACTACAGGACTAAAGAGTTTGGGAATACCCCAAACTCCAATCAGAATAACCTGCATGTGATTCCAAGAGGCAGATCTGGAATGTGACTACAATTTAATAACACCTTTAACAGTGGAATTTTGCCTTACTGAGAGAGACTATGTAAACAAAAAGTAAGTTCTATTTGGAGTGGAGAAACCCAAAAAAGCAAAGTTGCTGATATAAGCATTGTCAAAGCAGGGAATGTGATTCAGACTGTTGAAAATGGCCTGGGGTGGTGGGAAATTCCAGACTTAACCTGATTCCCTTAACCATTTAAATTCTATAACTAATGTTCCTATTCGAATTCTATGCCTATTAAGCAATATTGTGATTCTAATTTGGCACCCCGTGGCTGTCAGAGAAACAAATCTTGGATGCAGTGAGATTTGTATTGTCTATACTAACCATGGCAAAATTGAGCTGCAACCATGCATTTAGTTATTTCTTTACAGATATATCATTACTGTTCTACCCTAGAAGCTGAGAAGCTGAAAATTCCAAGCAATAATTTGGTAGAATCATATTTTAGAAATATATCTCAAGCTTTAGTGAGAAGACAGGATTTAAGAAATACAAAGCTGGGATCAGGCAAACAAGCAGATGTGAACTGAGATTTTGCAGGCAGAAGATAATGAACACCTGAATTAAGGGTGTGTAGGGCTGTAGGAATGTAGAGTCAGAAACAGGAGATATTTCTTTGTGTCCTTATCAGTACTGGGTATTGTTTTCTAAATCTGCTAATTTGACAGGTGAGCAATGTTATTTAGTCGCTTAGATTTTAATGTCTCCCATTACTAATAAAGAAGAAAATTTGTTACTTAATTAATTCTTTTGCTTAAGTGTTTAATTTTTCTTTAATTTTGTTCTATATTTTGTGGTGCTGGGATTGAACCCAGGGCTCTACACATGCTAAGCCTGTGTTCTTCCACTGAGTTATATCCCCAGCCCCCTGCTTAGTTTTTTGAATTTAATTTTTCTTTCATAGATTTTTTAGACCTTAAATTTATAAGAGGTTCAAGTTACTGAGATTAACTAACACAGGCAATAAGAGCATTTGAACATGCAAAACCAAATAGAGAAGTTGAAATGCAGTGTGGTTCTATTTTACTTTAATGCAAGGCATTAACTTTGGTCTGACCTTCAGCTTTGATTTGCACAAAATTGCCTGGGAGACAGAATTTACTGACTCAGCATAGACCAAAGGACTTATGTTGGAAGAGTCCAAAAAATTAATTCTAAAGAATGGAGTAAATTCTTCCAGAATTTAATCAATTTTAAGGCTCAGGAAAAAAAAAATTAAATGAGACCAGGAGAACAATCCACAAGTAAACTCCACTGCCATATTTTTTCTTGGTGTTTATTATATAATAAGCAAAGATAATAGCAATAAAGGACTTACTGTTTTTTAAAAGAAGTTAGTTCATTCACCATTCCATCACTATAACACATATCTTGTTTTAATTTTCTTAAACTTTAATCTTTGTGTTTGTGTAGTCTGAGTTTGATGACCTACTAGTGTTTGGGAATTCATTCAAATGAACTTCTTCCATCTTAAGTGCCTACCTCTATAGAAGCAGAGGATTTTCTGGAGCAGTAATAGGCTCTATCCCATTACTACTGCTGTGCTATGCTGAACAATTTCTTTCCATGGTCCAAAAAATTTTACAACCTACATTTACATTTGAAAGATGTGCAAATAACATCTTGCAATCACATTACAAATCATTTTGCTCTTAGTCATTTCCTTTTCTTCTGTTGCTTTCAGATACTTGTATAAAAGTAATGGAGTATGCATTGTAGCATTATGAAAAGTACTCTTGAATCAGATCTGAGCTTTTCTCTTAGCCCTATAACTTACAAATCACACATTTAGAGCAATCTTTTTGAACTTCCATTTTCTTTTCTGTAAATAAAAAAAATTACATGTTTCTTATAAGGTTTAGATAATGTCAAGTCATAGATTATGCACTCAGTGAATGTGAATTTGCAGTTAACCTATGAGTTGTTTTTAAATATGACTGTCTGTAAAGTCAATTATGAATTGACTTTATGGGTATGGCCAAAAAGATCAATACAGAAAAATCCATGCATAGTTTAGCTTTCCTGAGCACATGTGAGACTGCCTTTGATTAATGGCTACAGTCAATATCTAAAATACTTTTACCTTTTCCCCTAGTACTGCCTCCAACTCTAAAAATCGCTTAATTGTGAAGGCTAAAAAATAAAATGAGACAAAAATTTTAAGCCTTATAAATAAGAAAAGAGGAATTTATGAAATTATAAATATTTGTTGAAACTATGAGTATAGTACTAATTGCCTCCAAATTTGCTTACTGTTTTCTCATGTGTATCATCTACTTATGTTTCCTAGCACTAGTCTCTGCCTGACACACTAAATATAACATGGAGCCCTGTGGGTGTGTCCCTTGCTGCTCATCTCTTGGAGGAAAAGGGGAAAAAATATCCAACATTATTTGCAAAACCAGGTTCTGGAAATTTGGGATGGATTTTGGTTGTCACCAATGCTAGAACCAGTAGAATCCTGAGTTTCTTGCAGACATCTTCCTTTTCTCTCAGCATAAACCACAGATGGACTCCTCATCCTGAGTTGGGCTCATGCTGCCCCTGGACCTGTGGTCATCTAGTTTTCCTTTTTGATAAATTTTAAGGCTTAAACTATTGTAAACTAAATGCTTGGTCCTAACATGTCCTCTGTTCTCTCTGATTTGCCTCAGGGATAGTCACTCACAACTACATATGTGAGTTCTTCTTTAAGGTAAAGTTCAACTATTTGATTCACTCTTTTAGTCTAGTGTGTGGGCCTCTTCTCTTAGAAGGCCATTATAGACTATAGTCTATACTGTAGTCTATATTATAGCCTATATAAGCTATAGTCTATAATAGCAGTAGTTTCTTTCAAATTTGAACTGTTTGCTTCCTGTGATGTCTCCATTTTAATTGTTATTTTTGGTCTGCAGGGTTCCTGAGTTTTTCAGCTTAGCTGTCTGTCAGAAACAGATAAGACATGAGTTCAATGACCACCTGACTTTTGACTCTTTGAGTCATTCCTCTGAAATGTCAAGTCAAAAATCTAGGTGACAATTGATTTAGGTAATCAACTGAATTCTAAGACTATTCTATTGATTAAAAAAAAGACATTTACATAGACTCAAAGTATCTAGTAAAAATTCACCAATTAATTATGAAAAGAAAGCCGGTAAGTTTACTGTTAAACTTGGCAGACATCACTTTCACTGAGTGATCAAAATTCACATCACCAGTAACAGGACAAATAGACATCAAGTGCTTCCTGGTTAGAAACACTGATAAGAACACAATAACACATAGCATCTCTGCACAGCCTACATTAAATTACAAGGAAACATCAGATAAATCTACAATGGGGAACATACTACAAAATAGTTGGTCTGTATATTTCAAAGATATCAGTGTTATGAAAGCCTATGTATTGTTCCAGACTAAAGGACAAAAAAGAGGCATAAAAATTAAGCATAAAGTGAGACCCAGGGGTGGGGATGTAGCTCAGTGGCAGAGCACTTGCCTAGCATGTAGAAAGCCCTGTGTTCAAGTCCCAGCACTGCCAGAAGAGTGTGACTCAGAATGAATCTTAAGATCATGGTTTTGTTTTTCTGCTGTAAAAGAAATTATTGGAACATTGGTAATATTAAATTTAAGGTTATAGAGAATGAATAATAATGTTGTTCAAGATGAAATTTCCTGATTCTTGTCCTTTTATTTTGGTGGCACATCTGTAAATCCTACTGCAATCCTAGCTACTCAGGAGGCAGAGATCAGGTAGGTCATGGTTCAAAGCCAGCTTTGGCAAATAGTTCGTGAGACCCTATCTCAAAAAACCCCTTCACAAAAAAGGGCTGGTGAATGGCTCAAGGTATAGGTCCTAAGTTCAAACCCCAACACTGAAAAAAAAAAAAAAAGAAGAAGAAAGAAAAAGAAAAAGGAAACAAAAGAAATACAAACTGAAAGACTGAGGATGTATCTCAGTGGTTGAGCAGTTGCCTAGCACGTGCGAGGCCCTGGGTTCTAGACCCAGGACCAAATATATGTATACACACACACACACACACACACACACACACACACACTGAAGTATGCGAGGTTAAGTGGTATGACATCTGCACCTTTTACTCAAGTGGATCAGAAAAATATATACATATATAGAGGAAGTTAAGGTGACAAAATTTTAATAACTATTTGTCTCAATAAAAAGTATACAGGAGAATTTTGTACTGTTGCTATAACTTTTTGTTTTTTGTATATTTGATATTTTCTAAAACCTTGAAAATATATCATTAATGTTTAATAACATCAATACTTTAAAAAACAATCCAGACATGATGATGCATACTTATAATCTTAGCAGTAGGTATGTTTAGGCAGGAGGATCTCTAGTTCAAAGCCAGCCTAGGTTACATAGCCAGAAAGTCTCAAAAATAAAATAAAAAACAGGCTGTGAGAGTTACTTTTGCATCACTCTGACAAAATACCTGGCATAAAAACCTTAAAGGAAGAAAGATGTATTTTTGCTTACAGTTTCAGAGGGTTTGTTGGGTCTGGAGACCTAAGGCAGATGAGTGAGTATCCCATCCCCCATGGAGAGCACTATCATTCCTGCATCCTGAAGAGATGGAGGCCTGCATTCCTGCATCCTAAAGGAGAGATACAGAGTCTGATAGATCTGCCACAGGGCTGATGAGCAAAATGCTCTCAAGATTGTTTCCTCTCCTCCAATAAAGGTGCAAACCAAATCAGATCACCTGAGAAAACCCTCAAATCCATGGCCACCTAACCCAGAGTTAGAACATCCATAAAAATCCCCGCCTTCACCTGAGCAGTGAGCTACTGGCGTCCGGGCTCCACTGCGCTTCTCTAGCTGTAGCCTTTCCCTTCTCTCTAATAAATCCCATTTAATATACCGGCTTTAGCTCATCATTCAGCTGCCTCACGAGCCAGTTCTCTGGCCTGTGAAGGCAAGGGCCCTCTACACCAGCATGTAACAGGTTCATGACAAGATCATGTGGTATCCCACATTTGGATAGGACACTACAGCAACAAGGGCATCTGGCTGCAGGTGCATGTGTGGAGGACGTCTCTTCACTCCTACCAGACAGGAAGCAGAGAGAGAGATAGGAAGGGGCCAGGAGAAAGACACCTCTAAGAACCACCTTCAGTGACCTACTTCCTCCAAGCAGGCCTTATCTCCTGAAGTTTCTAGAACAGCACCCTCAGCTAGGGATGTAGGCTTTAACACATAAGTCTGTGGGGAATATTTCTTATTCAGACCATAACAGACATGATTTCTATGAACTGAGAATGAACACAAGAAGTCATTGAAGCAGGGATCAGCTGACATATTTTGGGAACAGCTAAACAGTAAATGTCTTAGGCTTTGCGGGTCACATGGTCTCTGTTTCAACTCACTCTGCTGCCATAGTTGGAAAGAAGTCATTGCCAATACAAAAAAATGAATACACATGGCTTTGTTACAAGGAGGACTCTACTGGCAAAAACAAGTAGAATGGATTTGATGCAAGGGTTGTCATTTGCCTACCTCTGCGTTAGACTATGGAATCTTTGACACCCAGTGTGGTGTCTTCTGATTTATCTCTGTTTTTGTATTCTCAGGACAAGACTTACCACTGAGGAAGTCCCCAACAAATGTTTGTCAGTTAAATGACAAACTCTCTTAGTCTGGGTTTTGATTCTCACAGACAGTATACTTAACCAAATCACTTGCTACCTCTTTCCACGGTCAAAAGAATTTACCCTTAAATAGTAATGCAAATTAAGCTTGCTGAAATACAGAAGTATACTATTCATGTGAAGAGAGTCACACTGATGGAAATTCCCATCAGGTCATGGGAAAGAGTACATTCTGCTATTTACTGGAAAACTTGTGGGAGTTTCCTATAATCCTTCCATAGAACATGTGATACTGAGATTTTCTTTTTCCTAACAATCTTACTTTGGGTCCCTGACCAAAAGGAATTTGGAAATCCTGGTTGGGAAGACATAACACAGACACAAATGAACATTTTATAGAATAGTTAAACGTTCTTGCATATACCTGAAGACTTTTATTTTCTTCTTTCTACCTCAAGATTTATATGTCATTGATCAATTAGAAGTCATTTCCATTTTAATTTAATAGTATTCTTTTGTTTGTTTTTTTAACTCAGAGCCTCATACTTGCAAGGCATGTTTTTTTTTCCTTTTCTTTTTATCATTTTTATATTTACTTACATTATGTACACATTGTTTGTTCCACCTCTCCCTCCCCCTCATACTCCTCCACCCTGGTTCCAGGCAGAACCTGTTCCAACCTCTTGTTCTCTGATTTTGTTGAAAATATAGGAGATAATAAGAAAGACAGTGTTTGGCTAGTTTGAGATAAAGGTAGCTATATAGAGAGATTCCTAGCATTGCTTCCATGCACTTGTGTAATGCAACCCACATTGGTTCGTCTCTGCCAGACTTCTTCACTACTTTCCGGTCACCTTCCCATATTGACCTCCGTCAGTTTAAGATTACTTTATTCGCTACTCTACAGTGGGCCCATCAAATACTCTAGAGTTTTGGCTTTCCTACCTTTCCCTATTCCTCCTGTATTGTCCTCCCCTTAGCATGTGACCCATGTCCAATTATATTACTGCATTTGTTTTAGATCTAAAATCTGTATATGAGGGAGAACATATGACTTTTGGTCTTCTGAACCTGGGTAACTTCACTTAAGATGATGTTCTCCAGTTCCATCTATTTACTTGCGAATGACAAAATTTCATTATTCTTTGTGGCTGAATAAAATTCCATTGTGTATAAATACTACATTTTTTTAATCCATTCATCAGTAGTGGGGCATCTTGGCTGTTCCTATAGCTTGGTTATTGTGAATAGTGCTGCAATAAACATGGATGTGCAGGTGCCTTTGTAGTAACCTGAGTCCCATTCCTTTGGGTATATCCCTAGGAGTGGGATTGCTGAATCATATGGCAGATCTATGTTTAGTTTTTTTAAAGAAGCCTCCATATTGTTTTCCAAAGTGTTTGTACTAGCTTTATTCCCACCAGCAATGTGTCAGGGTTCCTTTCTCCCCACATCCTCACCAACATTTGTTGTTGGTGGTGTTTTTGATGATAGCTATTCTAACAGGAGTGAGGTAGAATCTTAGTGTGACTTTGATTTGCATTTCCATCATGTCCAGGGATGGTGAACATTTTTTCATGTATTTTTTGGCCATTTGGACTTCTTCCTTTGAAAAAGTTCTGTTTAGTTCACTTGCCTACTTCTTTATTGGTTCTTTAATTTGGGGGAGTTTAGTGTTTTGAGCTCCCTATATAATTTGGTTATCAGTCCTTTTTCTGATATATAGCTAGCAAATATTTTCTCCTGCCCTGTGGGTGGTCTCTTCAGTTTAGAAACCATTTCTTTTCTCATGCAGAAGCTTTTTAATTTTATGTAGTCCCATTTGTCCATCCTTTCTCTTAGTTGCTAGGCTGCTGGCATTCTACTGAGAAAGTCTTTTTCTATACCTAATGCTTCTAAAATATTCTCTGCTCTTTCGTGTACAAACTGCAAGGTTTGGGGTCTGATATGAAGGTCCTTAATCCACTTTGAGTTGATACTAGTACAGGGGGATAGGCATGAATCTAGTTTTAGCTTTCTGCAGGTAGATAGCCACTTTTCCCAGCAACATTTGTTAAAGAGGCTGTATTTTCTCCATTGTATGTTTTTAGCATGTTTGTCAAAAATAAGGTGGGCATAGCTGTGTGGATTGATACCTGAGTCCTCAATTCCACTAAGTCTTCATATCTGCTTTTTTTTTTTTTTGCCAGTATCATGCTGTTTTTTATCACTATGGCTTTGTAGTATAATTTGAAGTCAGGTATTGTGATACCTCCAGGATATTGCTCTTTTTTGCTGAGTATTGCTTGGCTACTCATGGTCTTTTGTGCTTCCAAATGAACTTTAGGGTAGATTTTTCAATCTCTGTGATGAATGTAATTAGGATTTTGATGGGAATTGCATTAAACATGTAGATTGCTTTTGGTAGTATAGTCATTTTTATTATGTTGATTCTGCCAATCCATGAGCATGGGAGATCTTTCCATCCTCTGTAGTCTTCCTTGATTTCTTTTTTCAGTGGTTTGTAATTCTCCTTATAGAGGTCATTTACCTCCTTTGTTAAGTTTATTCCTATGTATTTTTTTTTTGAGGCTGTTGTAAGTAGAACTGTTTTCCTGTATTCTTTCTCAATGTGTTCATTATTGGTGTATAGAAAACCTACTGATTTTTGTATGTTGATTTTGTATCCTGCTACATTGCTGAAGCTGTTTTATAGTGTCTGTGAGTTTTGGGTGGAGTTTTTTGGTCTTTGAGGTATAGGATACTTTGACAGTTTCCTTACCTATTTGTATTCCTTTTATTTCTTCTTCTTGCCTTATTGCTCTGCCTAGGAATTCCAGGACTATGTTGAATACGAGACTGGAGAATGGGTATACTTGTCTCCTTCCTGACTTTAGGGAAAATGGTTTCCATTTTACCCCATTAAGTATGATGTTGACTATAAGTTTGTCATATATAGCCTTTATAATGTTGAGGTACATTCTGTCTATTCCTAGTTTTCTTAGAGCTTTTATCATGAAATGGTGTTGAATCTTATCAAAGGCTTTTAGTGCATTTATTGAGATGATTGAGTGGTTTTTGTCTTTGCTTCTATTGATGTGCTGTATTACATTTATTGATTTGAGTATGTTGAACCATTCCCACAACCCTTGGATGAAGCCGACTTGGTCATGGTGAATGTTCTTTCTGATATGTTGTTGGACTTGGTTTGCCATTATTTTATTGAGGATTTTTGCATTGATGTTCATTAAGGACAAGTTCTGTAGTTCTCCTTTTTGGATGTGTCCTTGTCCAGTTTTGGGATGAGTGTAATGCTGGCTTCATAGAATGAGTTAGGCAGTTTTCCTTCCCTTTCTATTTTGGGAAAAGTTTAAGGAGTGTTAGTATTAGTTCTTCTTTGAAGGTCTGGTAGAATTCAGCTGAGAATTCATCAGGTCCTGGACTTTTCATTTTTGGGAGACTTTATTGCTGCTTCAATTTCATTAAGTGTATGGATCTATTTAAGTGGTTAATATCCTCCTGGTTCAGTTTTGGATGGTCATAAGTATTTAGAAATTTGTCCACTTCTTTAAGATTTTCCAATTTATTGTAGTATGGTTTCTCAAAGTAGCCTCTGATGATTCCCTGGATTTCATTGATGTTTGTTTTTATCTTTCCTTTTTCGTTTCTGATTTTACAGTTTTGGTCTTTTCCCTGCTCATTTTAGTCAGATTTGACAGGGGCTTGTCTCTCTCTCTCTTTTTTTCTTCTGTTCAAAGAACCAGCTCTTTGTTTCTTTGATGTTTGTATTTTTTTTTTTTTGGTCTCTTTTTCATTAATTTTGACCCTTATTCTTATTTTTTCTCTCCTTCTGTTTGTTTTTGGGTTTTGCTTGTTCTTGTTTTTCTAAGAGTCTAAGATGTAGCATTAGGCCAGGTTTTGAGATCTTTCTGTCATTTTAATATATGCATTGCTATAAACTATCCTCTTAGGACTGCCTTTGCTGTGACCATTTGGATCTGGTAGGTTGTGTTTTCGTTTTTATTAGCTCTCAGGAAACTTTTGATTTCTTCTTTTATTTCTTCTGTGACCCACTGATCATTAAGCAATGTGGTTATTCAGCCTTCAATTGTTTGCATATTTTCTGCTGTTATTTTTGTTGTTGAGTTTTAGTTTTAATGCCTTGTGATCAAATAGAATGTAGGGGGTTATTTCTATTTTCATTTATTTGCTGAGGTTTGCTTTGTGCCCTAAAATATGATCTATTTTGCAGAAAGTTGTATGGATTACTGAGAAGAATGTATATTGTGCTGTTGTTGGATGAAATATTCTGTAGACATCAATTAGTTCCATTTGATCTATGGTGCTATTTAGTTCTAGGATTTCTTTGTTGATTTTCTTTTGGATGACCTATCTATTGGTGATAGAGGGGTAATAAAGTCTCCCACTACCACTGTGTTGGAGTCTATGTGTGCTTTTAAGTCCTATAGTGTATGTTTGATGAAATTGGGTGCACTGACCTTGGGTGCATATATGTTGATAATTGTTATTTCCTTTTGATGTATTGCCCCTTTTATTAGTATGAAGTGTCCTTCTTTGTCTCATTTGACCAATATAAGTTTGAAGTCTACTTTGTCTGATATAAGTATTGCTACTCTTTCTTTGGGGGCCATTGGCTTAGTAAATCTTCTTCCAGCCTTTCACCCTAAACCAGTGTTTCTTTCTGTCAATAAGATTAGTCTATAAAAAACTGATTGTTGGATCTTCCTTTTTGATCCAGTTTGCCAAATGGTGTCTTTTCATGAGGGAGTTGAGTCCATTGACATTCAGTGTTAACATTGATAGGTATGTGGTGATTACTGCCATTTAGTTGTTTTTGTTGTTTAAGGAATTGATTGTGTACAGTCGAGTCAATGCTATTCCCTGATTCCCTGATTACTTGTCCTTTCTTCTCCTGTGGTTTGATATTTCCTGTCTTCTTTTGGTTTTGTTTGCTTTCATCTTCTGGGTGTAGAATTCCTTGTAGAATCTTCTGTAGTGGTGGCTTGGTGGTCGTGTATTGTTTTAGTTTTCTGTTTATCATTGAAGATTTTTATTGCTCCATCAATTTTGAATGATAGTTTTGCTGGACAGAGTATCCTAGGCCTGAAGTTATTTTTATTCAGTGCCTGAAATAACTCACTCAATGTGCCTCTTGCTTTTAAGATTTCCATTGAGAAATCTGCTGTTATTTTGAGGGTTTACCTTTATATGGTTATTTGTTTTTTTCTCTCTTACAGCCTTCAATATTCTTTCTCTGTTCTCTGTGCTTGTTGTTTTAATGATAATGTGCCATGGGAGATTCTATTTTGGTCATGTCTTTTTCGTGTTCTGGATACTTCCTGTACCTGAATGGGCAAAACTTTCTAGAAATTTGGAAAATTTTCTTTTATTATTTTATCAAATATATTAAGTAGCCCTTTGGCTTGCACCTCTTCTCTTTTTTCAATGCCCATGATTCTCAGGTTTGGTTTTTTGATGGAGTCACTGAGTTCTTACATATTCCTTTCACAGCTTTTAAGTTGTTTCACTAAGATTTATTCTGTTTTTTTCTTTAATTTCTATTTTATTTTTGAGCTCTGAGATTCTGTCTTCTACTTGTTCTAGTGGGCTGGAGTGGCCTTCTATTGTGTTTCTTTGTTTGAGTAAAGGGAGTTTTGATTTCCAGATTTCTGTTCCATTCTTTTTTCTGAGGTTTTCCATATATTTGTTGAACTCCTCTTTTATATTTTGTATTGACAATTTTAATTCATATATCTCCCTTTTTATTGTGTCCTTTGTTTCAGTTTGGCATTTTTTGAGACCTCTCTGAGTTCATTTATTTGTTTCTGTGTCTTCTCATGTTCTTTATTTTTGGTGTCTTGAAATTTCTTGAGTGCATCTTGTACGTTCTGGTTAGCCATGTCTAGTATCTTCTCCTTGAATTTCTCAGTAATGTCTTCCAAAATTTCTTCTTTGGAAGAAACTGGGCTCCTTAGTGATATTTATCATTGTTTTGTTGAAGTCAGGAACTGGGTATCCATTTTTTTTCTCACTCTATGCTGTATTGAATTATTTTTTTGAAGAGAGTGGTTTCCATCCCTTCTTCTTCTTCCCATTGCTCCACTTGGTTCTGTGCAACCATGTTTTTGATAGTCTAGTTGGAGGTTTTGATTGCCTGATTTCTTTCCTTGATCTAATTTTTGTGTTGTGACTGACTTGGTTGTTAGCTAGGTTGATATGATGCTCTTTCTGTTCCTGGCCTGGAGATGTAATTTACCAATAACAAATTCATAGGTTCAATGCCAGACCAGTTGTTGTTGTTTACATATCATATAGAAAATCCTTTGATAATAATATCTATTAACAGTTGGAATTGTGGCAGGTAATGGTTATCAGGCTAGTTATAGATTTTGGGGAATTGGTAAATGTGGCACAAAAAGGGGGGGCAGGAAAAGGGGTGGGTAGGTGGGGGAAGTGGTATGGGGGCTGCTGGGTTTTGTTGCCCTTGTGTGTGGGGGGGTGTATTTCTGTTGTAGTGAATGGTGCTTGTGTCAGGGATTGCAAGGGGTGGGGTTGTGTACAGTTGGTACAGTAGACTAGTCAGCAGGTGGTGAGTGTGTATGAAGGAGGGATAGTGTGGTGACAGGTTGGGGGAGATTAGGAGGGGGATGTAAAAATGGGAAAAAGTGGATGAGAAGGGGCAGAAAGAGTAGTTGGGAGAGAGAACAATTGATTGTAGCACAGGAGAAGGAGAGAAAGTGAAAAGACTAAGAATAAGGATAAAAGAATAGTGATAGTGTAGTTAATAATACAGGAATGATAAAAATAAAAGAAAAAAAAACCAATAAAAAACACCAGGCTCAGGAACCTCAGAAATTTCAGTCTTTTGGTAAAAGTTCTGTAGTTATTCCTTAGGTGTCCAGTCCTGGTACTGGCATACAAGTGGAAGCTCTGATGTTGTCTCACCAGGTTACTGGCTTGTGAGTAGTATTTGTTTTTTTCTGTTCACAAGATCAGTTGGAATTGTGAGGTGAGTAAGATTGCCAGCTCGTGAAGGATGGTTAGAGTTGTTTTCACCAGGCACTAGGTGCATTTTCCTTCAGCTGCAGCTCTGTTTGGTCAGCTCCTCTCCCAGCAAGGTAGGGCAATTCACTTTTGCATGCTGTCCTCTGCCCCAGAGATCCACCACTTACCCTGCTCTGGGAGGTTAGCCTGTCACCCAACCTCCACTCTCAGCCTTTGTGCTTTTCCAGATCTCTCCTTCTTGCTAGCTACTTCTCTGGGAGATTGGCTTGTTGTCCCACTCCTGCTCTCAGCCTTTGCTGCTTTATTGGTGTTAGTTCACTAAGGGGTCAATGTTGAGAGTTTGGCTCTTTGTCCCACCCCTGTTCTCAGGGGCAAGATCAGAGGTCCTTCCCCACCTCTGCAGTCAGTGTTAGATTGCAGTTCACTGTTTTGTTTTTCATGAGGCATGTTTTTGATTACTTGAATCATGTCCTCAGTCCTTTTATGCTTTAGTGTTTTAAGATAAGATCTCATACTTTTTTGCCCAAGGCCAACCTCAGACTGGATTCTTCCTATCTATACCTTCTGCCTAGCTGATACTACTGACATGAACCCCTATACTCAGCTTGCTTATTGAGATTGGGTTTTACTAACATTTGCCTTGGATTGTCTGGAACCCATTCTCCTAATCTCTACCTCCCAAGGTGCTGGGATTACAGGCATGCACCATCATGTCTAGCCTTAATACAACTCTTTTGCTATGGATTGAATTATGTTTCCAGAAAATTCATCTGTTGAAACTTTAACTACCAACATGGTTTTATTTGATACTGGGCTTTTAGGAGGTAAATAAAGGTAAATGAGGTCATAAAGTTGGGGTTTATAAGAAGAGACCTCTCTCTCTCTGTTCTTTCTGCCACACCAGTGATGTGAGAAGGTGACTATCTACAAACTGAGAAGAGAGGCCTCTACCAGGAACCAAATCAGCTGAAATCTTCTTCTACATTGGGCTTCCCAGCTTCTGGAACTAGGAGAAGAATTTCTATTGTTAAAGCCACCTGCTTTATGGAATTTTGCTATGGCTTCTTAGCAGACCAATACATTTTTCTCTACCTTGAGTTGCATAGTAGTCTCTTCTTACCACAGGGAATATATTCCAAAACCACCCAGTGGATGTCTGAAATTGCAGATTCTATAAACCCTATATGTACTATGCTTTTTCCTATACATACAGATAGATCTATGATAAAGTATAATTTAAATTAGGCTCAGTAAGAGATTAATAACAATAGCTAGTAATGGAACAGTTATGCAATACACTGTAATGAAAGTTATGTGAATGCAGTGTTTATCTCTTGCTGGGATTTTCCATTTAATGTTTTCAGATTACAGTTAATGTTGGGTAGCTTAAGTAACAGGAAGTGAAACCTTAGATAAGAGGAGACTACTGTAATAATTTTTGTGCATATATTTTCTATTGGTTCCTGTGATGGAACCAATATGCGTCAGCTTGATTATGCCATGTTACTCTAATATTTGGTCAAACGTTATTCCAGATGTTTCTGTGAAGACATCATTTATATGATTTTAACATTTAAATCAGTAGACTTTGAGTTAGGTAGCTTACCCTGCATAGTGTGAGTGGACCTCATCCAATCAGTTGCAGACTTTAAGACTATGAAACTTACCTGGTACATTACAGTATATATAATAAAATGGCAACTATAATTCAAAAAGACTAAGAAACTGAGGGTTGTAGAAGAGGGAATTCTGCCAGTGGACTCAAAGACATTGGGCTCTACTCTTCCCTGGGTCTCTGGCCTATTCTGCAGATGTACCCAACCCCACAGTTCCTTAAAATAAAGTTGTTTGCATACATTGGTTCTGTTTTTGGTCTCTCAACCAGAATATCCCTGCCAGCAGGACAAATAAACTTACCCCTGAGCCTCAGTGGCCTTGCCGGGGGACTCTATTTATTCTAATTCTGTAGTCTATCAATACTTCCCTCTTCTTTTTATGGATATTGTTGATCATTAGCTATGTTAATACATTCAGTAAGGTATAGTCTAATCTTGCTGACTTGATGGGAATTTTGTCTTTCTTGTGACTTTGCCTATAAAACTAGTGGATGATATTATATAGTTTAACTCTTTGAGTCCAATCTTGGTTGCCCAGTATTCAAATTTTTGTGAGACCATCCACCGGAGCACACTGCACTGACAATTATATAAAGTAGACCAGTGTTTTACCTACAGCTGCATTTGAGGTCTGTGTATCAACCATTTCCTGGACACAGCAACTATTTTGAGGATATAAAATGGTGTTTTGGGGAATCTCTTATGCATTTCTGTAATTATTTGACTTGAGTTTAGGTGTCCTGCTGTTGTATTATTTCCCTGTGCCCACATTTGCATATTTCCATTGTGATAAACATCTGCACTCATCCTTTCTTCCTTCCTCCTGTCTCAGAAGATAAAGTGGCCCTCCTACTGCTCAACCCACTGCAATGTGGCTTCTGCTTATCCCCTTCCTCTTCACCTCCTACTGAAATTATCTTTACCGAGAGAATAACACATTAAACTCATCAAATTCAGTGGAGCCTTCTACTTCTAATTATTGGATAAACACTTCTCACAATTCTATCTCCTCTGCTCTTGGATTTCCTGACAATTGTTCTAATTCCAATTTAATATGCCCATATGCCTAACCAATTTTATTATTTTCCTTCACAGGCTCCTCCTCTTTCTCCTACAAATCTTTAATCTTGATTTATTTTCATCTTCAGGCATTGCTTTTCTCTCATTATCTTGCAATGCTGAGTGACTACTAACATGGTTTTAATTCCTCTTTTATGCTTACTTCCAAATCTGTACATTAACCCTA
Source organism: Castor canadensis (assembly GCF_047511655.1). NCBI lineage: Eukaryota > Metazoa > Chordata > Mammalia > Rodentia > Castoridae > Castor > Castor canadensis. The sequence goes on along the minus strand of NC_133394.1, from coordinate 31,170,081 downwards.
ATCTTTCCTCATACTTAGACTATATAACTATCTAGATATAAATTCCTGAGTATTGTAATATTTTGAGATTTCCTACATAAAAACAAAACATTGCTTTTGTTAAATAAACTTTAAATTATTTTTATTCGTTTATTCATATGTGCATCCCTTGTTTGGGCCATTTCTCCCCTCTGCTCCCAAACATTAAATTTCTTAACCATACATACTAGTATAAGATAGAAAATTTTCATGTCACCACAGAGCTATCTTCCATATAATCTTCTTTTAAATTTGTTCAATATAATTAGATATGAAGATTAAAGAGAAAATTGGACACTTCTTTGAACTTGTGAAAAATTAAGTATATAACTGTATCTGGATGAAGGCAATATAATATAATTCAAGCATACATTGAGACTTATAATTAAGCTTATTATTTCTGGAAAATATCAGTTTGGTATTATACCAAACACACTTAAGAATACAATTGACCAAATGTAAATACTTAACATTATCATTATTACAAAAGCAGTTTTTTTCTTTTAAATTAAAAGCTTGTTAAATACAGGAACTAGTGTATGTCATATATTAGGTTGAAAATTTCTTGGGAGCAAAGAATGAATTTTAGATAGTGTTATGGATTAGATTGTGCCCTTGTCAAGTTTGTTTATATAGTGTGTTCTTAACCTCTAGTACCTTAGAATGGACTTTATCTGGAGAGAGGGTCATGGTAGGAGTAAATAAGTTCAAAGAAGGTCATCTGTGGTTTCTAATCCAATATAATTGATGTAGTTGTAAGAAGAGGAGACTTGGACACAGACACCATAGAAGGGTATGATGTGAATAACCACAAGGAACAGTTGGCCATCTACAAGCCATAGAGAAAGTCCTGGAACACACCTTTCCCTCATAAAACTCTGAAAGAGTCAAGCCTGCTGGCACCTTCTTTTTGGAATTTAAAAATGCAAAACAATAAATTTCTGTTGCTTACACCACCCAGCTTGTGGAACTTTTTAAAGCATCCCTATAAAACTTGTACAGATAGTTGGGGTATATAACAGACTCAGTTCTTTTGAAGTTCAGCAGTTGCTTCATAATTGGTTATTTTAAGTGGAAACATCACTCTCTAATCTCAAAACAACCAGTGAATTCCTTAAGACTTAAGTAATACAATCAGGCATGATAAAAAAAAATCAGTCAATATATGTTTGCTTTATTAATCTCTGTGGTTACAACCTGTATTTATAACTTTGGGGGATTATCATCTTTCTTTTAACATTGAAATTTGATTCATAACATAGCTTAGGTATAATACTCAAAAATTATGTCCTTTTGACAGTTGTGTGTACTGTAATGTTGAACCATATTGGATAATAATGTAAAATATTATATAATAATGTAACAATGTTAGAGAATAATGTAACAACAAAATTTCATTATTTGACTCTAATATTCAAGATTTTCAACACTTATTATTTACTGCAGCTTAAAAAAACTTTTTATTTTCTTAAATTTTTTCTTCCTGAGTATTTTTTCTCTTTTGCTTTATATTTTATTTGGGGTAGTGAACTCTTATTAAACAATTGGGTAATTACCATATTTCAGATATTATGGTGTTTATAATTTCCTATTTTATATCATAACCTACTGAATTGGTTATTATTATGTCCACTTTTGAATTGAGAAAATAGAGGATCCGTGAGACTGAATGACCTGCCCAAAGTTTCATAGATAATAAATGACTACCAGGTCATGACTTTTTAGTAATTATTTTTAGTAATAATTAAAATGCAGCCCAGGGACTTGCATTTACCATGTAAACACTCTACCACTGAACTATATCTAGGATATTATTTCCAGTCTCTCACTTTAGTATCTGGTGTTCTTTTACCTAATAAATGTTTGTAGATATCCTTTTACTAATTTTATATAGTTTTAATATTTTGGCTGTAAATAACAGCAACCCTGACACAAACTGGTTTAAACAAAGAAGTTTATTGTCTCATGTATCGTAATTATGGATGTATGGTCTGCTCAATGGCAGGAGTGTATAGATTTGCTCCATCTTCTGATTTATTTATGTTCTAAATATTACCAAGTAGGGTTTATTCTGTGATTTTAAGGGTGATCTAGTGTTCAGGAATTCCATCAACATAATCCTTCACATCATAAGTCAGCTCTAGCCATCAGGTCCAGACAGCAACATCCAAAGAAATTAAAATTTCCTCAGAACTCCCAGTAGATTATATTTTACTTTTTGGCTACTATATTAGTTTTCTATTGCTATCATAGCAGAGTACCACAAACCTAGTATTTAAAATAAATACTTATATCTCAGTTTTGTAGGTCAGAAACACAGGCAGGCTCAACTGAGCTTTTTTCAAAAGGCTGAAGTCAAGGTGTCAGCTGGGCTGGCCTGAGCTTCTATCTGGGGGATCTGAGGAGGAATCTACTTTCTAGCTCAACTAGGTCATTGACAAAATCAGGTTCCCTCTGGTTGTAAGAGTGGTGGGGTTATTAGATGGGGTTACTAGATGCGGCTCCTGGGGACTGCCTGTGTTCTTCAAGTTTTCCCTTGCATCCTTCTTTGGGCTTCAAATCTCTGGCTTTTACTTCCTTCACCATCAGCTGGAGAAACCTCTGTGCTGTCTACTGCTGTGTGATTGGATTTGACCCACACAAATACTCTCTGTATTTTAAGGTTATCTGAGCCTGTAGCATAACCAATCACGGAATGATGTCTCATCATATTCATCATATTCATAGTATTCAGGATTACAGCAGGATATCCTTGGGGGCAGCCTGTACAACTAGAGCTGGGTCACATGCTTTTTTTCTGAACTAATCACTGGCAAGGGGAATGAATCACTGTCGTTTGCTCAGATAGTCTTCTGGGACAGAATGGAAACGTTGGGAATTAAACCACCATGTTCATTATGTCCCCATATTATAATGCTTCTCTTAAAGAAAGCTATCTTTTGGATAGCAACCTATTTTTCTCCTTATTTTTCACAATGAACTGTATGTTTTGGTTAGGATATTGGTTGACTATTACTTTAAACAAAAAAGAGAGATTTTTATGTTAAGCCTGTTTTCCCATGCTATCATTGTAAATTATCTTTAGAAGAGAGAGCTGGGGGAAGAGGGGAGAAATGACCCAAACATTGTATGCACATATGAATAAAAGAAAAAAATATAAAACAAGTGCTGGCAGAGTGGCTCAAGTGGTAAAGAGCTTGCCTAAAATAACAATAAACCCTTTTGCAACCTACTGTTAATAAGTTAATAAAATGGAAAATATAGTCAGTCATCAAAAAAAAGTAATAAAGGAAACAGCAATGAATATTTAAAAAAATAAAAGAGAGCTGGTTAACTTGTGTTGATATATGATATCAGCATTATGACTATATTTAGAATTTCTTGCAGGTCTTTAGGTAAAACTTGTATTAGAACTATGGCATATGTACAGAATATTGCTCCAGTTGTCATAGGAAGTCATAGATATCTGGGAACAACTTTCTACAAGATCACTTTCCACTTAGTATTATCACCTAGAAGCCACTTACGGACTTACCAGTTAACTTTGAATGGTCTCTATCTCTACCTGGCAGAATTCCTCTGCAGGTATTATCTAACTTCTCTTCTCCCTCTTTCTGTCCCATCCTCTCAACAATCTGCTCTGTCTAGTTGCTGGGATGTAAGGGCCATCTAGCTATATCATGTCATTCCACTAATTTATCCAGTGTGTCTTCAGAGGCCTAGCTAATGAGGTAAATACCATTTTTCCTGTGCTCCTCTTTACATGTGACCTTTCAGAAGCTCACATCTTTGCCCAATATGATAACTTTCCTATAAAAAGGAGAACTTTCCATCAGGCAAGAGTACCTAAGTAGAGCCTTTTCCCTCTTAGAACCTCTTCAGTAAGGATCTAGTACCATCTGACAAGAGTAGTCACCAAAATTGGCTAGGTAGGATTGCTTCAGGAGCCTGAACCAGGGGCAGGATTTGGTCCAGGTGAAGTGTATGCTCCCTATTTGGCTTATGTGCTGTCTTCTATGTTAAAGTGAAACTCAGGAGCTGATAAAGTTTTTGAAATAATTCCAGGAAATGAAGTGATAATGAACACATTGGATGGATCTGGGACTTCGATACACAGGGTACTTTTAACAAATTAAAGCTGGAATTGGAATCTGATAGATCTCCACCATTTTCTATTATTTCTGAATTAACTTTTCATTTTAAATGTGAAGAGATGTAGGTTCTATTTATATAGCTTAAGCAGTTAAGCAAAGTAATTCAGACTTTTGGCTCTTAGATAGCCAAAAAGAATACCTGATTTTGAGGGCTGGGGACGTGGCTCAAGTGGTAGAGTGCTAAGCGTGAGGCCCTGAGTTTAAAAACTAGTACCAAGAAAACAAAACAAAACAAGACAAAAACTTAAATTTAAGCATTCATTGTCAATGGAATCACTGACTCACTTTATTGCATTCTAGGCTCACTCTGTAATATTGTAAAATAAACATTTGACACAAATCAATGTTTAATATCTGTAAGTTTTAGGTTTTGTTATAGAGAGATCACTATTTTCTTTTGGTTACTCAAATTATTCATCAAATTTTGGAATTGTCGTTACCGAGTTCATGAATAAGGACATGAAACAAGGTATGTTAACAATATTATATTCTCAAGAATTTTTAAATTACTTGTTACATAGGTTTCCTGTTGAATTATTTAGCTGTAGCTATTTATAAAGGTAAGTTATTTTATATGAGAATTAATAAGGTGAATATCCTATTAGCATAAACTGGTGAATTGTGCCATCTAGTGCCCTATACTAAAAAAACTTGTAATTTTTTTCCCTGTTTTTTAAATTGTTGTGATGGGTAGGAGTACATTGTGACAGTTACAAAAGTTCTTACAATATATCAAATATATTTATTTTTTATCTTCTAGAATATTTAATGTAACAGATTAAAATTAATATAGAAATCTATTTGATGTCGAATGCTGCAGATAAAGAATATAAATATAAAAATGAAAATAAAATTAGGATATGTTTCTTAAAGAATGTGTTCCAGGAATAGGAGAAACTTTGAGTGAATCCCTAGGTATTAGTACATTTATTCCAGCATTTCTAAGACTTCGTACCTCTAGCATAATGTTCTCTATGGATTGCGTGCATTGGTAGGAGTGTGCATTGGAGGAGTAAGAAAATATGTAATGATACTGGAAATACTGGGTAATGAGATTCTTGTTGGTTGATGATGTAAGGGAAGGAATATATTTTGGAGGAATATATTTCTTCTCTTCCTTGCCTTTCCCCTGTCCACAATAATGCCACCACAGGCCCTATCCCAAGAACAAGAGAAATCAGCATTGTTTGTGTGTTTTGGTAAGACAAGGAAAAGATGTACCCGTTTGCATTAAGATAAATAAGAAATGTGAAGAAGAGGGTAGAGAAACATATTTTATTTTATTGTTCTAGTAGCTGAAGTTGATTGATAGAAAGCTTTATTCAATGTCCAGATTTGGGTAGCTTGGGATGCAGGCGCACAGCTATTTGTTGTGATGTGGTCTTGTAATATTTTTGCCTGGATTGGTTTCAAACTGCAACCCTCCCCATCTCAGCCTTCCAAATAGCTAGGAGTACAGATGTGAACCACTGACACTCTGTTGTGTTAGTTATTATACTTGTTCTTAGACCTAGTTAGGTTAACTAGTAAACTTCACTTAAATATTAATCATCTACCATCTTGTGACTTCTATTATTTTCTTGACATTGAATCGCTATTTATTTTTTGTTTGGGGGACTTGCATCCATATCTACAGATCTGTGAAAATGCTTTGCATACTCTCAATGTCTTGTTGATTCAGGTAGCTTATACATACTTGTTATTTACTGGGATTCAGTAGAAGTTTCCTTTACCCATGAAATGTATATGTTGTCAACAACTCCTTTATATGACAGCCATGAAAAGGAAGTATGCTTCATCAGGCACATCTGAGATTTCTCAAAGCATTTATACAACTTAAGTAGGCTTCTTTTCTTTTCTTTTTTTTTTTTTTTTGCAGTCCTGGTGTTTGAACTTAAGGCCTCAAGCTTGCTAGGCAGGTGCTATACCACTGGTTCCACTCTGCAGCCCTTTTTTGTATTGGGTATTTTCAAGATAAGATCTAGCAAACTATTTGCTCAGGTTAGCTTCAAACTGTAATTCTTCTGATCTCTGCCTCCTCAGTAGTTAGGATTACAGGTGTGAGCCACCGGTGCATAGCAAGGGTAGTTATTTTGCTTTGTAGTAAAAAATATGTAACATGAAATTTAACATCTGAACCATTCTTAAGTATACAGTTAAGTAGTGTTAAGTATATTCACATTGCTGTGCAATTAATCTCAAGAATTTGTTCATCCTGCAAAATTGAAACCCTTTACCTCTTAAACAATAATTCCTATTTCCCCCTCTCCAGTCCCTGGCAACCACTACTCTATTTTCTGGTTTTATGAATCTGATTCCTTTAGATACCTCATGTAAATGGTACCAAACAGTGTTTGTCTTTTTGTGACTGGCTTATTTCATATAGAACAATGTCCTCAATACTCATCCATGTTATATCTTGTGATAAGACTTCCTTGCTATTAAAACTAGAGAATATTCAAGGCAATTATTTTTCAAGTAGTTAGACTTTAGTAAGAAAATTTATTTAGTCAATGGGAACTAGAAATCAACTTAATATGGTATATGTATATAACAGAATGATGTGGCTCATTGTATTTAGTAAAATACTGGACAAAGCTGAGACAGAATGCCAACTATCAACAATCTTCTAAAACTACAATAAGGTCCTTTGGGACCATTATGCAAGATAATAATTTTTGAAAATGCCATGAAAGTGTATTCTTAAATTTTTTATTACCAATTTATAAGCTGAACCTCATGAAATTTAAGTTTAATTCCTACATAGCTTCCATTTTGAACACAGTATCAAATTTACCAATTCTAATTTTTAAAGAGTGCATATCATATTTTCAAAAGATGTTTTATTTAGTCTTCATTTTTCTTCTTTAGAAAGAAAAGGTATGTGCTTTACCATTCTACTCACAGTTTTTCCTTTTTTTTTTATTTGGTGGTACTGGGGTTTGAACTCAGGGTCTTGTTCTTGCTCGGCAGGTGCTCTATGACTTGAGCAAGATCTCCAGCCCTCCACTCACACTTTTTAAAAGAACTGGTTCTTTCTTTTACCAATAGATTACATTTGGTAATATAATACTAATACATTTGGTAATGTTTTCCTTATATTCATACAAGTAAAAGTAAACTACCAGTGAACTATGATTAGAACTACCCATCTTGGGAGGAACCAGTCATGTAATCCATGAGAAGGACAGGGACTGCAATCAACGGTTGTGGCTGCTGCATTTTCCTTGATTTCAAACCCAGTTTCCACAGGTACCAGAAGAACCAACATTTGCAATTTCTCTCAGAAGATGTTTTACTATACATATTGATTTTAGTCAAATAAGAGAAACATTCTATCTACCTTTTTTTGGAAGTACTCCTAAGTACACAAACTTCACTTAATTTATTTTTCGTAACCTAAGTTATTCCTTTCATGATTCCACATTTTGTGGTAAAACCTCTCTAACTGCTCCTCCTCATCTTCCCCCTTGATGAAACACATGTAGCTGTGACTCCAATTAATGTTACTTCACTCGGAATTGAGGTTTTCTATAACAATGTCATATGAATCAAATGGGACAAGATGTTATTTCCCAAAGCAACTCAAAGTGTGTATGTGTGCAAGGTGAAAGATTGATTCACTGCAAACTCTACCTGTTTTGATTCTCATTATATTCTTGCTTGAACCTCATTCATGGCAACAAAACAAAACTAAAACTTGACAGCACAACCTGCTTTTTTTCCCTGTTTTCTCCTTTCTAACCAAGGTTTCACTCAAAAAGTTTTATTAAATAATGCTGATCATTTCCCCTATTTTGCAAAGAATGCCTAAGTGTGGCCATTATTTATTCTTTCCTCACTATCTCCTCCTACCACATTTTTTTCCATTTTAGGTAACTTAAATTACTTGCTTGGAAGGCATCTATCCATATTTTTCTATATGCTTACATAATCCATATTTATGAACACATACATTTCAAATGCATAGAGGGATGTGTTTTGTTAGAATTTCCTGGTTTTTAAAAATGTATTCTTCTTTTCTGAATCTTTTTTTTTCAGAAGTACTTCATAGGAATCATGTCTATTAACTGTTACTAAGTTAGACTTTGAAATGTCTACATAATGTTCTATGTTTGAGTCATTCCCCCTAGTGGGTTGAATATGTGGGTTTTGGCTATTTTAATTTGTTACTCTGTGGATTCCTCTTTGTATTATTATCCATTTTTCTGTTGGTTTTTCTTTCTGATAATTCTTGAGATTATGATTGCTATAGTTTGGAATGTGTGGTGAGCGCATCCCACAAAGGTTCATGTTTTGGAAGCTTGGTCCCCAGTGTGGCAATGTTTAGGTAAGAGAAGCCTAAAGTGAAGTGATTAAGTCATTGGGAACACTGCTCTTAGAAGGGATTAATGTAGTTATTTTCTAGTATTTTATACATCAATTTTATTGTTTCATTTGCTCCAGTTAAATCTAAAAATGCTTGAACATTATTTCTAAGTTGGCTGAATTATCACATTCATACAGTAATAAAGAAAAAATGGGCACCCTCTCTTGGGATCCCTCTCAGCTCTGGGAGCTCTACCCTTTGTACTTTCGTATCTCAATAAATTCTGCTGTTTTCCTCACTAAAAAGAAAAAATAACAGAGAAAAAAAAAACAGAACATGTAAAACACTAGATACCAAACCAAACTTATACATAACTGGAATAGATGAGGGAGTAGAAATATAGGTTAAAAGTACAGAAAACTATTCAGTGAAATAATAGCAAAAAAATTCCAAAATCTTGGGAAAGATCTGAACATCCAGGTACAGGGGGGCATTTAGAACCCCAAATAGGCATGAACAGAAAAAAAACCCTCTTCACAATGTATTACAGTTAAACTTCCAAGAGTACAGAATAAAGAAAGACTATTAAAGTCTGCAAGGGAGAAATGCCAAGTCACTTATAAAGGAAAACCCATTAGAATAACAGCAGATTTCTCAAAAGAAACTCTAAAGGCCAGGAAAGCCTGGAAAGATGTATTTCAAGCTCTGAAAGAAAATGACTGCCAACCTAAAGCACTATATCCAGTAAAGTTATCTGTCAGAATCTAAGGAGAAATTAAGACTTTTCAAGATATGATAAATGAATTTATGACCACTAAACCAGCATTACAAAAGACACAATATCCTTGATGAACACACATGTGAAAATCTTCAATAATACATTTGCAAATTGAGCTCTACAAAATATTTTTTAAATTAAATTCTATTTTTATTATCATATTATTCTTGAAGTGGGAGTTCATTGTGACATTTACAGAAGTTCTTACAATATATTTTAGCTAAATTCACTCCCTCCATCATTCTCCTTTATCCCCCCTCCTTCTTCTTAGAATAGTTTCAACAGGTATGATTTTTCCATTTTCATTCATGAGGACATAATATGTCCACCACACTCACCCTCCTTCACCTTTTCCTTATCTCCTCCCCTCTCCCACTGGCACCAACCACCAGACAGACCTGTTTTACCTTCCTGTCCTTCGTTTCTGAAAAAAGACATTTTATCTAAAATACTTAAACATAAAGTTTCATTATGACATTTCCATGTATATATGTATTATGTCCTAAATTGGTTCATCCCCTCCATTTTTCTTCTTTCTACTGTAGTCTCCTTCTTATGGTGATTTCAACGGGTTTAAATGTTCTATATTCATTCTTGTATAAAAAGTACATCAACCATATTCAACTTCTTACTTCCTTCTTTTAACCCCCCACTCCCGCCCCACACCAGTTAGTGCCTTCCCTTTGCACAACTGTGTTTTCATTTTTGTCTTTCATTGTTTAGGTGTCTATTGATTGTTCAGTGGGATTTTTGCCTTAGTATTTTACCTGAACATGCATTGTGCTTAAGTCAATGTGAACCCCCTCCACTGCACTTCCTCACCCTTTTTGCCCATCCTGTGTTTAACAATTTTCAGTGTGTTTCATTGTGTCTTGTTCCTACACAGATGCAATGTATCTTATTATTATCTCATATCTTTCTTTCCTTCTTTTCCTCCTCCCTTGGTCTCCTCTACCAGTTCCACTTTTGGGTAGATGTTCTGTATATATTTGTATGCATATGTAACGTTGCTTATATTTGTATTAGGTCTATATTCTTCATGAAAGAAAACATGTGGCTTTTGGCTTTCTGAACCTGGTTAAGATGATGGCCTCCAGTTCTATCCATTTACCTGAAAATGACAAAGGTTCATTTTTCTTTATGGCTGAATAAAATTCCATTGTATATAAGTACAGCCTTTTCTTAATGTGGGAAATCTTGGCTATTTTCAGAGCTTGACTATTGTGAATAATGCTGCAATAAACATGGGTGCACAGGTCTTTTTATTGTAAACTGACTTGCATTCTTTTGGGCATATTTCTAGGAATCATATTGTTGGATCATATAGTAGTTTGAAACTAGTTTTCTATCTTTAGTTTTTTGAAGAGCCTCCATACTGTTTTCCATAGTGGCTGTACTGATTTACATTTCCACCAACAGTGTATAGAGTTCCTTTTCCTCCACATTCTCACCAACATTTGTTTTCATTTGTAGTCTTGATAGTAGCAATTCTAACAGGAATGAGGTGGAATTTTAGTGTGGTTTTTATTTGCATTTCTTTTATGGTCAGGGATGGTGAGCATTTCTTCATTTTTAGCCATTTGGACTTCTTCCTTTGAAAAAAGCTCTGTTCAGTTCATTTGCTCATTTCTCCATTCAGTTATTGATGTTTTTGACAGTTAGTTTAGGTTTTGAGCTTCCTGTATATTCTGGTTATTACCCTTGCTACATGTGTAGCAGGCAAAGATTTTCTCCCATTCTGAGGGCTGCCTCTTTAATCTAATGATCATTTCTTCTGTTGTGCAGAAGTGGATTCTACAAAATATTAAAAATATCATCTCTCATGATCGTATAGATGGTTTCATTCCAGGAAAGTAAGTATGGTTGAACATATACAAATCACCAAATATAATACTGCACAAAAATAGATCAGGGATAAAAATCACATGGTCATCTCAGTAGAGGTGGAAAAATACCTTGATAAAATTCAACATCCCTTCATGATAAAGCCTTGAAGAAACTAGGAATAGAAGGAATGTACCTCAACATAATAAAGGCTATATAAACAAACCAAACATCAATATCACAGTGAATGGGGGAAAAAACTGAAATCATTTCCTCTGAAATTAGGAATAAGACAAGTGTATCCACTCTCACCACACAAAAATGTCTCCATAATATGACAATGGAGTAGGAAAGGGGAGATTCTTGATAAACATGCCATTGGAATGATAAACTTGCATTGGAGAAAAAACAGCTTCTTTAACAAATGGTGTTGGGAAAACTGGATATTAGATGTAGAAGATTGAATGTAGATTCCCATCTTCACCCTGTACAAAAATCAACCTGAAATGGATCAAAGACCTTAATGTAAGGCCTGAAACTTTGAAACTACTAAAAGAAAACTTTGGGGAAAAACAAGACAGCTGTATAGGCAAACATTTTCTGAACAGGACTCCAAGAGCTCAAGAAATAGCAAAAACTGACAAATGGGATGCATGAGATTAAAGTTTTTGCACAGTAAAGGAAATGATTTCCAGAGTGAAGAGAGAACCTACAGAATGAGAGAAAATCTTTGCCAGATATTCATTGAACAGGGGATTAATATTAAAAGTATATAAAGAAGTAAAAAAGTTTAACACTAAAATAACACATAATCCAATCAATAAATTGGAAAATGATCTGAATAGGCACTTCTCAAAAAGAAGTATAAATGTTCAATAAGTAAATGGAAAAATGCTTAACATCATTAGCCACCAAGGAAATCATAATTAAGACTATACTGAAATTTCATCTTATACCATTCAGAATGGCTATTGTAAAACCAAACCACCCAAACAAACAAAAAAATCATGCACACAAGCAAACCAACCAACCAGACATGCTGTGGAGAGCCATGCTCTGACCCTTTAGGGATGCTGTTTGTTACAACAAAACAAACCTAAAAACAGGTAAGAATGTTTATACGCTGTTGCTGGTGAAAAAAAGTAAGATGACCTGAGGGTTGGAGGTGTGGCTCAAGAGATAGAACCACTGCCTAGCAAGTGCAAAGCCTTCAGTTCAAACTCCAATACCACCTCCACCTAAATGTAGATGAGGAAGGGACAGGAAGGCAGGAGTGGGAGAAGGGAGACAGAGGGTAAGAGAAGGTGGTAGTGAGGGCACAAATGATGAAGGCACAATATATGTATGAATGGAAAAGTTATAATGAAGCCCATTAGTTTGTACAATCAATAAAACAGCATTGCCAGATTTTGTTTGCTCTTTCATTAGAATTTTGCATATGTATTTATGATAAAGAATAACTGTAATATTCTTTTTTGGTAGAATCTTGATCATGTTTTAGTATTAAAATTATATATGTTCATGAAATGAAATGGAAGGAATCCATCTCTATAATATGGAATGTTTTAAATTATATTGGAATTATCTTCTTTTTTTTTTAGTTTACCTAGGATTTAGCTCTGATTTTTACTTGATATTTATGCCTGCATTTAAAGTAAACTTTTCATTTTTGGATAGTTTTAGATTCCCAGAGGTTGTGAAATACAGAGACACCCTTTTCATATACCATGTTCAACTTCCCTATTATTAACAATTTACATTACCATGCTATATTGCTATAATTAATGAATTAATTTGATACCTTATTATTAATTAAAGTTAATACTTTATTAATACTTTATTTGGATTTCTTTTGTTTTTCACTAATATCCTAGGAGGTATTCTAGGATGCCAATTATATTTGGTTTTTATGTCTCCTTAGGTTACTTTTTAAAAAAAAATACTTACAATTTACAGTTTATTTTCATGGGTGATAATAGGAAAATAGAAATCTATGTATAAAATTTAGTTTCATACCTAATTTCTCAGGAACTGATTGATTCAATACATTGAAAGAAACAGACCAGTATCACCAAAATGACTTTCTGAGAACTAAGCAAAGACTTTAACTGAGGGTGCGATTAAAATTTAACATTGAAATAAAGATATAGTTTGAGATATGCCTCTTGCTTGTGACAGTTTATCTTTCCTTATTTTTTGATGACTGTGACAGCTTTGAGGAATACTGCTCAGTTGTTTTTGTAGGATGCCCCTCAATTGGCATTTGTGCAATGCTTTCTTCATGAACAGACTGTGTTTATTGGTTTCTGGGAAGAAAACCATTCCCATTATCTTGTAATATTAAAGGTACATACTACTAACATAATTTAATACTGTTGATGTGAATTTTGGTGACTTATTTTCTCCTGTAATATTATTGATTTTTTCTCCTGTTTCAATGCTATATTCTTCAGGAGGAAGACACTTTGTACAGCCAGACGTGCTGTGGAGAGCCATGTTCTGGCCCTTTAGGGATGGTGTGTCTACATAAATTACTTGGCGTTCTGTAATAATTTTATATTTTAAAGTTTGTTAAGATATGTGGTTCATGGGAAATTTTGTATATCAAGTTTAATTATTTTATTGCTTACTATTTATTTTTAGCTTACATGATCTATCAATTCAAGAAGTAGTATACCAAAATATCCATGATAATTGCCTTTTGAAAAATTAAGTTCTTGCATTTGTATAGTTTTTGCTTTATACACTTATCTTTCATATCATTTGATGCATCCAGTTTTATTATTGATGTATCATCATCATAAGCTTGACTTTTATCACTACTTGGTTTAGCTCTTAGTCTTATTTGGTGTTCTTAATTTTAAATTTCCTATAGTCTGCTACCCTGCTTCAATTTTGCTTGCATTTTTAACTTTGCCCATTTCATTATTTTTAATCTTTCTCAATGTGTTTCAGTGACTCATTTAAATAGCATTTGAGGTTTTAAAAAGAACCCAATCAGACCATCTCTGTTTCAATGGGAGAGTTCAGTGTGTTTACACATAGTGTGATTACTCACATGCTTCATTTTCTTTTTAAAATTATTTACATCAGCTTGTTGCTTTCACTTTATTCATTTATGTTGACTTTACCTAGTTATTATTCATTCTATTTTTTTTACCTTGTTAACATGGAAGTCTGATTATAAAACTTTCATTCTAGTATGGTTACATCTCCTTTACCCATGCTCAAAGTCAGACTGATTTATTTACTATTATTTGAAAATAAAACAGTTATTTCTCTTACCAAGTTATTCTATTTCCATCTTAGTCACCTTCCAAGGCAAGATGGAGCCATCAGAATGTTTTCATTTTCTTCATTGTCATCTGTTCTCTTTCTTATCAGCCATGGTGTTTGAGACACTATATATCACATCTTCCTGAAATTTCTCCAAATCCTAGTTTTTAAAAATTATTTATTAAACCATTAGAAGTTTTTCATCTACTATGTTTTTTTTCAGTTTCTAGAGTCCTTAACTAGAAAACATTTATATATTTTGGCCAGTGTGTTATTATATATTTATACATAAATATATTTTATAGTGCATGGACATGAAAGTTCATTGACCAACACTGCTTCATCTCTTATTTATTGTATTGTACCTTGAGGTTTTTCATGTGGATTATTCCTTTTTTGGTTTCAGCTCTCTTGAGAGTGTCTTCCCTTAGTATATGTGGGTTATAAGTAGTACTTTATAAATTTTCACATAATCATATGGATCTTTTGTGCTAACAGATGAGAAAAATTATAAACGGATCTAGAATCCTTTGGTTTCCATTGTTTTTTTTTTAGATGTCTATATACTTTGTTCCGTTGCCTACTACTGTCATCAATGGGTCAGGTTGATTGTTGGACACAACAGCAGTCTTATAACTGATAGAAGGAAGACTTTCCCATATCTGTCCTATTAGAACATTCCCAGAACCCAAGATCTGTTCACGGCTTCTAGAGGCCTCAGACTCTGTTTTACTGGGAGGAAGTCAGAGCCAGTAAAGTTGGTAGAGGAGGGGAGGGAAGCACATTTAGGTCACTGTATTCCCAGATCAACTACATAAGACTCATTCTTTCAATCAAGAAAAAACAGTAAAAACAACTATGATTTTACTTGATTTCTTGGAAATTCAATTTAATATAATAAACATTTTAAAGTATTCTCTTACACTTATTTGCAAGAGTCATAATGACAGCATGATTCACAATGACATTATCTGATTTGGCTTAATACATTTTTAGTTAGACACATGACCTTATATAGCTCTCATACTGATACTTATATAGCTCTCATACTATATGCTAGTATAGATGCACTTACTAGCATAGACATATGTAATACATTGTAACAACGGAAACAAGTGATTCTCAGTATTACTTATTAAAAAAACTGGCTTCCTTTATTCCTAAAGTTTGCTTCTTTAGCAAACTTCTCTCCTATGAGACAGAAAATATTTTTAAAGCTGCTAACAGAAGCTACCAGCAAGTATGGATGACTATGAAGACCTTTAGGAGATGCATTGATTTCTAGACTTGTGATCCATTCTTTTCTTGATGAAGGTGAAGGAATGGTCACTAGTGTTTGCTTGTTCCATAACATTTCAAAGGATTAGTTATTTCTTATCAAATTTAAAGTACTAAAATGGCATTGAAAGCAATACTGTGTGGTTGGCATTTTGCTATGCTTCTACCCATTCATTCAATAAACATTAAAATATGCTATGGCAAATGCATTGGGAAACTAAAATATAATGCTCTCTAAGAGTTTAGCACTCATAGATGAGAAGTGGAGGAAAGACATTTTGAAACAGAGATAAGCCTTAAACAAAAACAGAGATGAAAAATGCATGCTTTGTTTGACCAGCATGTGTGGAAATGGAGAATAGTGGAAGACACTGGAAGAGAATGATGAATTGGATTGTTTTAAATACTCAATGCTAAACTTATCCAGTAAGCAATAGGAAATTTCTGAGTACAAAACTGATATTCTCAAAACTGTACTTAAAACCAGGCATGCCTGTGGCTCAGGCCTGCAATCCTAGCTACTTGGGAGACTGAGATTGAGAGGATCATGGTTCAAGGCAAGCCCCTAAATAGTTTGTGAGACACCCCATCTCCAAAATAACCAGAGCAAAAATGGACTGGAGGTTTGGCTCAAGTGGTAACTCTACTACTTTGCCTGCTTTGCAAGTGCCAATGCCCTGAATTCAAACTCCAGTCCTCCCAAAAACAAAAGAAAACCAAAAAATTGTACTTAAAAGATTAACCTAGCTGTTTTGTGTGGGGTAAATTTCAGTGGAGAGACTGGAGGAAGGAATTCCATTTGAGATATTACAATAGAACAAACCAACTGGATTGAGAGTATCAACACAATGACAGTAAGAATGGGGTGAGGGGATGAATTTCAGAAAGATGATAAAGGTGGAAACAGTAGAACTTGGCAGCTGTTTCGATGTGGGAACAAAGGGAGGAGAGGCAGTCTAAGAGGTTTCCAGCCTTATCTATGGGAAGATGTTGTGCATTTGAATAGAAATAGGAAGTGAGAGGGAGGATTGTGCTTTCCATAGAGGAAAATGAATTAAAGTTTGGGCATATCTCATTTGAAGTGGTGGTGGAACACTTCTATTAGGTGTTAAGCAGGTATTTGGAAATGCTTACATCTTAAAGGAGATACATGAGTTGTGAGAACTGATAAAATTATCATGGGAGAGAAGTGGGATGGGAGAAGAAAGAAAACTTACAGTAAGATGTCCAAAGTATCCTTGGAAGGGAGGAGAGCACACTGATATTTTACCTTCCTTCTGCCTATAGTGGGTCCAATAGGTAAATTTTGGACCATAAAATGATCCCAAGAGTGGGAGCCACATGAAGACATGCAGGAGGATGATGATAGAGCAGCCTGGTACCCGGCATGAAGAAGCCACCACATGAGGAGATGCAAGATAGCAGCTTGGGTAGGGAATCAGCTCCATGACTCCAGAAACCACCTTGAGACATCAGAGCTACACTTGGGTAATTCTGATTGCTTCTAGCCAAAATAATACTGTCACCACATTAGGTGCAGATAAAATTCAAAGACTGACCCTTAAATCAGCCTTTAATTGCACCTAACAGCCACAAAAATCCCACATGGCACAGCCACCAAGTCATGTCCAGCCCTGGGATAAAAGCCCCTAGGCTGTTTCTCTCCCTTTTTTTTTTTTTTCTCTCCCAAGAAGCAGAAGAGAGAGCATCATTCAGACTCAAACTCTTGTGATATCCTGGATAGCCCATGGAAGCCTCCTTATGCTGCACTGCACTGAGGAAAGTGGTGCCAGTGGGGAGAAATGGCACCAAAGCTGCTTGTGTGAATCTGCAGAATGAACAGGTGAGCATCACGCACAGGCATGACAGTCCTACATACCTCCCTGGGAACATAATCCAGCCCAGCCCCTGGGCAGACTGAAACCCCTCCCCCCCAATAAAACTGAAAAACATTAACAGTAAACTGTAATATAAAACCCACAGTGGAGGTGAGGGTGGAATGTGCTGGAGAACATGGATGGGGAAAGGAGCTGAACTCTCAGTGCCGAGCTCTCAGTGAAAGAATGCAGGTAAAGTAGCAAATTCTGAGGAGTAGAGTGACAAGCCAACCTCCCAGAGGAGCCACTGGCACCCAGCAGAGGTTGGAAAAGACACAAAAGCTGAGCACGGGGGTGGGAGGATGGGATGACATGTCAATCTCCCACAGGAGCTGCTAGCACACAGCAGAGGTCTGGAGAGACACAAAGGCTGAGAGCAGGGGTGGGGCAACAGGCCAACCTCCCAAAGTGGAGCAGATGGTAGATCCTGGAGCTGATTTCATGGGACAAAGGGTAGCATTCAAAAGTGAATTGCCCCAAAACTGAATTGAAGGGCAACTCAGCTGCCACCTGGTGAAAAATGACAGCTCTGACCACCTTGCATGAGTTGGCAGTCTTACCTCACCTCACAATTACAACTAATCCTGAGGACAGATACTACTTGCAAGCCAGTCACCTGTTGAGACCACATCAGAGCTTCCACTTATACACCAATACCAGGATTGAATGCCTAAAGAATAACTCCAGAACTTTTACCAAAAGACTGAATTTTTTGTTGTTCCTGAACCTGGTGAAGTTTTTTTTTTTTGTTTGTTTTTCTGTGTTTTTTTTTTGTGTATTAACTTCACCATCATGACTTTCTTATCCTTATTCTTACCCCCTTTGCTTTCCCTCCTTCTCTTACACTACAACCCATTGCTCTACCTCCCAACTACTCTTTCTGCCCCTTTTCATCCACTTTCTCCCTGGTCTTCACCTCTCCCTATCCTCCTCCAACCTGCCACCACACTATGCCTCCCTCCTACATACTCACCACCTTCTGACTAGCCTACTGTACCATCTGTACACAACCTCAGCCCCCTGCAATCTCTGACAGAAACACCCTCCACTAAAACAGCAGAAATACACCCAAACATACACAAGGGCCATGAAATCCAGTGGCCCCCATATGTCTTCCCCCACCCACCCACTGCATCTCCTGTCCCCCTTTAGTGCCACCATTACTAATTTCCCAGATTTCTATATCTAGTGTAATAACCAACCCCCCCACTCCCAACTCCCACTATGTATAGATACAATCACCAATGGGTTGTCTATATAATATGTAAACAACTGGTCTGGCATTGAACCTGTGAATTTGTTATTGCTAAATTACACCTCCAGGCCAGGGACAGAACAAGACTTGGAGAATAGCCAGTGAATGTCGCAGGCAATGACTGTAGTTCAGTGGCCCCACTGATGCCAAGAACCCAAGACCTGCTGGAGGGAGTGTGGGGATATGACTGTCTGCTCAGGCTTCTAGAGTACATCAACCTAGCTAATACCAAGTCAGTCACAACACAAAAATTAAATCAAGGTAAAGAAAACAGGCAATTAAAATTACCAACTAGCCAATAAAGAACATAGTTGCAGAGCACAGAGTGGAGCGATGGGAAGAAGAAAAAGGAATGGAAACTATACACCTCAGAAAAAAAAAGTCAATACAGAATTCAGTGGGAAATGAAGAAAATGGATAGCCAGTTTCTGACTCCAACAAAACAAGATAAATCAAGATAAATGTCACTAAGGAGCCCAGTGACACCCACAAAAATCCCTCAAAGAGGAAATCTTGGAAGAAATCTCTAAGAAATTAATGGAGAAGATACTAGACATGGTTAACCAGAATGTACAAGATGTGCTCAAGAAATTTCAAGACACCAAAAATGAAGAACATGAGAAGACACAGAAACAAATAAATGAACTCAGAGAGGACTTCAATATCATAGTGAAAAAGGAAACTATAAAAAGAGAGAGATAAGAGTTAAAGAGGACAACACAAAATGTAAAAGAGGAGTTCAACAGAGATATAAAAAGCCTCAGAAAAAAGAATTAAATAGAAATCCTGGAAATAAAAAGTTCCTTCAGTCAAACAAAAAACAGTAGAAGGCCACCACAGCAGACTAGAAAAAATGCAAGAAAGTATCTCAGAGATCAAAGATAAAATAGAAATTAAAGATAAAACAGAAGAAATCTAAGTCAAACAACTCAAGAGCCATGAAAGGAATATGTAAGAACTCAAGTGACTCCATCAAAAGACCAAACTTGAGAATCACGGGCATTGAAGAAGGAGGAGAAGTGCAAGCCAAAGGGATGCATAATATATTTTATAAAATAATAACAGAAAATTTCCCAAATCTTGAGAAAGTTTTGCCCATTCAGGTACAGAAAGCCTCCAGGACACTAACACAGACTTGACCAAAATAGATCCTCCCCATGGCACATTATCATTAAAACAACAAGTGCAGAGAACAGAGAAAGAATATTAAGGCTGTAAGAGATAAAAAACAAATAACTGTATAAAGATAAACACATCAAAATAACATCAGATTTCTCAATGGAAACCTTAAAAGCAAGAAGGGCACGGAATTAGGTATTTCAGGCATTGAATGATAATAATTTCAGCCCTAGGATACTCTACCCAGCAAAACTATCATTCAAAATTGAAGGAGCAATAAAAATCTTCCACAATAAAGAGAAACTAAAACAATATATGACCACCAAGCCACCACTACAGACGATTCTACAAGGAATTCTGCACAAAGAAGATGAAAGCAAACAAAACCATGAGAGGATGGGAAGTATCAAACCACAGCAGAAGAAAGGACAAGTAATCAGGGAGTAGCATTGATTTGACTGCACATAATCAAATCCTTAAACAACTAAAACAACTAAATGGCAGGAATCACCACAAACCTATCAATATTAACACTGACTGTCAATGGACTAAACTCCTCCATCAAAAGACACCACTTATAAAACTGGATTAGAAAGGAATATTTGACAATCTGTTGTTTACAGGAGACCCGTCTCATTAACAGAAGTAAACAATGGCTTAGGGTGAAAGGTTGGAAGATTTACCAAGCCATTGGCCCCTGAAAACAGGCAGGAGTAGCAATACTTATACTGGACAAAGTAGACTTCAAACTCACATTGGTCAAATGAGATAAAGAGGATACTTCCTACTAATAAAAGGGGAAATATACCAAAAGGAAATAACAATTATCAACCTATATGCACCCAATGTCAGTGCACCCAATTTCATCAAACATACATTAAAGTACTTAAAAGCACATGTAGACTTCAATACAATGGTAGTGGGAGACTTTAATACCCCTCTATTACCAATAGATAGGTTATCCAAACAAAAAATCAGTAAGAAATCCTAGAACTAAATGACACCATAGATCAAATGGACCTAACTGATGTCTACAGAATATTTCATTCAATATCACCACAATTTACATTCTTCTCAGCAGTCCATGGAACTTTCTCCAAAACAGATCGTCTTAGGGCACAAAGCAAGCCTCAGCAATATAAGAAAATAGAAATAACTCCAAGTTTTCCATGTGATCACAATGCATTAAAACAACAGCAAGAACAAAAAACAGCAGAAATTACTCAAATAATTGGAGGCAGAATAACACATTCTTCAACCATAGTGGGTCATAGAAGAAATAAGAGAGGAAATCAAAAGGTTCCTTGAAGTTAATGAAAATGAAAACACAAACTACCAGATCCTATGGGACACAGCAAAGGCAGTTCTAAGAGGAAAGTTTATAGCCATGAGTACATATATTAAAATGACAGAAAGATCTCAAATAATGACCTAATGCTACATCTCAAACTTCTAGAAAAACATGAACAAGCAAAACCCAAAATAAGCAGAAGGAAAGAAAAAATAAAAATAAGGGCTGAAATTAATGAAAGACAGTCCAAAAAAAACTACACATAGAATCCACAAAACACAAGCTGGTTCTTTGAAAAATAAAGAAGATTGACAAGCCCTTGGCAAATCTGACAAAAATGAAGAGGGAAAGGACCAAAACTGTAAAATCAGAAATGAAAAAGGAGAGATAACAACAAACACCAATGAAATCCGGGGACTCATCAGAGGCTACTTTGAGAAACTATAGTCCAATAAATTGGAAAATCTTAAAGAAGTGGACAAATTTCTAAATACTTATGACCATCCAAAACTGAGCTAGGAATTTATTAACCACCGAAACAGATCCATATACATAATGAAATTGGAGTGGCAATAAACAGTCTCCTAAAAAAGAAAAGTCCAGGACCTGATGGATTCTCAGCTGAATTCTACCAGACCTTCAAAGAAGAACTAATACTAACACTCCTTAAACTTTTCCCAAAATAGAAAGGGAAGGAAAACTGCCTAACTCATTCTATGAAGCCAGCATTACACTCATCCCAAAACTGGACAAGGACACATCCAAAAAGGAGAACTACAGAACTTGTCCTTAATGAACATCAATGCAAAAATCCTCAATAAAATAATGGCAAACCAAGTCCAACAACATATCAGAAAGAACATTCACCATGACCAAGTCGGCTTCATCCAAGGGTTGTGGGAATGGTTCAACATACTCAAATCAATAAATGTAATACAGCACATCAATAGAAGCAAAGACAAAAACCACTCAATCATCTCAAAATATGCACTAAAAGCCTTTGATAAGATTCAACACCATTTCATGATAAAAGCTCTAAGAAAACTAGGAATAGACAGAATGTACCTCAACATTATAAAGGCTATATATGACAAACTTATAGTCAACATCATACTTAATGGGGTAAAATGGAAACCACTTCCCCTAAAGTCAGGAAGCCGACAGGGATGCCCACTCTCCAGACTCCTATTCAACATAGTCCTGGAATTCCTAGGCAGAGCAATAAGGCAAGAAGAAATAAAAGGAATACAAATAGGTAAAGAAAATGTCAAAGTATCCTTATTTGCAAATGACATGATCCTATACCTCAAAGACACAAAAAAACTCCACCCAAAACTCCTAGACACCATAAAACAGATTCAGCAATGTAGCAGGATATAAACTCAACATACAAAAATCAGTAATCATTTTTATTCACCAACAATGAACAAATTGAGAAAGAATACAGGAAAACAGTTCCATTTACAATAGCCTCAAAAAAAATCAAATACCTAGGAATAAACTTATTAAAGGATGTAAATGACCTCTATAAGGAGAACTACAAACCTCTGAAGAAAGAGATTGAAGAAGACTACAGAAGGTGGAAAGATCTCCCATTCTCATGGATTGGCAGAATCTACATAGTAAAAATGGCTATACTACCAAAAGCAATCTACATGTTCAATGCAATTTCCATAAAAATCCCAATGACATTCATCACAGAGACTGAAAAATCTACCCTAAAGTTCATTTGGAAACACAAGAGACTGCAAATAGCCAAGGCAATATTCAGCAAAAAGAGCAATGCTGGAGGTATCAAAATACTCAACTTAAAACTATTTTATAGAGCCATAGCAATAAAAACAGCATGGTACTGGCACAAAAACAGATATGAAGACCAGGGGAACAGCATAGAAGACCTGGATATGAATCCGCACAGCTATGCCTACCTTATTTTTGACAAAGGCACCAAAAACATCTGATGGAGAATAGACAGCCTCTTCAAAAAATGTTGCTGGGAAAAGTGGTTATCTGCCTGCAGAAAATTGAAACTAGATCCATGCCTGTCATCCTGTACTAGTATCAACTCAAAGTGGATAAAGGATCTTCATATTAGACCCGAAACTGAAGTTATTGCAGGAAAGAGCAGTGAATACTCTGGAAGCAATAGGTATAGGCAAGGATTTCTTCAATAGAAATCTAGCAGCCCAGCAACTAAGAGAAACGATGGACAAATGGGACTACATGAAATTACAAAGCTCTGTACAACAAAAGAAATGGTTTCTAAACTGAAGAGACCACCCAATCTGTGGAGAAAATATTCACTGGTTATACATCAGAGAAAGGACTGATAACCAGACTATACAGGGAGCTCAAAAACCTAAACTTCCCAAAATCAGTGAACCAATAAAGAATTAGGCAACTGAACTAAACAGAACTTTTTTTCAAAGGAAGAAATCCAAATGGCCAAAAAACAAATGAAAAAATGTTCACCATCCCTGGCCATAAAGGAAATGCTAATCAAAACCACACTAAGATTCTACCTCACTCCTGTTAGAATAGCTATCATCAAAAACACCACCACCAACAAATTTGGCAAGGATGAGGGGAGAAAGGAACCCTTATACACTGCTGGTGGGAATATAAAGCTAGTACAATCACTTTGGAAAACAATATGGAGGCTTCTTAAAAAACTAAACACAAATCTACCATATGATCCAGCAATACCACTCCTAGGGATATACCTAAAGGAATGCAACTCATGCTATTCCAAAACATCCATGTTTATTACAGCACTATTTACAATAGCCAAGTTATGGAAACAGCCAAGATGCCCAAATACTGATGAATGGATCATGAAAATGTGGTATTTACACACAATGGACTTTTACTCAGCCACAAAGAAGAATGAAATTTTGTCATTCTTAGTAAATGAATGGAACTGGAGAACATCATCTTAAGTGAAGTTAGCTGGGTTCAGAAGGCCAAAAATCATATGTTCTCCTTCACGTACAGACTTTAGACCTAAAACAAATGGAGTAATATTATTGGACATGGGTCACATGCTAAGAGACTGCTTACAGGAGGAATAGGGAAAAGCAGGAAACCCAAAACTTGAGAGTATTTGATGTGCTCACTGTAGAGGAGCAAATAAAGTAATCTTAAACTCACAGAGGTCACTATGGGAAGGAGACCGGGAAGTAGTGAACAGGTCTGGCAGAGATGAACCAATTCGGGTTGTAATACACATGCGTGGAAGCAATGCTAGGAATCTCTCTGCATAGCTATCTTTATCTTAAGCTAGCAAAAATGCTATGTCTTCTTATTACCACTTATTTCTTCTCTTCAACAAAATTGGAGAAGAGGGCAGAACAGTTTCTGCCTGGAAGCGAGGGGACTGGGGAGGAGAGGGGCAGGGGGGCAAATACAGCCCAAACAATGTATGTACATATGAATAAATGAATAACCAATAAAAAAGAATAGGCTCAAAAAAGTAAATAGCTAGGAATAAACTTAACAAAGGATATAAAAGACCTTTACAAGGAGCAGTACAAATCACTGAAGAAAGAGATTGAAGAAGACTACAGAAGGTGGAAAGATCTCCCATTCTCATGGATTGCCAGAATCAACATAATAAAAATGGCTATACTACCAAAAGCAATCTACATGTTCAACGTGATTCCCATCAAAATCCCAATGACATTCATCACAGAGATTGAAAAATGTACCCTAAAGTACATTTGGATCCATAAAAGACAGGGAATAGCCAAGGCAATATTCAGCAAAAAGAGCAATGCTGGAGGTATCATAATACCTGATTTCAAACTATATTACAGAGCCATAGCAATAAAAACAGCATGGTACTGGCACAGAAACAGATGTGAAGACCAGTGGAACAGAACAGAGGATCCAGATATAAACCCATACAGCTACACTCACTTTATTTTTGACAAAATCTCCAAAAACATGATGGAGAAAGCCTCTTCAACAAATGTTGCTGGGGACAGTGATTATCTGTCTGCAGAAAACTAAAACTAGATTCATGCCTGTCACCCTGTACTAGTATCAACTCAAAGTGGATTAAGGACCTTCACATCAGACCCCAAACCTTGCAGTTAGTACATGAAAGAGCAGAGCATATTCTGGAAGCAATAGGTATAGGCAAGGACTTCCTCAGTAGAACCTCAACAGATCAGCAACTAAGAGAAAGGATGGACAAATGGGACTTCATAAAATTAAAAAGCTTCTGCACAACAAAAGAAATTGTCTCTAAATTGAAGAGACCATCCACATAATGGGAGAAAATATTTGCTAGCTATGTGTCAGACAAAGGACTGATAACTAGAAAATACAGGGAGCTCAAAAAAACTAAACTCCCCAAAATCAATGAACCATTTAAGAAGTGGTTCACCATCTCTAGCCATAAAGGAAATCTAACCCAAAACCAGTGAGTCTACCTCACTGCGTTAGAATAGCTATCATCAAGAACAACACCAGCAAGTGTTGGCCATGATGTGGGGAAAAAGGAACCCTTAGTACCTTGCTACTGGGAATACAAACTAGTACAAGCACTACAGAAAACAATATGGAGGCTTCTTAAAACATAGATGTGCCATATGATCCAGCAATACCACTCCTAGGGATATACCCAAAGGAATGTGACTCATGTTATTACAAAGGCACCTGCACACCCATGTTTACTGCAGCACTGTTTGCAATAGCCAACCTACTGAAACAGCCCAAGATGCCTCACTACTGATATATGTTTAAGAAAATGTGGTATTTATACAAAATGGAATTTTATTCAGCCACAAAGAAGAATGAAATTTTGTCATTTGTAAGTAAGTGGGTGGACCTGGAGAACATCATCTTAAGTAAAGTTAGCTAGGC
Organism: Castor canadensis; assembly: GCF_047511655.1. Lineage (NCBI taxonomy): Eukaryota > Metazoa > Chordata > Mammalia > Rodentia > Castoridae > Castor > Castor canadensis. The sequence goes on along the minus strand of NC_133394.1, from coordinate 31,144,033 downwards.
TCAGAAGGCCAAAAATCACGTTCTCCCTCATATGTGGATTATAGACCTAAAACAAATGCAGAAATATTATTGGTCATGGGTCACACACTAAACAGAGGAATAGGGAATAGGAAGGAAACCTAGAACTTGGATTTGGTTGATGTGATCACTGTAGAGGAGTGCATAAAGTAATCTTAAACTGGCAGAGGCCACTATGGGAAGGGGACCAGGAAATAGTGAAAAGGTCTGGTAGAGATGAGCCAATTCGGGTTATAATACATATGTGCATGGAAGCAATGCTAGGAAGCTCTCTGTATAGCTATCTTTATCTTAAGCTAGCAAAAACACTGTCTTTCTTATTATTGCTTATGTCTTATCTTCAACAAAATTGGAGAAGAGGGCAGAACAGATTCTGCTTGGAAGCATGGGGTGTGAGGGGGGAGAGGGTGGGGATGGGGGGTCTGGGGGGAGAGATGGCCAAATAATGTATGCACACATGAATAAATGAATAAACAATAAAAAAGCAAAACAAAACAAAAAACCAAAATCAGAGAACCAGAGGTCAGAACAAATTCTGCCCAGAAGTGGGGTTGGGGGGTGGGGGAGATAGGTGGCTCAATCAATGTATACGCATGTGAGTAAATGTAAAAATGATAAAATAAAAAAAGATCTACAAAAAAAAGAATAGAAAAAGCTACCACAACATTCTCCAAAAACTACCTTTAGACATTTTTTAGAGGAATAAATACATGTAAAGAAAAATTCAAACAAGAATTGAGGAGAAACATGGTTGGGTTTGTGAATACAGTACAGGTAGGGGTATGTCCCTTTTAATGCCGAAGCAACTAGATTCAGAGTCAAACTGACTTTAAGTTCAGCTCCACCATTAAGTAACCATAGTTAATGACATTGGGCAAGAAATAATTAATGGCTTTTAAACTTCAGTGTAGAATGGAGATATTAATAGAATTTACCACAGTGTTGGGTGAGAAATGAATGAGATAATTACTGTAAAGGGCCCTAGCCTATAGCAGGTAAGTGAAAAAAGAATGGGGTGATCATCGGTAATAGGGTATAAGTGATTTCCAAAAATGCTTTTACTGAAATTTAGTGATTTGAGAGTCATAGTAAGTCTGCAATTTGGAGATATAGACATTTATATTAAACAAGGTAATGTATGTAAAATGTACTTTGTAACCTTCAAATCATTACGTAAATTTTTACGTTTAAATGAGTACTTATCAGTTTGCAATGTGACTCCAACAACATTGATGAAGTATATTTATTTTTGACACGTCAGATATTATTTTTACTAATTTTTTTTTTTTACAAAAAGCAAAACAGTGGCAAAGTAAGGTCATAGTGGTTGAAAAGTGAGGTGTTTTTGTTGTATACCTGTAATCTCAGCATTTTGGAGGCTGAGACAGATATCATTTGTTATCTTAAAAAAAAAGAAAAAGAAAAGAAAAATTGGCATTTACGGAGTACTTCATTGGAACTAACACCATTGATAATGTATCCACTTTTTTGAATCTAGTTCTTATTCAAGCTCCATTTTGAAGCTTATTCTGGTTGGAGTCAGCAGGTAGAAATGGAAATAAGTCAAATAGATTATATGGTTCATTTCTGACTAATACTGTGGAAATGGTCAGCTAGTGTGCCATTAATTAGAATTAAAACTTTTTCAGGAATTGTGAAATGCTAAACCACTTTATTATTTAGCATTTATTGGTAACTATAATTGTGTTAACATTATTTTTTTAGCAGCACAGTTATTCCAGACTATTCAAGAAATATTTACCATAATGAGATTAATGAAAAATATTTACTTTTCTTATTTAAAAATATTTTTGGTTACTTAACTGTACGAAGGAAATCATAGTTGGGATCGGGTGTGGTAAAGAAGAGAGCACTGTGGAAAGAATAAGTGCCCTTGTCTAGCCTGCCACCACTGGACCTCAGCAGAGCTATGGGGAGAGTAAGCAGTGCTGTTCTTTTAGTCAACCAGGAGTACTGTGAGAGAGGTGTTACTTCCTGGAACTTTCTGGTGAAGCACTGCAGAGAGGGGCTACCTATTCAGCCTGTGGCTACTGGACCTTCTGAGCAGTGCTGTTAGACCCATACACGCTCTTTTGTGCCCTCCGTGTTTGCACTATGGCATTCAAACTTCTTAGTTAGTCTGCCTATTAGCTTCTCTTTTACTAAGTTTCTATAAACCTTACAACTCTCCTGGGTGTCTTCTTCCATCTCTAGGCTGCCTACCTCACTGTCCTAGCCCATTGAGTTGTGGATGCTACACCTTGATATGAATTTGCTGTCTGGGTAGATTGCCTGGTTTGGTCATAGAGGGCAAATGAGGTTCTAAAGAATGTCTAATAACAAGCTCATAGAAGCACCACCAGAGCATTCTTCAAAGCCTATGTATTTTCCCCCTTTTCCTCCGTGACTCTCTTCTTCCTGAGATGTCTTTTTTGGAATGGGTACGTGTGGCAGAATGAGGTTAAAATAACATTGCGCAAACTATGAGAGTTTCTGTAAGAATGCAGGGAGAACTGAAGTTAATGAGAAAGAATCACTGATCATTACCTAGTTGCTTAGTAGGAAGAGATCAGATTTCCAAAACATTGCAATATTAGTTCTCTTACCACTTTATACATCCTGCTTGTCATCTCTTGTTTTGGATTACAGCAGTGTCTTTCTCTAATACATCCAAGGACAGCAATATTCTTGTATCTTTGCATCTTTACACCTTAGCACGATTATGGAATTTACAGTATGCACCTAGTAAATATTCTTAAAGTGAATAAATAAGTAAAACATCCAGATAGCTATTGAATAGGGAAAAAAGTATTATAGACAATCCTTGAGACACACTTGTATGGAGAGTATTTTATAGATTTGCACAATTAGGTCACAGTAAATGATGCATAGAATTAAGTGGCAAATTGTGTTTTACAGAGCATAAATATGTTAAAATTTGCATTAGGGATAAATGAAAGCACTGTAGCTTTTTAGCTGGCAAGATGTGGACATGGTAGGATTTGTGGGAGCCTTTAAGAATCTGCATATGATTGTTGACTGAAAAACAGCCTGAGACAAGTAGAGGTGGATTCTGACATAGACTTTCTAAGCTCTTTACAGAAGCCAGGTTCCTTTTTTTATGGATTGAGTGACTCAGGTTTAATGAGGTAGACTGGGTCTTTTCTAATGCCTTCGTTTGGCTTTGTAAACACAGATGAATGAATGTTGAGGTTGTCTGACATCTAACAACAAGGGGCTTTCAGTCACCCGATTTGTTGCTGGTTTTCTCCTTCTCCTGGTCCCCATTTCTTGTCACCAATCCCCTGCCCATTTCTCTCAGCACTATGGGTCACGTAGGGTTTAGGAGCAGCGGTGCCTTTGCTTTGTGGGTGCCGGTGCTGCTGTGCAGCTGTGCAGCAGACGTGCAGAGCGCGCTCGCGAAACCAAGGCTTCTGCAGGAGAGGCCAGCGCGCTCTACCAGCCCTTCTATCGTGGCTATTGCTATACTCTGATTTACAGAGGAAATAGATCAAGGTCAAGTTAACCTGCACCGTAAAGCTGTCGGGAATTTGGCGCGGTGAATAACGCTCCAGGGCTCGGACGGCCTGTTTCAGCACCAGGAGCTCTGAGGGAACACAAGGGGCAACCCCCGCTCGCCGCGAAAGCGCTCGGCTCGTCCACATGCTCCGAGGGCGGCCCGGAAAGGAAGCACCAACCCTGTTTCACAGTCGGACCCCAGGAAACAGGCCCGCTCAGGCTTCCGGGGCGGGGAGAGATGGGCGGAGCGAGGGCCGGAAGTCGCCGTTTGGGCGCCTTGTCCCTAATGTTGGTTCTGGGAGGAGCTCCTGAGCTTTTGGCCGGTGAACAGACATTTGTGTGGGAGGATTAATCTTTAATCACTGTCCTTTCCACGTTACCAGAGGGCTAGAACATTGGGGAAATGTGACACTGGTGAACCGGTGGGCGGACAGCTCCCCCGCCACCTACTGGGTTCCTGAGACTTCTGCTCTAACATAGAAGTGGCGCATCCGCCTGCTTTTGTTCCACGCCAGGCGAAACTGCCTGGTCTTTATACCCCGCTCAGCCCCGCCCACCTCATTATGTATGACCGTGCTCCCCGCACGCTCCGATTGGCTGAAGGCTGCGGCACCGCGGAGCGTGTGGGTCCCGGGTCCTACCAGGTACCTTTACAGAAGCAGCGGGTTGCAGGTAGGATGGAGGAAAAAGCACCTCGCCTGCATCCTGCTCAGCTTCTGTGTGTCTGAGTTAGACAAAAAGCGAAGCATACCACTTCATAAATACAACAAAACATGAAGTCAGCAGGGAAAACACTACACCTAGGGCTTTGATTTCCCGGCTCTGCTGACTTTATGAAATCCCACTCCCCTCTACTTCTGACCTGTGCCGTTTCTTTCCTCGATGAGAAAAACATGTATTTACTGATACAACTTATATTTCTATTTTGCAATATTTAAACACAGTTCCATCTTTTTTTTTCAGACAGGTAACTTATCTGACCATCCCTATTTTCAAAGATACTTCCTGAGAACCCGCATGTCTACGTTCTGTAAAGAAAAGTTAAATTCTTGAGAGGAGCATAATTTAAATAGTTATTTGTTCTCATTTGCTTGCAGTTAGTGACTCAGGCCAAACTTTCGTATTTCCAATTTGCTTTCTCCTTTTTCTATTCTGATTATTTTCTGGAACTTAATACCATCAAGATTATTGTTTTTTCCCTTGGTAACTTGCATTTCCCCTATTACTATACTGAGTCTATAAATCTAAATAAATGCTAGGCTCAGTTATTCTGTTGACATCACCAATCAGGTTAGGATTGGTTTAGGTTTCTTTGGCTGTAATAAAGTGTTTTAATTTTGAATTTTACCTCTTTCATCGTCTGACCTCAGTATTTTGGGAGCTTATTATGCTTGTCTTTATTTTTTTTAAAACATTTTTATTAGCATATATTAATTGTACAGGGAGGATGCATTGTGACATTTCTGTATATGCTTACAGTATATCTTGGTTAGGTTCGCCACTACCATCTCTCTCTCCTTCATCCCCTGCCCCATGCAAATGATTACAACAGGTTTCATTGTTCTGTTTAAGCATATAAAGTACATTGAGCATATTCTTCCTCCTTTATCTCCTCCATTCACCCTCCCACCTTCCCACAAGTACTCACTCCCCTCATAAGACCTGTTTTACAGCCCTGTCCTTCACCTTAAGTCCATATTCATTGCTGAGAGGGTTTTCAGGATGGTATCTCAGCCGTGAATATACTGCACTTTACTCAGATTAACCCCTGTTATTATTCTCCTTTATCCTTTCCTCCCTACATCAACTTTCAGTGTATGCCTGTCTTTATTTTAATGCAGCATTTACACAGTTAGTCTTCACTAACTTACTGGCCCCCAATGACCACCTAAAATGCTTACACCTATGATAATTTGTGATTCTTACTTTATTTTGATACAACTGACCACTTTGTAGAAATGCTTCTTCCCATTATATCTATAACACATCAATTTCTGATTCTTTTTCCTATACTTATTTTGAAAAAGTACCAGACATACATGGTAAATGGTGAGTCAGGGAATCATTTTTTCCATCACCTACCAATCCTTCATAGTATTTAAAGGTTATTATTTATTTATTTTTGCCAGGTGCCAGTGGCTCATGCCAGGAATCCTAGCTACTTGGGAGGCTCAGATTGGGAGGATTTCGCTTCCAGGCCAACCCAGGCAAATAGTTTGTGAGACTCTCATCTCCAAAATAACCAGAGAAAAATAGGGATGGAGATGTGATTTGAGTGGTAAAGTGCTTTACAAGCGTATGGCCGTGAGTTCAAACACCAGCTCCATAAAAAATTAAAATAAAAATGATTTTTTACTTTTCTGAATGCCTTTTATTTGTTTATATTTATTTAGCTTTTTTGTGGTAACAGAGTTTGAACTCAGGGCCTCACATTAGTGAGGCAACAGCTTTACCATTTGAATCAGGCCTCCAGTCCATTTTGCTTTAGTTATTATTCAGATCTTTTGTTTTTTGCCCAGGCCTGCCTCTGACAGCTGATCCTCATACCTCCTGCATTGCTGGGATTGCAGTTGTGCATGACCACATCCAACTCTTTTGAGAAGGAGTCTTGCTAAGTGTGCCCTGCATCCTCCCCACTCACCCCTCAAACAATGATCTTCCTGCTCTCCATCTCCTGAGTAGTTGGGATTACAAGGTGTGTGCCACCACGCCCAGCTTCTAAATACCTTTTTAATGTTACATGCTTTTCATTTTCTGCTTGTGGATTTTCTTATTGTACTTCCTCCTTCTTATCTATAGTGTTAACTACTATTTATATTCTGATTTTGATCACTCCTGATCAAAAATCTTTTGAGACACAGCAAGGGGATTGGACTTTGAGCACATGATAAAAGCGAGAGCACACAAGGGAGGGCTGAGGATAGGTAAGACACCTAAAAAATTAGCTAGCATTTGTTGCCCTTAACGCAGAGAAATTAAAGCAGATACCTTAAAAGTAACTGAGGCCAATAGGAAAAGGGGACCAGGAACTAGAGAAAAGGTTAGATCAAAAAGAATTAACCTAGAAGGTAACACACATGCACAGGAAATTAATGTGAGTCAACTCCCTGTATAGCTATCCTTATCTTAACTAGCAAAAACACTTGTTTCTTCCTATTATTGCTTATACTCTCTCTTCAACAAAATTAGAGATAAGGGCAAAATAGTTTCTGCTGGGTATTGAGGGGGTGGGGGAAGAGGGAGGGGGTGGGGGAGAAATGACCCAAGCCTTGTATGCACATAGGAATAATAAAACAATAAAAAAAATCTTTTGAGATATAAGTGACTTGTATCCCTGAGATAAGCTTTCTCCTGATCTGAAGGCCTTCAGCATTGCCAGTTATGTTTTTGGACATTTCTACCTAGGTGATTTAAGCTTTACAACTATTTTAGTTCCTTCTCTTCTTGGCCACTCCTGTTGATCCTTAAGGCCCAATGACTGTCTTCACAGTCTTTCTGAAATTGGTTCCATCTCTCACTTAACTGCCCCTGAATTAGTTCAAGTCCTCATTTCTTTCTGATAAAAACATATTCCTTTTAATTATGTAAGTGCTCCAGGCATTATTGTGCTACAGAGTAGTTCATTACTTTTCAAGTGTATGGACAAAATAAAGAGGATCCCACCTTAGTTGTATATAAGTTATCAGTATTGGTTCTGTATTAGCAATCTAAGCTGGTGACATCATCACATAAATATTTCCTTTCCTAGACTTCTTCTTTGATGGGGAAGCTTTATTTGTCACCAAAGCATTAGGGGTACATGGTCCTGTACATGTGCCTAGGTGATTTTTGTCAACAATGATGGCTCTATCATATTGGCCGATCAGAACACAGGGAGGCCCCATCAGGAAATGCGCTTTATCTTTATTTGTCTAAATAATTACTCTGTCATTGCTGTTCCTGAAGATGAGTACCATTTAAAGACCTATTTATTTCTTATATGTGAAGAATGCCCTTTGTTTCATGTCTGTCACTGTGGCAACATAACTTGTTCTTTCATCACATACTGCTCACCTTTCTCAGCATGGACTGACTTATTGTTCCATGCCAGTTTGATTTACTTTTTGCTGTTGGCAACTCAAACTCAATTTATCCCAAACTGAACTCATTTCTTTCCTCTCAGAACCTTTCCTCTCCTGTATTCTTAATTTCTCCCTTCTGCCAGTTTGATTTATCATTTGTAGTTCACATGTCAATTTAACCAAAGATATAGTTTAGAATATCAGTTATTAAATCTGTAGTTATTGTTTACTATGTAGAACACTATGGTAAGGTGACCAAACTTCCTGGCTTGTCTGGGCCTATCCTAGTTTAACACTAAAAGTTTCATATCCTGGGAAAACTCAGACAGTTGGTCACCTTAACCCTAAACATTATGTACACACCTACAAAAAAAAAAAAAAAACAACCCAGAAAAGCTCCTTCCCTGGTGGAACTTATCATTGTAATCATTTAAATTTTCTTCTGGTTTTACTTGTGCTCAAAATTTCATATATATTTTCATTTTATGAACAGATGGTTCTGTGTAATTTTGGAAAACTTCAATGGAGATTTTATGAAATGCTGGCTTTCTAGGTTTTCTTTATTGCCCATTTCTTTCATATATATATTTAAAAATTACAATCTGTAATATATATTTTAGTATCAATGATACATTGAATATGTGGGGCTATTTTGTCCATGTTTTTTTCCAACTCTTAATTAATTTTAATACTTTGCAGTTAATTTTATATTTGGGTAGATTTAGGCCATGTTTTGATGACAACTGCCTCAGAACTAGCCTTGGCTTAGCTTTCTTACCTCATAATACCTTAGTGTATGTATGAACTTAAACCTAACAAATATCTTCTCCCTCCCTTCCTCCCTCCTTCCTTTCTTCTTTCCTTATAGACAGCCAACTTGACATACAAGGATTTTTTCTTTTCAATGTGTGTGTGGCAGGGATTGAACTGACAGCCTTATACATGCTACGTATTGGCTGTTCCACTGAGCTACACCCCTAGCCCTAGATTAATGCCCAGAGTTTCAAGATCATCCATTGAATTTTTCCTAATTACCTCAATGGATGAGGACTTCCTTTTTTGAGTTTCTGGACATTTGTCTTCCATTATGGCACCTGGAATGTTTATGCTTATTTAAAATTATTTTGATCCTTTTTTAACTATTCAAGAGATTGTTTTATTTTTAAAGGATAAAGTCTGTATTTTGTTCATCTCTTTTATGTTGCAATACCTAACATAAGTAAATAGTTCTTGTTTTAATTAGTGTTTTAATTACATATGGGCCTTAAAAGAATGTTTTAAGTAGCGTATCTTTTATGTTATTTGAGATTAGCAAGATTTTTACTATACTAATTATCACACAAAATCTTAGACTAACAATCTTCATTTAGTGTTCAAGTTATGTGTCCTCATTTTCATTCATTGCCTGTTGAACATAGCTGCTTGATTCTTTCTCATCTTTTAATAGCCATATTATTTAAACTATACTGATTTTCACAGTGCAGTTCTTGAATTTAAAAACAGTCTGTCACTAGACTCTCCAAATTTGTTTAGTCTGTGATTTCTTGTTCCAGTGAAGTTTGTACCTTGGATTTGTAAACGTTTTGTTTAGAGTCAAGCAATCAAGAAATATTTACTGTGCCAACGTAAGGAAACATCAATTACTTGCTGTCTGCCTACTTTAGCTTCTCTCCATTTATATATGCTATTTTCTACAAATAATATATGCTGTTTCAAATTATAAATCAGTGAATGATTTCATCAGAGGATGAAATTTTTTTATCAACTAAATATTATTTTTATCCTACACAAATATGATTACTTTGTTTTTATTTCATTTAGATATTTTTTTCTGTTGCTCATTAAGTCCAGTTCTATAGGTTCTGTTTTTTTTTTTTTTTTTTTTTTGCTAGGCAGACGGTCTACAACTTGAGCCACTCTGCCAGCCTTTTTTTTTTTTATGTGTGTGTGTGTGTTGGGTATTTTTGAGATAGGATCTCAAGAACTATTTGCCCAGGCTGGGTTTGAACCATGATCTTCCTAATCTCTGCCTCCTGAGTAACTAGGACTACAGGCATGAGTCACTGGGGCCTGCCCCACTTCTGTAGGTTCTTATATTCAATATGAAGTAATAAAAATTCTGATCTTAGACATTTAAAAATGACTGTGGCTAGTCATTAGTTCTGGAAATGTATTCTCAATTTTGAGTATATTGAATAATTACATATATTTCAAGTGTCTTTTTCTCTACACTCTTTGGAAACCTATTTTATCTGCCAGTGGTATGATTTTATTTTTATAGGTGGCTATGCACCATTTCTTTCTTTGGCTGCCAGAGAAAGTAGTTTTACTGTTGCTGCCAACACTGCAAAAGCTGGTCCAGGTCCAGGACACTATAATATTTCAAAAGCAAAGGTACATTTATAAAGTTAATGATTGTTGCACATTAATAAAAATCATATGTTCTTCCTCTAATAATATGAAATGTTATCTGTCATATTTTAGTTTTCCCTCATATCATCGTTCTCCTTTTAATCTGTATTTTATAATTCAAACAATAGAAAACAAATGCATTTGATATTGATTGCATGATTGGGTGTTCTTCATTGTTCTATATGTTCTCTAAGAGATAAGACATGGTTACATGGTGCATTATCCATGAGAATGAATGAATGGGACTCTTGTATAAATTATGGCTCCTGAAAGTTGTACAAGATAGTAGAGGAGGGATGGTACTAGAGTGAAGGAGTTGGTTTTTGTCCCATACTCTAAAGCTATAGCAGTAGCCATTGTCTCATCTCTCTCCTGTTTCTGAATAATTTCAAGAGTCTATGGCTAGAATATCTCTAATGGCCCCTGTTCATGTTCAGAAATAGTGCATATAACTCCAGTGTCTTCATAATCATGAATAGCATCTTTTACCTTTTTGGAATTTTATTTGGATAAACTGTCTGGTAGTTAGTTGATAATTTTCCAATTCTGGAGAATTCAGATATTTGAAATAAAAATGTTTAAAACTAATGCAATCATGAAATCAAGGTTTTCTAATAAGCTTACACGAACTTTCCTGAAGATGTCTAGTATGTTATTTATGAAAGTAATCCTAAGCTAGCTTGGAAGGTTTTGCTTTTTCACTGCAGTCTGTAAGACAGCATTCTAAGAAGTAATTTCAGAAGTATACATTTTCCAATGGCTTGCAAGACATAGTTTTTTTACTTTGAGCTACAGCATTGGGAGTTCCTGCTTTTGATTTTTGTCTTCAAATTTCATTTTTTTATATTCTCTCAGTGCTCTAAGCACAATAAATTTTAGTTTATAGTCAAAGTTAAAACTGAAAACTACAACTAGGGGTGTGACTCAAATGATAGAGTGCCTGCTTAGCAAGTGTGAGGCCCTGAATTCAAACCTTAGAACTTCAGAAAACAAGCAAACAAACATCCTGAAACATAATCATTACCTTCTCATTATTCTCTTTTACTGGAATTGTGTTTTTTTAGTTGAGGGTCTGAATTTTCTCGGATTGGGTTTTAACTATTTGTTAGTAATATTTATTATTTATGAAATATGAATAAAATATAAAGTACTTCTTTTAATTATTTCATATTTTTCTGTCCAATTTAGCATAATGTACAAGGAGGCAATAGTCTAAAATACCAAGAGAAACGTTTTAAGAGGATTATTTCAGATAATCCTGGACCTGCAAACTATGATCAGTCTTATCCTGGAGCATTAAATATCATGAATAGAAAAATAATAGAAGCTAACAAGCATCTTCAATCAGTATGTTGCTTTTTTTGTTGTTCTTTTGTTGGCACTGGGCTTTGAACTCAGGACCTTAGGCTTGCTAGGCAAGTGCTCTACCACTTGAGCTGTGCCCTCATTCCAGTCTCTTGCTATTTTAAATTTTACTTCTAATGACATTTCTTTTAAGTAAAGTCAAATAGAAAAGCTTTAATATTTTATTCAATGTCATGTACATTTAAATAGCCTTACTATAAAGTTTAATATATTGTTAGAATCCACATTGTAGTTAGTTGTAATTAAATGAATACTCAATGATGTTTAAAAACTTTAGTTTTTAACTGCATTAGCTTCTGACTTCATTCTTTACCTTTTTAGTTTGTGGTGCTGGGGATTGGACACAGGTCCTTGTGTGTGCTAAGCAAATGCTCTACCACTCAGCTACATTCCCAGGGTTCCCTTTTTGTTCTTGATAAATGTATAATCGCTTCCCATGTCTACAGTGAATAGGAAGCAAGAAAGATTTAAAGAACAACTTGTTTACCTATATATAGAGTATTTACCTATTATGTTTAGAGACTCTTTTCAAAATACTGTTAATAATACACAAAATTTAAAATATGATTCCTGAGGTATGGGTGTAGATTAATATTAGTACACTTGCCAGGTATGTGTGAGGCCCTGGATTTGATCTCTAGCACCAGAAAAAAATCAAACCAAATCAAACAAACGAACAAAAAAACCCCCCAAAAACCAAAGAAACCCATGATTTCTAAAACAAAACCTCTAAACATTTAGATGGGAGAGACATACAGGTAGCTTCTAATTCAAGACAAAATGTGAGAGGTGATAAATTGAGGTGTTGGCCTACCCCTTTGAAATAAATAATATTTTTAGTGGGTTTGATCATATTTTGTTTAGAGTTGTTTCTTTCTTTTGCCATAACTTCTTCATGTTTATGTTTTTCTATTCCCATTTTGCCTTATGTCATAGACATTTTCTTCCTACATTGTCTGTGTAATTAGCATATTTATATAAGCAAAGGTAATGTGGAGACAAGTTAGAAGTTGTAGGAATGAAGACATGAAACGTTACTGAAAAATGTAGTTGTTTTTGTAGGCAGTTACTATGATAGCATTTTTAATATGGCTAGAGGACTGCCTGTTTTTTTTTTTTTGAATCAGTAATATTTACTTTACTAAGCAAGATAAATAGCTGAGCAAAATAAGCGTGAATTCTTGCTTTTTTTTTGATGGCTTTAATTGTATCTATTCTTAGTTTATAAGTTAAGTCTTGAATTCATGCCTTTAAGTTAGTTTTACATAGCAAGCATTTCATTTGTTTTATCAAATTCATTAATTAAATATTTAATAGTTGCTTTTTTATAAATTTTAATATTTCATTCCTTATTCTCTTTTCTTTTGCCTTTGAATAAATGACATAAAATGTTTTTCTTACAAACATTTTATGCTTGAAGAAAGCTTTAAGAGCACCTACAGTTACCAGAAGTGTCGATGTTCCTTCAATTCCTTCTTGTGGACAGGCACATGGTTACCACATTAATGATGATGACAGCATCATAAAACGCTCCCCACCTGCTATTGATAACACACTAGGTCCAGCATACTACAGACCTCAATTTGTGAGTATAATGCATTTTACAATGATAGTTGGAAGATTGTTTATGATTATATATGTTTAATTCATGCAGTACTAACTGCAGTAACAAATAAACCTCTAAATTTCAGTGACTTCACTCAGAAGAATTTCTTTTCCTCACTCATAAGGGCACTTGCATCTAGCTGCAAGAACAGAAAGAAGGATTATGGAGAAAAGTTTTTGTAGGCCAGGCCTAGGGGCTAAAGGTCAGTCATACAGCCATTCTTAACTATGGACGAGGCTGGGGAATAGAGTCTGATTTCATGTTTAGGAAGAAGAAACAGGGTAAATTATTAGCAGCCACAATATGTAATCATATGAAATACACATTCTGAATTAGAAAGGGAACATAAGCATTTATTTATAAAAAATTTGAATCTGAAAATATAAGTATCAATTATTTCACAAATGATGTAAAAAAAAAAAACTTCTCTCTGTTTGAGATAAATACAGTACAGCAGATCCATCTCATTGAGACCTTATATTTCAACCCTAGCCAGAGTTGAATGGAGATTTCATTCAGCCAGTTAAAATATATGAGTTATCAATAAATAAAAATAATGACTATAGATAGTATTGAACCACAGATGATACATAGGAATTTTCAGGTGTTCAGGGTTCTTGGGTCCACTCTGAGAATGAAAGCACATGTGGACTCCAGCAGCAGGGGTCAGAAGGATTTTATTAGTAGAGAAGATAAGAGAAAGGCTGCATGGAGGCATGCAGGGGGACCTGGAAACCGGTGGTCCCATGGGTCAGGTTGGAAATTGGGTTTTTATAGCCTTTTTTATTGCCTGAGGGCAGAGATGTCTCTCAGGTGCAAACAGAAGTTTCCTGGGAAGGAGAAGTGTCTCCGTGGCCAATTATCACCTTTTGGGGACCTCCTGCAGTCCGTCCTCAGTATGTCTGGTTCTAAAACTAGAGTTTTGGACCTAGGGCCCAAACTCCTGGAATTTCACATGCCAGGTTCAGTCACTTGTTCCTATAAGCCAAATAAAGAGGCATGGTAAAGGTCAGAGAAAGGAGATTTACTACACAGGTTTGGGACATGTCATGGGAAGAGGCAGAGTGAGTACTCAGCCAGTCTTCAGGGTAAAGACATGAACTATTGGTTTGCATAGACAGAGAACTGGAAGCAGGGGACAAAGGTATACGTAGTGAAACAGTCCCAAACACAGATATGTTCTGGTTGACCATTATCTCAGTCCAAGGGTTCTGAGAAGGGTTTCAGAGAAGATATTGTCACTGTCAACGCTTGAGGGGAGCAGTCTGGTTCCCATGAAATGCTTACTCCTGTTCCAGGCTGCAGCCTCATCATTATAGGTAATTATCCTCATTTGGAGGGTGGTCTGTCCTGCAAGGCTTCAGTGTTTGTTTAGGGGAACTTTCAGTTCCTTTGTCCTAAAGGTGTTATCAATCATTCCTGTCATTCTTTGATTTCAAGGTGACTGTAAGAGAGAATGTCTCAGAGTAAAGGACAATAGGTACAAAATGGAGGTAGAGATGCAAGCTTTTCTCTGTTTAGTTGATTCATGGGCCTAAGTAAGGAGTCAGTACTGAAAAGCAATTTAAGCACCTCTTACAGTTTTACTTAGTTACAAGACAGAAGTACATAGTGCTTTGAAACTATTGTATTTTTATACTGTTTTGAGATCTGGAGGAAGCAATCCCAGTGAGGAAAATGGCAGAAATTAAGCATAGATTTTTAAGGAAAGCTCGATGAGACACTTTAGGTAAAGAATAGGAATTCTTAGGATTTGCTTGACCTTCATTCTCAGTATACTTTAATTATTTGTTTGCACTTGTCTTCGTCTTTAGCTTAGTCTCAAACACCTTGTGTGTAATTGGTATAATGGGGAGTTTTAGGATTTTTAGATCCTTTTCTCTTAAATTAGTTTTATGTTATTTATCAAACACATAAATAATGCAACAATTTCTCTAAGGGGCCTTACTTCACTTGGTGGAGAATGGCATTTCAAAGAAAGATCTATATTATTGGGTTCATGCATTGTTACGGGGTATAATTGCTTCTAGGTCATGTCAGTTCATAGGGTTAAAACTCTGTACTTACTTCTTGTGTGTCTATTAATAGCTTTGCTTTTAAGCATACCTCCAGTTTTAGTCTTAACACCACAGATTTATTCTAATCTTTCCCTTTCTATATTTGTACTCCCTTCTTCACAGAAAGAAACCTGGCTCCCTTTATTCTCAAAATAGTTACTCATCCTTATGATGTAGTGAAAGTAGTTTCAAAATTGCTAACCCAGCATCTAATAAAGCAGATTCTAGAATATATAAGCTCTTACCTCTAAGAGGTCTTGAAGGGCTACATAAGCAGGAAGTGAAGGCTAAGCTTGAGTGTTGAAGGTGTGTTCCAGCACATACATGCAGAGAACACCTTGGTAAAGATTAGAGACCTATCGATTTAAGACATTTAAGAAAACCTCTGTCCAATCATTACTTGACCACTCAACTAAACAGACCGAGACTTCAATGGACACACGTGGCAAAGAATACAGAGTTTAGAGAAGGAGTCTGAAAAAATCGCTAAGCAAACAATCACCACATTCTGGGGTGGGCTTGGGGTTCTGATTTTCAGAGTTGTCTGATTATTTTACAAAAAATGTCCAATTTCAACAAATGTTATGAGACTTTCAGAGAATTAAAAAATATGGTCTATACACAATAAAAGAAACTTATTGAAGTGAGATGTTAGAGTTTTTAAACGATGTTTTTAAATCACCTATGTCAAACATGTTCAAAGAACTAAAGGAAGCTATGTCTAAAGAACTAAAGAGAAGTTTAAAGGTAGTATGTCCCCAAATGGAGAGTATCAATAAAGAAGAGGCAGAAATTATCAAAAAATACTAAGTAGAAATTCTGAAAAAGTATAACAATGGGAATGAAAAATTAAAAAAAGAAGGGCAGAAACAAGTATCAGTGATCTAGAAGACAAGTCAGTTGATATTATGCAATCTGATGAACAGAAAGAAAACAAGATGAAAAAATAAGTATAATTTCAGAGACCATAAAACATACCAACACATCCATAATGGAAATCCTAGAAGAAGAGGCGACTGGAAAAGAGGAATAGAGAATATTTGAAGAAATAACATCTGAAAACATTTCCAATTTGTTGAAAAATATTAGTCAACATATTCAAGAAACTCACCAAACTTGAAATAGGATGAATGTTTAATGATGCATACCTACACATTACAGGCAGAGTGTTGAAAACCAAAGACAGAGACTCTTGAGAGTAACAAGAGGAGATGACAGGTACAAGAACAACAAATCCTCAGTAAGATTAATGACGGTCATCAGAGACCATAGAAGTCAGAAGGCTGTGGGATGATAAAATCAAAGTGCTAGAAAAAAGACTGCAAATCAAGAATTCTATAATTGGCAAAAGTATTGTATAAAAAATAATGAAAAACTAAGACATTCCCAGAAAAAGGGAAACTGAAAAATTTATTGCTAACACAACACGTCTGGAAATATGAAAGGGTTTAGGCTGAAATAAAATGTGATTCAATAGTAACTCAAATTCATATAAAGAATTAAAGAAGAACAGTAAGATAAATACATGAGGAAGTATTTAATCTTCGGTATTTAACTTTTTTGACTGTTACAGATTATGGAACAAGCTAGAAGTGATACATTTTGTTCTAGATAGTACATGCAAATAGTTTATAGTATTTTAAGGCCTAATGGACCAATTCATACTATAAAACATTTTTTTTTTGAGGTAGCATCTAGCTATATAGCCCAGGCTGGTCTCAAATTGACAGTCTTCCTGGCTCTGAGAGTTGGAATGCAGAATGCACCAGCACAACTGGCCACACTATAAAACTTTTAAAAAATGAGGTTACTTATGTTAAAATAGAGTAAGCTTTATGTTTCCTGTTTTCACCTTGAGAATTCCCACTTCTTCCTGGCCATGGGAACTGTGTCTCAAGAGTGTCTCACTCTCCTCTCTGCCAGGCCTGGTTTTCAGGCCTGACTATCTTAAGACCTGTTCATAACAAGCTAATAATTAGTCTTCATCAATAGATAAGAGCTATTAGATGTTTGGTTAAGATGTCTAGCAGAACAACAGAGATCAGTTTTGTAAAAATCGCAGTGAACTTGATAGAAATTCTATGTTCTGAAACCAGGATATTCTCTACAAGGTGAAAGACAGGTTATGAGAGGCAATGGAGTTGAACTGCCTGGATTTGTTCCTGACTCTGCCACTTATTGTCAAATTTCTTAATTACTGAAATATCCTGGGGGAAAAACTATAGTCTAATATACTAGAATTAGTATTTATTTTTCACAGAAGTCATAGGTCCTTGGCTTAAACTTAAGTAATTCCCTGGTTATTCTTAAATTGCCTTTTCTATATAAACTATATCTTTGTTTTGAAATAATGTATCATCTGTCATGAGGCCAGAATAATGTTTCCAAGTTTTCCTAGATGCATAAAATTTTTTTCTCATATGAATAAGTTTACTCATGTAAACTTTATTTATTTTGACATATAAACTTTATTTATTTTTCATTTTCTTAAATGTTTTATTTTTTTATTTTTATTTTTTTTAATTGTTTTATTATTCATATGTGCATACAAGGCTTGGGTCATTTCTTCCCCCTGCCCCCACCCCCTCCCTTACCACCCACTCCACCCCCTCCCTCTCCCCCCACCCCTTCAATACCCAGCATAAACTATTTTGCCTTTATCTCTAATTTTGTTGAAGAGATAGTATAAGATATAATAGGAAGGAACAAGGGTTTTTGCTGGTTGAGATAAGGATAGCTATACAGGGAGTTGACTCACATTAATTTCCTGTATGTGTGTGTTGCCTTCTAGGTTAATTCTTTTTGATCTCACCTTTTCTCTAGTTCCTGGTCCCCTTTTCCTATTGGCCTCAGTTGCTTTTAGGGTATCTGCTTTAGCTTCTCTGTGTTAAGGACAACAAATGCTAGCTAATTTTTTAGGTGTCTTACCTATCCTCACCCCTTCCTTGTGTGCTCTCGCTTTTATCATGTGCTCAAAGTTCAATCGCATTGTTGTGTTTGCCCTTGATCTAATGTCCACATATGAGGGAGAACATACGATTTTTGGTCTTTTGGGCCAGGCTAACCTCACTCAGAATGATGTTCTCCAATTCCATCCATTTACCAGCGAATGATAACATTTCATTCTTCTTCATGGCTGCATAAAATTCCATTGTGTATAGATACCACATTTTCTTAATCCATTCGTCAGTGGTGGGGCATCTTGGCTGTTTCCATAACTTGGCTATTGTGAATAGTGCTGCAATAAACATGGGTGTGCAGGTGCCTCTGGAGTAACCTGTATCACAGTCTTTTGGGTATATCCCCAAGAGTGGTATTGATGGATCAAGTGGTAGATCAATGTTTAGTGTTTTAAGTAGCCTCCAAATTTTTTTCCAGAGTGGTTCTACTAGTTTACATTCCCACCAACAGTGTAAGAGGGTTCCTTTTTCCCCCGCATCCTCGCCAACACCTGTTGTTTGTGGTGTTGCTAATGATGGCTATTCTAACAGGGGTGAGGTGGAATCTTAGTGTGGTTTTAATTTGCATTTCCTTTATCGCTAGAGATGGTGAGCATTTTTTCATGTGTTTTTTGGCCATCTGAATTTCTTCTTTTGAGAAAGTTCTGTTTAGTTCACTTGCCCATTTCTTTATTGGTTCATTAGTTTTGGGAGAATTTAGTTTTTTAAAACTTTATTTATTTTTAAATTGATTATTCATAGAAGACAGAAAATAGAAAATTCATTCCAAGGTCCAATTTATTTGATGACCTATTTTAGTAATTATTGAGTTGATTCAACTTGAATATAAATCCAACTTTGAATAAAAACCCTAATCTAATTTAAGAATACATGTTATATGAAAACATAGATTTACGTACAAATTAAAAGCATAGTTCTTAGAGTTAAAAAAAGGATTTGGTGAAGTTTAATTGGAATTAAATTGAGATTTTTTTCATGAAATTCCCATCTTGAATTTATGAAAGATCTTGAGGTCGGGTGGTGGAGGTTAGTAGCTGAAGGTATTATTTTCTTCTGTTACTCCTGGACAGAAACAGATTCTTCACAGGCTGTTGCATAAGTGATACTGTAGTAATGTTAAATCAAATCTTATCCAAATTTCTGATAAGTTCATGTAGCTTTTAACTGCTTTTTGAGATAATACTGTATATGGACTCAGCTACCAGATGTGAATATTCATAGAAAAGTAAGAAAATAATCTAACAGATAGGTAATTATTATGGTTTATTCCTAACTGGTGAATTATATCTCCTGGAAAAACTTAAATGTAGAATTGAGAGTTACAGGAATGTAGTCAACAAATATATTTCAGCTAAATTTAACTTGTAAAGAGAAATTCTCTATATAAATTATTTTGTATAACATTTTAAATGATAAAATTTAGCTTCTCTTTTTTCTTTTTTTAGAAGATCCCAAGTAACTGTTAGGAATATAATTTCTTGGAGGGGGATTTCACAGGAAGATTTGCAATTGGAATTATGATACTGTTATATTTGGTCATGATAACATGCTGGGAACTACCTGTGTATTGCCACATTGAAAAGCAGTCTATGAGTGTTTAAATTGATGCACTTTGAGACTTTTATTTCTTCAGAGATTCCATTTCCATATTTAATTATGAAAGGATGTGGGGCAAAAGTTACATAGCTCCTTCTTCATTCATTTAATTGTCTGTGACAGTGGCAGTTAGCAATTCTTCTTCTAATTTTATTACAACATTCACTTAAAATGATGTAGCTCCATCCATGCTGGGTGTGTTTCAGTTAAGTCATATTTTATTTGCTAATGATTTTTCAAGTTCACAGTGACCTTGAAGCTGTGCACATAAAAGCAAGTGTGATGTAGAAGTAAGAGTACATCAGTTTATTCTGTTTTTTTTCTGTTTTCAAATGGCTTTAAAATTTAATTTCATATTGAACATTTGCCTGAGTTCTGTAGAGGTTTGTAAGTTAAGCAGTTGTTGTTTAAATGAAATAAATTTCACTGTATACACAGGAAAGGACTTTTGCTAATGTTTTGAATTTTGTGTTTGCATGTTATGCTTATGCACATATATGTATGTATACATATGCAATCTGTTCTTTTACTGAATTACTTTTTGAATTGTTTAATAATTGAGCAATAAAAATCTCAGTAATGTAAATTCACCTGAAGAATGCTTCTTGGACACAATTCTACTCAAGGTTCTGAGTTGCTCTGTTAAAATAATTAATATAAAAGCTTAATATGGGGTTGGGCTGTAGCTTAGTGTCAGATCACTTGCCTAATATGTACAAGGCACTGGGTTCAATCTCCAGCACTGAAAAAGAAAAAGTCTGGCATGGATTCTTTTTTAAAGTCTAACAATGTTATATAAAAGATAACTTATAAATGTGCTCCTTTAAAATATTGATTTTTTGACAAATCTATAGACTATGGTAATTATGTTAGATATGTTCCAAATGCAGTATCTGAAATATCTGATATATTCATCATGGTAATATTGTTGAACTACATAGAAGAACAAGTTTGCAAAATTATGAAATTCTGCTTTATTTATAAGTAAAAGCAAAGTACAACACAAAAGGGAAGTTTTTGTTCTTTCTACCATCAGAATTGCCTAAAGTCCATGGCTCTATTAGGAAATTCCTTTTGAAAGATGGTCAAGAACAACTCTTTGGCAAAAGAAAGGATCATGTGGTGAGGCACTGTTTCCTAAAGCTCTGTTCGACACAGCAGGCTTTGGAGTTACACTGACCCTAGAGAATAAGCTACTTTTCAGCTACTTTGTTGGATGCGCTGGTTTGTTCCAGTCCTCCTGTATTGCTATCTGCTTCTCTCCTGGACACATCAGGCTCTGCTGCTTTTACAACATTTGTCTTTGAACCCCCAAACCCAAAGGCTTTGGATCTCTCACTGTCTTATTTCCTTTTTGTTATCCTTAGAGCCCCAAAGCATGAATGCAGGTGCACTTGCAAGCATGCACACACACACCCTCCCTCCTACTCTAACACACACACACACACCCTCCCCTCCTACTCTAACACACACACACACACACCCTCCCCTCCTACTCTAACACACACACACCCACACACCCTCCCCTCCTACTCTAACACACACACACACACCCTCCCCTCCTACTCTAACACACACAGACATACACACACACACACACACCCTCCCCTCCTACTCACACACACACACACCCTCCCCTCCTACTCTAACACACACACACACACCCTCCCCTCCTACTCTAACACACACAGACATACACACACACACACACACCCTCCCCTCCTACTCACACACACACACACACACACAAAGACACACACACACACATTATAAGTTGCACAGCTTGGTGGGTCAGCTCTTTCTTTTTAATTCTTAGCCTTGTTCCTTCAAGGGTCTGATAAGGGGCTGGGCTTTGGAATTGTGTATCAATTAGAATTGCTACATGTAATGATAAAAATAATATCTTACTTTGATGTAGGACTTTATAGGACTGAATCACACATCACTCATGGTGTTAAAGCTGAATGTCTAATAATGAAGAGGGGCAAATAACACTCTGCTCTTTGTGTTACAATTAATTAAAAGGGATGTTCAGATCAATAATCCAAGCACATTGCAACATTGTATGATGCTGAAAGTATTTTTAGAAGATAGAAGGATTAATCCTTTTTATTTGCCTAACACAAGTGTTTCCAGGCTTCATTGGATTGCAGGTCCTAAAGGGAATAATAACCATAAGCAATAATGTTAAAAGCTGAAATACCAGTGATTCTTGTCTTCACCTATCAAGGTAGGACCTCAAGCCTTCTGCAGAATTCCCTTCCCAGTTACTTCTAGAGGTCCACAGGGGCTGTCTCAACCATGCTCTGGACCAGTTCTGCTTCTGCTGAGTACAGCTGCTGCTTCTCCAGGCACTTCAGTCTCTTGCCAGATGGCGCTCTCTGCTGGGCATTTCCAGCAGTGTTCTCTATCACTACTGAAACTGTAGGATGAGCTGGGGTGAAGGGAGGGGATGATGCTCTCCTTTCTGTTTGTTATGCTTTTTGAGAAGGGTATAAAAGTACCAGTGTAAAAATCAGTGCTTTTAATGAAACAGTTCTCTTAGATTTTTCATCATAACTTCTTTGCTTTCCACAAAAAACAGGCATAAATCCAGTAGGAATTGCCAGTATTAGCAGGCAGATTCATTCAACAGAAAATAGTATTTAGCATGGCCACTCTTTTGACACTAAGATTTTCTTAGGGTAGCCATGATTAGCTGCTTCCCATAGGGTTAGTTTTCACATTTACCTTCTTATAGGTTTGTTCTTCTAGTTCCCAAACAGCCCCAGACCTGTCCAAATCCTACCTGGACAGAACTAGTGACTCCGTCTCTCTACCCTCAGCTCTAACATCCAGCCGTTCCAACTTCTTTTAGGATTTTGTTGTAGCACCCCAAAGCTTTTTGGAGTGGCACTTCTCTAACTAGAAATTGCTGCCTGTTCATTACTGAAGAATCCATCCTTGTCTCTAGTTTCTGTCCTTGTGGGGATGTAAATAGGGTTTAGTTATAGCTCTTTTCACATGTAGTAGGTTTCATTATTGGTTTTAGTCTGCTGTGCTGTACCTTCTAGAGATTTCTTAAAGTGTCTCTGGCATATGAATGATACCTTCTAGTTTCCAGCACTGATCATTTGTATCTCTTTCATACATCTCCTCTGGAATTTTTGGGTGAGGTGGAAGCAGGTATGGGATTGAACTGAAATTTGAAATAACATTGCTATTTATTGCATATTCATTTGTAATGATAACTGAGAGAAGTTGTTTGCATGTCTCTTAAATAGGAATAGCTATCAGGAACTCCTGACACATGGTTTATATAGTTAGCTATACATTTATGCTATGGGGAGTTTATCAATGTATATTAATTATTTTAACAGTTCAAGCTTGTTTTAAAAATATGGTTTTGTTAATAAAGTTTTTCAAAGAATTGAAAAGAAGTAAGGTAGAGTATATATCCTATCATTAGTTAAAATAATTTGTTTTAAAAATTCTTAAATGATTGGTTAATTAAAAATATATCAGGTCAAAAGAAGAGAATTCCTACAAAAGTAGTTACTATCCTTATTACTTTTCTTACTACTTTGTATTTACTTTTAGTTTATCATGAAATCAAGTGTTTTAACTTCTTATGGTTCATGCTTAAGTTTAATACTTATTGCAGTGAATACAAAGGAAAAATTATGGTTAATTTCTCCTTTCACAAATAATTTCTCTGGTATTAAAAAGACTTATCCTCTCCTCAAGTATTAGCAATAAAATTAACTGGGGATAGTGTTTAATTTATTTTTAGCTTATTTGCTACTCTTTGAAGAATTTATATGAGTGTTTTTAAATGCCATGTAATTAGAAGTTGTCTAATGCCTGTTGATGGTTTTTCCATTTTCTCAATCTGTTTAAGGTAATTTTTAATAGACTTTTCTATTAGCATTCCATGAACAATACAATACACTCTGCTCCTTTTTTAGAGATGAGAAACTAATTTTGATTGCCCTAAATGTTTTAGATTACTGAGAGTGCCACCAAGAGCAAAGCTGTTCATATTGGCTGAGGATATACTAATGTTAGAGGTGCTTGTTGAGAATCCTGGCCAATGTGGAAGTAAGATGTTCCCAGCAGGGATAATGTAGAATGGATTCTGTTAAAGAACACTAGCATTTACCAGTGGAAGCCCTTTGACTGAGGCTGTCCTTATTTTAAGTTACACTTGAGACATTGTTTCATAACTTATTTAACTTATTTATTTTACATTCACTTTTTTTAAGGATGCTTCCAGTGCAACTTTGAAATACAAAGGTATACATTTTGCCAACTCTTCTGGAAGACGAGAGCTACTTACACAACCGAGTCCTGGTCCCGGACAGTATGATATAGTGCAGTAAGTAACACTAACAACAGAAAGTATACCTTTAAGGTAGTTCTTGACTATACCGTGTTCTACTAATTCAGACTAGGCTATCCTCATAAGAAAGGAAAATTAATATGAATAACTCTAAGAAGTATTCTATCTTGGAGTAATCTATATGATGTGTTGTATTGTTCTTATAAGCTAGTTCCTGTGTCATGTACTTTATATGTATTATCTCAATCTTCGAACAAGTCTTTGTGTAGTTACTGTTATATCTATAGTATCAGTGAAAAATCCAAGGATCAGAGAGGGTAAAAGATATATTTGGGATCATGTGGCTATTTAAATGTCAGAGATTGGCTTCAAGGGTGGCCCGTTTGATTACAAAGACCATGTATACAAGTACTAAAATATGCTGTGCTTAATTAAAAAGTAGACAAAAAATCAGAGGAAATATAAAAGAAACTGTCTTATTCCTTAATTTATCCTTGGCTTTTGTCTCCATGCTTCTGACTATGTAATAGTTTTAAAAGGCGTTTTCAGTCAGCATGAGTCACAGCTACATGAGACTGGAGGTAATAGTTACAGAGTCTACTACTAAATCCATTTCTGACAAAACAACTTTTTCTGTATGTTCTTCTTCCTCACACAGTAAAGCCTTAGACATGGCTCCATGGAAGGCAAAATTAACAAATACTAGTTGTCCTCAGAATCTGCTACTTCTTGACTTGATTAATTTTTAGAAGATAATTTCAGCTTATCTGCCTGCTTCTTCTCTCTCATAGCATGAATTTTCTCCCAAGAAGTCCCATATGATTATATACTCAATGCATTTGCTAGGTGCATTAAAATAGAATGTATATTAATGCCTGAGACTCTTGCCTGGACTTCTTGATAAAGTTCATTCATTGAACAAATACTGCTTGAATTCTTATTAGGTGTCAGTACTGAACTTAGTAACTGAGAATAAAAAAAGAAATAAAACATGGATCTTGTTTTTGGAAATTTATACTCTAGTCCATTTACTTTTTGACTCTCCTGAGCTGAAAGGTACACTTTTGTGTTTTTATTCTTTAAATACTTATGCTAGAAGCTTAACCTGAATATTTAGTTTAATATAGACTATATATATATCATTATAATTTTTTATACAAGGTAAGATATATAGACTTTTCTAACTCTGATCATCCCCTTTGACATAGGTTTTTGTTGTTTAGTATTTTGATCCTGTCATTTTTTCCCTCCCAGTTGGGGTGGTTTATTGCTTCTCCCTCCATCTCTTTGAGGTTTATAAAACATAAAACAACTAGAACCCTATCTAATTAGTGTTAACTCTGATTTTTCTTGGTAGTTTTTCATACCAATCCTTTTTATTTCCCAACTTTGTCACACTTCCATTCTCCCCCTATTTTTTTAAATGCATGCCTTTCTTTGATTTTTTTTATTCCCATATTTATCTCTCTTTTTCCATTTGTATTTCTCACTTTTTCTTGCAGAAATGAATTCTTCTAGATTGCATTCCTGACTGCTTCACTTATTTTACCACTTTTATAATTTGTTTGCCCTTTGGTTTGACTGCCTTTTGTTGGTTTAGATTTGTCTTGGTTCTTTCTGTCAGTTTGCATTTTCTTGTGTGTGTGTGTGTGTGTGTGTGTATTTCAAACTTTTTGTTTTATTGGCTGTATCAGAATTATTCTGAGAGGTTTGATAGAGTACACAAGTGGAGCTACTCAGCCACTCTATTTTTTTTATTATTATTCATATGTGCAGACAAGGCTTGGGTCATTTCTCCCCCCTGCCCTCACCCCCTCTCTTACCACCCACTCCACCCCCTCCCTCTCCCCCCTACCCCCTCAATACCCAGCAGAAACTATTTTGCCCTTATTTCTAATTTTGTTGTAGAGAGAGTATAAACCATAATAGGAAGGAACAAGGGTTTTTGCTGGTTGAGATAAGGATAGCTATACAGGGAGTTGACTCACATTAATTTCCTGTGCGTGTGTGTTACCTTCTAGGTTAATTCTTTTTGATCTAACCTTTTTTCTAGTTCCTGGTCCCCTTTTCCTATTGGCCTCAGTTGCTTTTAAGGTATCTGCTTTAGTTTCTCTGCGTTAAGGGCAACAAATGCTAGCTAATTTTTTAGGTGTCTTACCTATCCTTACCCCTCCCTTGTGTGCTAAAGCTTTTATCATGTGCTCAAAGTCCAATCCCCTTGTTGTGTTTGCCCTTGATCTAATGTCCACATATGAGGGAGAACATACGACTTTTGGTCTTTTGGGCCAGGCTAACCTCACTCAGAATGATGTTCTCCAATTCCATCAGCCACTCTATTTTTAAAATTTTATTTTTATTATTGTTGTACTGGGAGTACATTGTGATATTTGCAAAAGTTTGTACAGTATATCTTAGTAGAATTTGCACCTTAATCATTCTCCTTTATCCCTCCACCCCCAAGACTTGCTTATAGGTCTGTTTTGGGGAAAGGCACAGAGCCAAATGATGTCTGGCACTTATGATACCCCAAATATAAATTTATTATCTATACCCATTTGAGGTTTTAAAAACAAAGCTCAGTTGTTGAATTTTGTGTGGATAAAAATCAGTGAAAAAGTAATCATTTAGTAATAAGCTGGGAGGGCAAATGCACATTTAAATCAAAGCACAGAATAAAGAAACTGACAATTATGCAACAAGCGTTTGATTTAGGTTTTTCTGTTATCTGTTTTTAATCTTTGTACATCTAGTATAGTTTGTTGGAAATATGAGCTACCAGATTTCTTTGATTCTATTTAGTAAAGATAAAAATTAGTGTAGTCAGTATAGCTTGCTTAAATATAATTTTTTAATAACTATAGCTGAAAGTTATAATGGATTTATGGGCTATGTGTGGTATTATGCATATCACGTATACTTTCCAATTTAATCATTGCATTCTTGAGAATTGGTTATTTGTATTTCCACTTATAGATGAAGCATATAAAACTTAGAGAAACTATGTGATTTATGTATGATAACAAAGCTAATAGGTAGCAATGCTGGAATTCCTAACAGGCTGTCTGATTCTGAAGCTTGGGTTTAATTCTTTTTGAGGTTGTCTCAATTTCAGTGAAAATTGACTTACCTTTCATTTTCAAAGATCATTATGACACTTAACCTGATTATTTTCCTGATATAAATAGCAGACAACTCTTTCCCCCTTATTTTAGTAGTAATTAGAATACCATGGGATTTAGAATTTTAAAGACTTTTTATGGTAAATAGAGTACACAGGGAACATTTTTGGTAGCTTTTCATGTTAACTTATGATGTAACAGACACATTTAATTTTGGTTTTGGAATCATTATTAGAACAGTTTTACTAATATTCTGAATTGGAAAAAGCAGAACTAACCAACATAAGATGTGCATTTTTGACCAGGCATGGTAGCTAAATCCTGTAATCCTAGTTATTTGAGAGGCAGAAATCAGGAGGATCATTGTTTGAGGCCAGCCTGGACAAAAAAAATTTGGAAGACTTCATCTCAATGAATAAAAGCTGGGCGTGGTAGTATATGCCTATCAACCTGGCTATGCTGAGAAGCACAAATAGGATTGCTGTCTAGGCTGACTTGGGCAGAAAGCAAGACCAATAATAAACCAATATGAACAGATTTGGTGAAGTGGTAGAGCACCTGCTTCACAAACACAAGACCCTGATTTCAACTCCCAAGTACCACCAGAAAAAAATGTTTTTATAGACATTTGAATATTTTAATATAATCTATTAGTATTATCAAATGCTTTTAAAGCAGAAAAAGTTGCTGTAAAAATTCTCTTTGCTTATATAAACACTTAGTACTCAACACTGAGAACTCTCAATTTCTATCTGCATTTTTTAAGGAAAAAGACATTACATTGTGAAAATGTTAACATCAAGAAAGATAAACAGCAAAATTATTGTTCATTTCTCCCAAGATTTTATGAAGTAATTGTATTGCAGGAGGAAAAAAGGGTAAGTTGAAAGTAGCTACTTCATCTGTTATCTAGATTTTAAGATTGAGTTAATTGTCCTAAAGTTAAAGTTCCCCTAGGTCTACTTTGCCTGATAGCTGTGTCACTCAATAAGTATTATAGGAGGAACTGTATTAACTATCTCTGTCAAGTGGTTGCCATTTATTTTTGAAACTTCTCGCCATGAGGAACTCTGTGCTTCTAAGTTTCATTGTTATAGTTGTAGACTACCCTTTTCTCTTAAAATGTCCTATTTTGAGCCTTTTCAAATTGATGTTCAAATGGCCAAAAAGCAGGTGAAGAAATGCTCAGCATCCCTGGCCATAAAGGAAATGCAAATCAAAACCACACTAAGATTCTACCTCACTCCTATTAGAATGGCCATCATCAAGAGCATAAACAACAACAAATGTTGGTGAGGATGTGGGGGAAAGGAACCCTCATACACTGTTCATGGCAATGTAAATTAGTACAGCCACTATGGAAATCAGTATTTTCAAAAAAACTGAAAATAGATCTGCCATATGACCCAGCAATACCACTTCTAGGGATATGCTGAAGGAATGTAAGTTAGCTTACATTAAAGGCACCTGCACACCCATGTTTATTGCAGCACTATTCACAATAGCTAAGCTATGGAAACAGCCAAGATGCCCCACTACTGATGAATGAAGAAAATGTGGTATTTATATACAATGGAATTTTAATCAGCCGTAAAGAAGAATGGAGTTTTGTTGTTTGCAGGTAAATAAATGGATGAAACTGGAGAACGTCATCTCAGGGGAAGTTAACCAGGCTCAGAAAGCTAAAGGCTACATGTTTTCTCTCAATACAAATGTAAGAAATATTATGTAAAACAGGTCATGCTAAAGGGAAGTCTAACAAGAGAGGGAGGTAAAAGAAGGAAGTTAAGAGAGTGAATATGGTTGATGTATTGTCTATGCAAGAATGAATATAGAATTTTTTTAAACCTGCTGAAATCACCATAAGAAGGGGACTAAGAAAGGAGAAAGATAGTGGGGATGAACCAATTCAGGTTATAATACATATATATGTGGAAATGTTACAATGAAACTTCCTGTATAGCTATCTTAAACAGCCAAAAATGCCTTTTTTTTCTTTCAAAAAGGGAAAACAGAAAGGTAAAACAGGTCCCGTCTCAGGGTTGGTACCAGTGGGAGGAGGAAGGATATAAGGAAAGGGTATACGAGGGGGAATATGGTGGAAATATGTACTCATGTACGAAGATGAAAATGAAGCGAAAGTGAGACCTGTTGAAACTATTCCAGGAATGGTGGGGAGGAAAAAGAAGAGTAATAGAGGGGGAGAATTCAGCTGTGATTTAAGAACTTTTGTAAATGTCACAGTGTAGCCCCAGTACAACAGTAATATGATAATAAAAAAGTGAAATCCCTAGGAAAAAGAAGAAAAAAAGCTTTCCTTGGGATTTATTATACTACACTTTGGGTATTTATTATTATTTACTTATATTCAGTTGATAAATAAAAATTGTATATATTTATTTGGAAAACATAAAATGTCTTTTTTTTTATATATATACTGGAGTTTGAAGTCAGAGCTTCACTCTTGTTAAGCAGGCACTCTGCTGCTTGAGCCATTCCTCCAGCCCCATTTTCTCTATTTTGAGATAGGAGCTCCCTTTTTGCTCAAGCCAGCCATGGACATGACCTTTCTATGTTGGCTTCCCACTGTGGCTGGGATGAGAGGTGTGTGTTACCAAAGCCAGCTTTTTTTTTTTTTTAAAGTATGGAGTTGAGTTTAAACTCAGAGCTTTGTGCTTGCTGGTGAGGAGCTCTACCATTTGAGCCATGCCTCCAGTGTTTTTTGCTTATTTTAATTATTTTTGGAACATACCTGGTCTGTTTTTTGTTTAAGTTGACTTTTTTTTTTCCTTTGAAGTACTGATAGTTGAACCTAGGGCCTTGTGCATACTAGGCAAGTACTCTACTGCTGAGCTATGCCCCAACCCTTAAGTTGACTTTGAATGGAAAACCTTAGATATTTAGAAATCTCCTACATTTTAGAAAGCCTTTTTAAAATTATTATTCATTTATTCACATGTGCATACATTGTGAATAAATGTACATGTGCAGGGTCATTTCTCCCACCTGCCCCCTTCCCCATCCTCCCCCGCCCCTTCCAGGCAGAACCTGTTCTACCCTTATCTCTAACTTTGTGGCAGAGAAGACATAAGCATAATAAGGAAGATAAAGCATTTTTGCTAGTTGAGGTAAGAATAGCTATACAGAGAGATTCCTAGCTAGAAAGCCTTCTTTCATAATGATTCCCTAGAGTAGAAAGAAGTTTATATTATATGACTTTGAAATTAATATCAGGTGTCTATACCATTGCATTATTTACTGTGCTATTGAGAATATTGTGGTATGGTTTTTTTGAAATTGTGGTATAGGTAATATAACAATGTGAAGAATTATAATTAGAATCTATGTGTTACTCTTCTTTGTTTTCTTGATAGTACTGCACTTAGTGCCTCATGCTTTCTTGATAAGTGTTTTACCACTTGAGTAATGCTCCTATCCTTTTTTGCTTTTAGTTATTTTTCACGTAGTAGCTTGTATTTTTGCCTGGGCTGTTCTTGAACCACAATCCTCTTATGTATCCCTCACTTGTAGCTGGGATTCAGGCATGTTCTTGGAGACAGGGTCTTGCTATCTTGTTTGCCCAGGTTGTCTTTGAACCACTATCCTCCTATCTCTGCCTCCCAAAGATCTGGGATTACTTGCAAGAGTCACCACACTGGGCCCTAAATGTCTTTTCCCAAACATTGACATCATTTTATACTTGATAGGGGCATAAGCTTTTAAACATAAAACATTGTTTTCTATATTTGTATAAAGATTTTGATCTCTTAACTTTTTACCATGTTTATTAGTATATATTGGTTGTACAGGGGGGTTTCATTTTGACTTACAATGTATTTACCTCTCCATAATTTTCTCTTAGCCTCACTTCTTAGAACAATTTCAGTGGTTTCATTGCTCTATTTTCATACACACATACAAAGTACATGGTCCATATTTTCCTTCCTTTACCCTCTCTGTTTACCCTCCACCCTATCATTGGTATCAGTCCCTGGGCAGAAGCTGTTTTACCTTCTTGTCCATTTTTTTAAGTTCTACTGATTATTCAGGGATATTCTGCCTTGATATTTCATACATGTGTATGTCATACTTTCATCAGATTAATCCCGTCTATTACTTTTTTTGTATCACCCTGCTCCCCTATTGTCCAATGGCTTTCAATGCATTTTGTTATAGTATTTTCATACACAGATGCAGTGTATTTCAATATTATTCTCTGTTATTCTCTTTTCCTCTCTTGCCTCCCTATAGTCCCTTCTGACAGATCTATTATCATGTTTTCTCTCTCTGTCTCTCTCTTTCCTTGTTTGTATATAAGAACATTTATGTATTTATCTGTACATTTATTTTTTAGGCCTAGTTTCTACATAGGACATTATGGTCAGCAAAAAAATAGAGGTTCTAGTTTCTCCACATTGTAGTAACACTTGCTATTGTCTGTCTTTCTGGTTGTAGCCATCCTAATGTATGCAAAATGGTATTTCATTGTGGTTTTCATTTGAATTTTCCTAAGAACTAATGATGTTGAGTATCTTTTCATGTATTTATTTTTCTTTGGAAAAATGTTTAGTCAGATCTTTGCCCATTTTAAATTTGAATTACTTGTCTTTATCATTATTGATTTGTAAGTATTCTATAGATTAGATTTGCTTTTATCTTAATTTATGGTTATTTGAATTAAATTTCTTATAAATAGAATCTAATATGTTTATCTTACATTCTCAAGTAAATCATAGTTCATAGAGTACATGAATATTGCATTATGTTTTGCTTTTTTAATACATACAGTGGAGTGCAGTACATATGTTTAATAATGCTTTTTGAATGGATTTATTGCAGGTATGAAATATAAGCAGTTTTTTATTAAAATTCGAGTTTAGAGAAAGAATTCTTAGGATTTCTCTTTCCTATTATTTATACTGTTGACTTAGAAATTTAGGTTTTCAATTAATAAAATGATTTAAAAGGCATGCTATCATGCCTTTGAATTTAAGCGTTTTCTGATTCCATAACAAAATTTAATAATATGAATATATTTTAATGAATAATTGTGGGCTTTTAAAATCACCACAACTAGCCTTGAGATCTATTTAATTCTGCTTAGTTTTCAGTGTTGTTTAACACATATTTTGAATATACATGATATTCTATCTATGGAGAGCCTCTGGTAAAAGCACAAATATTGACTTATATTCAACCTGAATATTTTCCTCAGGAGTAATATCTTTCTTTTGGCAATGAAAAATCATTTTATTAGCTTCCTTAATATTAATGAAGTCTTTAAAAAACTATTATACAAAAATATTTAACAATTTTTTCTTTCTTTTTTTTTTTTCTATTAAAGGTAGTTTTATTTGGCATTATTAAAGAACATTCATTTTACCACAACTTGCATCTCCATGGGGGAGAAAACAAAATCTCAACAGCACCCCTTATAAATAATGGAAACAGTAATATCATCAATACAGCTGAGTGCAAAAGGCTAAGCACTCTGAGTGTGACTTGGCCAAGCCTCGTGACTATGGAAGTTATTTTTTTTTTATTTTTATTTTTTTTCATTTTTCTTTTATTATTCATATGTGCATACAAGGCTTGGTTCATTTCTCCCCCCTGCCCCCACCCCCTCTCTTACCACCCACTCCGCCCCCTCCCGCTCCCCCCCCTCAATACCCAGCAGAAACTATTTTGCCCTTATCTCTAATTTTGTTGTAGAGAGAGTATAAGCAATAATAGGAAGGAACAAGGGGTTTTGCTGGTTGAGATAAGGATAGCTATACAGGGCATTGACTCACATTGATTTCCTGTGCGTGTGTGTTACCTTCTAGGTTAATTCTTTTTGATCTAACCTTTTCTCTAGTACCTGTTCCCCTTTTCCTATTGGCCTCAGTTGCTTTAAGGTATCTGCTTTAGTTTCTCTGCGTTAAGGGCAACAAATGCTAGCTAGTTTTTTAGGTGTCTTACCTATCCTCACCCCTCCCTTGTGTGCTCTCGCTTTCATCATGTGCTCATAGTCCAATCCCCTTGTTGTGTATGCCCTTGATCTAATGTCCACATATGAGGGAGAACATACGATTTTTGGTTTTTTGAGCCAGGCTAACCTCACTCAGAATGATGTTCTCCAATTCCATCCACTTACCAGCGAATGATAACATTTCGTTCTTCTTCATGGCTGCATAAAATTCCATTGTGTATAGATACCACATTTTCTTAATCCATTCGTCAGTGCTGGGGCATCTTGGCTGTTTCCATAACTTGGCTATTGTGAATAGTGCCGCAATAAACATGGATGTGCAGGTGCCTCTGGAGTAACAGTCTTTTGGGTATATCCCCAAGAGTGGTATTGCTGAATCAAATGGTAGATCGATGTCTAGCTTTTTAAGTAGCCTCCAAATTTTTTTCCAGAGTGGTTGTATTAGTCTACATTCCCACCAACAGTGTATGAGGGTTCCTTTTTCCCCGCATCCTTGCCAACACCTGTTGTTGGTCATGTTGCTGATGATGGCTATTCTAACAGGGGTGAGGTGGAATCTTAGTGTGGTTTTAATTTGCATTTCTCTATGCTATCTCTTAGTTGCTGTGCTGCTGGGGTTTCATTGAGAAAGTTCTTACCTATACCTACTAACTCAGAGTATTTCCTACTCTTTCTTGTATCAACTTAAGAGTTTGGGGTCTGATATTAAGATCCTTGATCCATTTTGAGTTAATCTTGGTATAGGGTGATATACATGGATCTAGTTTCAGTTTTTTGCAGACTGCTAACCAGTTTTCCCAGCAGTTTTTGTTGAAGAGGCTATTTCTCCATCGTATATTTTTAGCTCCTTTGTCAAAGATAAGTTGCTTATAGTTGTGTGGCTTCATATCTGTGTCTTCTATTCTGTTCCACTGGTCTTCATGTCTGTTTTTGTGCCAGTACCATGCTGTTTTTATTGTTATTGCTTTGTAATATAGTTTGAAGTCAGGTATTGTGATACCTCCTGCATTGTTCTTTTGACTGAGTATTGCCTTGGCTATTCGTGGCCTCTTGTGTTTCCATATAAATTTAACAGTAGATTTTTCAATCTCTTTAATGAATGTCATTGGAATTTTGATGGGAATTGCATTAAACATGTAGATTACTTTGGGGAGTATCGACATTTTTACTATGTTGATTCTACCAATCCATGAGCATGGGAGATCTCTCCACTTTCTATAGTCTTCCTCAATCTCTTTCTTCAGAAGTGTATAGTTTTCCTTGTAGAGGTCTTTCACATCTTTTGTTAGGTTTACACCTAGGTATTTGATTTTGTTTGAGGCTATTGTAAATGGAATTGTTTTCATACATTCTTTTTCCGTTTGCTCATTGTTAGTGTATAGAAATGCTAATGATTTTTCTATGTTGATTTTATATCCTGCTACCTTGCTATAGCTATTGATGATGTCTAGAAGCTTCTGAGTAGAGTTTTTTGGGTCTTTAAGGTATAGGATCATGTCGTCTGCAAATAGGGATATTTTGACAGTTTCTTTACCTATTTGTATTCCTTTTATTCCTTCTTCTTGCCTAATTGCTCTGGCTAGGAATTCCAGTACTATGTTGAATAGGAGTGGAGATAGTGGGCATCGTTGTCTGGTTCCTGATTTTAGAGGGAATGGTTTTAATTTTTCTCTGTTAAGTATAATGCTGGCTGTAGGTTTGTCAGATATAGCTTTTATAATGTTGAGGAACTTTCCTTCTATTCCTAGTTTTCTTAGAGCTTTTATCATGAAATGATGTTGGATCTTATCAAAGGCTTTTTCTGCATCTATTGAGATGATCAAGTGGTTTTTGTCTTTGCTTCTGTTAATGTGGTTTATTACGTTTATTGATTTTCATATGTTGAACCACCCCTGCATCCCTGGGATGAAGCCTACCTGGTCGTGGTGAATAATCTTTTGATGTGTTGCTGAATTCGGTTTGCCATTATTTTGTTGAGGATTTTTGCATCAATGTTCATTAAGGAGATTGGCCTATAGTTCTCCTTTTTGTAGGTGTCTTTGCCTGGTTTTGGGATAAGTGTAATACTGGCTTCATAAAATGTGTTTGGCAGTTTTCCTTCCCTTTCTATTTCATGGAACAGTTTAAGGAGGGTTGGTATCAGTTCTTCTTTAAAGGTCTGATAGAATTCAGCAGAGAATCCATCAGGTCCTGGACTTTTGTTTTTGGGAAGACTCTTGATTGCTGCTTCAATTTCATTTTGTGTTATAGATCTATTCAGGTGATTAATTTCCTCTTGGTTCAGTTTTGGATGATCATATGTATCTAGAAATCTGTCCATTTCTTTAAGATTTTCAAATTTATTTGAATATAGGTTCTCAAAGTAGTCTCTGATGATTTCCTGGACTTCCATGGTGTTTGTTGTTATCTCCCCTTTTGCATTCCTAATTCTACTAATTTGGGTTTTTTCTCTCCTCATTTTAGTCAGGTTTGCCAGGGGTCTATCGATCTTGTTTATTTTTTCAAAAAACCAACTTTTTGTTTCATTAATTCTTTGTATGGTTTTTTTAGTTTCTATTTCATTGATTTCAGCTCTTATTTTTATTATTTCTCTCCTTCTATTTGTTTTGGGATTTGCTTGTTCTTGTTTTTCTAGGAGTTTGAGATGTATCATTAGGTCACTGATTTGGGATCTTTCAATCTTTTTAATATATGCACTCATGGCTATAAACTTTCCTCTCAAGACTGCCATAGCTGTGTCCCATAGGTTCTGGTAGGTTGTGTTTTCATTTTCATTGACTTCCAGGAACTTTTTAATTTCCTCTTTTATTGCATCGATGATCCATTCTTCATTAAGTAATGAGTTATTTAGTTTCCAGCTGTTTGCATGTTTTTTGTCTTTACTTTTGTTGTTGAGTTCTACTTTTACTGCATTGTGTTCAGATAGTATGCACGGTATTATTTCTATTTTCTTATATTTGCTGAGGCTTGCTTTGTGCCCTAGGATATGGTCTATTTTGGAGAAGGTTTCATGGGCTGCTGAGAAGAATGTATATTGTGTAGAGGTTGGATGAAATGTTCTGTAGACATCTACTAGGTCCACTTGATCTATTGCATATTTTAGATCTTGGATTTCTTTATTGAGTTTTTGCTTGGATGACCTATCTATTGATGATAATGGGGTGTTAAAGTCTCCCACAATAACTGTGTTGGCGTTTATATATGCGTTTAGGTCTTTCAGGGTATGTTTGATGAAATTGGGTGCGTTGACATTGGGTGCATACAGATTGATGATTATTATTTCCTTTTGGTCTATTTCCCCTTTTATTAGTATGGAATGTCCTTCTTTATCTCGTTTGATCAATATAGGTTTGAAGTCTACTTTGTCAGAGATAAGTATTGCTACTCCTGCTTGTTTTCGGGGGCCATTGGCTTGGTAAATCTTCTTCCAGCATTTCATCCTAAGCATATGCTTATTTCTGTTGGTGAGATGAGTCTCCTGTAAGCAACAAATTGTTGGATCTTCTTTTTTAATCCATTTTGTCAAACGGTGTTTTTTGATGGGTGAATTAAGTCCATTAACATTAAGCGTTAGTACTGATAGGTATTTGGTGATTCCTGCCATTTAGTTATCTTAGTTGTTTGAAGGTTTGATTGTGTGTACCTAACTTGATGTTACTCTCTACTGTCTTGCTTTTTCTTATCCTGTGGTTTGGTGCTGCCTGCCTTTTCATGGTTAAGTTGGGTGTCACTTTCTGTGTGCAGAATCCCTTGCAGAATCTTTTGTAATGGTGGCTTTGTGGTCACATATTGTTTTAGTTTCTGCTTATCATGGAAGACTTTTATTGCTCCATCTATT
The DNA here is from genome assembly GCF_047511655.1 of Castor canadensis. Taxonomy (NCBI): domain Eukaryota; kingdom Metazoa; phylum Chordata; class Mammalia; order Rodentia; family Castoridae; genus Castor; species Castor canadensis. The sequence goes on along the minus strand of NC_133394.1, from coordinate 31,107,190 downwards.
CTGAATGATAGCTTTGCTGGGTAGAGTATCCTGGGGTTGAAGTTATTTTCATTCAGTGCCCGGAAGATCTCACCCCACGCTCTTCTTGCTTTTAGTGTTTCTGTTGAGAAGTCTGCTGTGATTTTGATGGGTTTACCTTTGTATGTTACTTGTTTTTTCTCTCTTACAGCCTTCAATATTCTTTCCTTAGTTTCTGAACTTGTTGTTTTAATGATGATATGTCGTGGAGTAGTTCTGTTTTGATCTGGTCTCTTTGGTGTCCTGGGGGCCTCTTGCATTTGTATGGGAATATCTTTCTCTAGATTTGGGAAATTTTCCATTATTATTTTGTTGAATATATTACGCATTCCCTTCGCTTGCACCTCTTCTCCTTTTTCGATGCCCATGATTCTCAAGTTTGGTCTTTTGATGGAGTCAGTGAGTTCTTGCATTTTCTTTTCACAGGTCTTGAGTTGTTTAATTAATAGTTCTTCAGTTTTTCCTTTAATTACCATTTCATCTTCAAGTTCTGAGATTCTGTCTTCTGTTTGTTCTATTCTGCTGAATTGGCCTTCCATTTTGTTTTGCAGTTCTGTTTCGTTCTTTTTTCTGAGGTTTTCCATATCCTGGCAGTTTTCTTCTTTATTGTTGTCTATTTTTGTCCTGAGTTCATTTATCCATTTATTCATTGTGTTCTGTCTTTCACTTTTGTGTTTATACAGTGCTTCTATGGTTTCCTTTATTTCTTCTTTTGCTTTTTCAAATTCTCTATTTTTATTGTCTTGGAATTTCTTGAGTGTCTCCTGTACATTTTGGTTGACCCTATCCAGTATCATCTCTATAAAATTCTCATTGAGTACTTGTAGTATGTCTTCTTTTAAATTATTCTTGTGGGCTTCATTGGGTCCTTTGGCATAGTTTATCTTCATTTTGTTGGAGTCTGGATCTGAGTTTCTGTTCTGTTCATTCCCCTCTGGTTCCTGTACTAATTTTTTGCTGTGGGGAAACTGGTTTCCCTGTTTTTTCTGTCTTCCCGTCATTGTCCTTGGTGTTGTTACTGTCCCTGTACTGTGTGTAATTAAGTGTTTTCTAGCTTGTAATAATAACAATGGTATTATTGAGACTGGAAGAGTGAGCTGAGATGGAAAGCAAGAAGTTAAAGAAAAGGGGAAAACAAATATACAGACAAGAGGGAGAAAGCAGAACAAGGTATCAGAGAAGAGAGTTTCAAAGGTAAAGCAGGGAGTGTTAGTGTACTAATCGACAGTAAGCTGAAGAGACATTAGAGAGACAGAGAGAGGATTGAAAATCAAAGATAAAAAAATAAAAAATAAGTAAATGAAAGTAATATTTATATATAGAAATGAATTAAAATAAGATGGAAAATAGAAAATTAAAAAAAAAACAAAAAATCAAAAAACTTCCAAGTTTATATGCAATGCAGTTTCAGTCTTAATAATTTGGGTGTCTGTCTCAATCTCCAGTCCTGGAGTTGGTGCCTCAGATGTTGTTCTGTAGTTGTCTCATCAAAGGGGATGCATAAAGTAGAACAAAACTACACACACACACACACACACACACACACACAAAAAGCCCCACCAAGTGTCCCAAGTTCAAATGCAATACAGTTTCAGTAAGTTTTTTGGCTTGCAGGTGTAATTCGGTTGTTCTCTCATCAAAGGTAGGGAGAAAAAGAAAAAAAAGCATCTGGAGGCAGTTCTGAGAGTGGTATCTGCAACTGTGGCTTGCCTGCCTGCTGCTCTCAGCCTGTAGCTGGCGGTGTTATTTATGCGGATCTGTGGGGTGAGCTAGCACTCACCTGGTCCCACAGGCTTTGTTTGCTCAGAGTTCTCCTGTGCGGGAGCCTCTGCTACAGGCTTTCCCCTTTCCAAGCACTGGGAAAGGTGACACTGCCCCTGCGTTGTCAGGCCTGCGTGTTTATTTACAGTTCATGTGGGAGGTGGGTCTTCCCCCCTCTCCTCTGAAGTTCTCCTCCCACTGCCACTTTCAGAAGCTTTCCTCCTCCTGCTTACTGGGCGGTGCTGCTGCTCCTGCCGGCCTCCATGTTTGTTTACAGTTCACGTGGGAAGTGGGTCTTTCCTCCTCCACTCTCACAAGCTTCCCCGCTCCCGCCAGAGCCTCTCCAGCCCGCCTGGCTTGTTTATTTGCAGTCCCAGGAAGGATTCCCTTCCCCCAATCTTCAGCGCTCTGGGTGCCCCACCCTCTCTCCAGCATGTCTTAACTGTTCTTATTGCTTAGTACTCAGTTTCTCTTTTTTTCCCTGGTGGAGGTCAGTCTGTCCAGGGGGCTATGCTGCTCTGGCCCAGGCTTGTCTGTGGGGGTACCATGGTACCGCGAAGCTCACCTGGTCCATGTCTTCCCAAGCCGTATGGGCGCCGGCCACTGGCGTCCTCGGGGGCCCTCCTCGTTTCTCCGTTAACGTGAAGTGGAGATTCTCTGCACCGGATGGAGATGTGGAGGGGTCAAAGTTATGCCTTTTCTCGGTGATTATGCCTCCAAAGTGTGTCTCCAGCGTCTCTCCAAGATTTCACTATAGGAGGGTCGCTTTCTGCTTCCTACCTCTAGCCGCCATCTTGGAATTCTTGGAAGTTATTTTTAAACAGTTATTTGTACCATTACGATTTCCCTTTTGCAGATCACAAACCTCCCGGCTTCTTTTCGGCAGCCATTTCCCCTCCGCGCGCCGTATCCTCCTCCTCCTCGCGACCGGGACCCCGAGCGCACGCCTTGTGCTGCTGCTTAACAATTTTTTCTATTGAAGATTTTTGATTTGGTAATACAACATGTGAAGTTTTATAAACTTTGTATCACTCCAAGAAACAGTAAAATTTCACTAGGTGGCGCCAATACTTTGCATCTTTACTGACAGCACTTCATTCATGTATTTGTTACAACAGATGTTTAAAAATTGCATTACAAGAAATGAAAATTTGTCTTGTAGTTTACTTGGGCAGATATAAATTAGACAATTTAGTTCTTTTGGAAGTACTGCCCAATGGAAACGGCCAGATCTATGTATTTTGAAATTTTATTTAAATTTTAATTGCAAACTAAGTTATTTTTATTCATTTATCAATATAAATTCAACAAATTCATTAGAATATGAAAAGTTACATTTTAAGATATCATTCATAAACTAGGGTTTTCTCTGGATTGTGATAAGATTGCCTAAAAATAATTTACTAATATTAAGTAGGTAGATCTTAAGTAGAAAGTTGTGGTTTCAAATAATTGAAGTTATACTTAAAAAAGCATACCTATAAGGACATAAAAGGCAGGAAAATGTAGCCTTTTTTGATGGTTTTTGTTTTACCTTGTGGGAAGATTGTTTTATTATTTTTGTTGCAAAATTTTACCTCTTTCACTTCTTATTGCTAGTCTTCAATACTTATTAAATTACATGATTGCTTGGCTTTATATCAGGCAGTGGACAAATTATTGTGGTTAGTAATATATGGTGATGGCTTTGAAAGAGCTTGACTTTGAGGATAAAAAAATTTATGAAGCCTTGCACACAATTAAGTATATTTCTCTCTCAAACACAAATTACTTATCATGTTAAGTTACTGTGTCAAGAAGTCTGAGAACTTACTTTTCTCATTTTCTAAGAAAACTTTTCTAATTTTTAAGTTATGGATTAATGGAGGAGATAAAAGAGATGAAAGGTTTCAAGTGAGATGGGCAGAAAGGGCTGAATCATTAAAAAGTAAATGGACAAAATTAGGTACAAGGGTGAAGAAGTAGAAAAATATTTAGTTATCGCATAAGTGATGATTCAATATTCTCTGAGAGAGTACCTGATGGTGTCAAATCTAATTGTAAGATAGTTTGTACAATCATCTGTGAATTTATTATTTTTTTGTTGCTAATGGAGTTTGAACTCAAGGCCTTGTACTTGCTAGAATCAGGACCTTGTCTCATACTCCTAGTCTTTTTTGCTTTAGTTATTTTTTAGATATAGTCTCCTGTTTTTGCCAGGGCTGACCTCAGACTTGTCCAATACTCCCAGTTCTTTTTGCTTTAGTTATTTTTCAGATAGGGATTACTGATTTTTTCCAGGGCTGGCCTCAGACTGCAGTCCTCTTACCTGTGCCTCCCTAGGTATGTGCCACCACATCTGGTTTATTCTTTGATAGGGTCTCACTAACTTTTCCCTAGCTTTTCTTGAACCTATCTCTGTGTCCTAAGTAGCTGGAATTATCTAGCCCAGCCTACATCAGTGAATTTTGCATGCAGAAGTCAGACTTATTCATGATACAATGTTAAGAACTATATAAAATAAATAAATAAAGCCTTCTTAGAATTATTCTTGGTTTAGTGGTGAAGAGTTCATGTTTTAGAATCATATTGTATTAAATTTCTTGTTCTGTCATATACTAGCTGTGTGACATTGGGTGTTATTTTTTGCCATTCTGTGTCTCATTGTTCTTCCTTCTAAACCTCTAAAATATGAGTAATAATATCCACAAAAAGGTTGTGGGAATTCATTGAGATTTGAATACCTGCTTAACACAGTGTGTGACACTTATTACTATTCAGTAAATGATATTATTATTATAATTTTTATAGTACTGAGGTTTGAACTCTGGGGTTTACACTTGCTAGGCAGGTATTCTACTGCTTTAGTCACACCTCCAGCCCAAATGTTATTATTATTTCTCATATAATGAACAGTTGATTGAACACTTACTACGTGTTGTGGATAGAAGGATGATGAATAGGACAAAGTTTCTTGAACCAAGGAAACCATTCACATTGTTTGATGGAAGATATAAGCATATAAATAATTATTTAATGAAATCCAAATAAACTGCAGTGGGACTTCAAAGGAAAACCACACTGATCCTGCTGTGGGATGACAGAACTCAACAAAGAATTCCAAAGTATGCTTGAGTTGTATTTTGAAGAAAGAGTGGGCGTTTTTCAGATAAGTGGAACATTCCAGGCAATGAAGTTGTATAAAGCCATGAAGGTGTGAGAAAGCAGTTTTTAGTTTTATTTGCAGGTAATGATGGACCAACAAATATTTTAGCAGGTAACTCATGAACAGATTTGTAATTTCAGAAAGATAGGATGGTCAGCTGTGAGTCAAATGGATGGCAACTGGGAACATGGGGGAGAGAGAAATCAGGAGGTGAGGCCTAGTGGTTCACATAGTGAATACCTGTATCAACATTTCATAAATGGAAAATGAAGGGAAAGAGACATACAGTTCTAGCATTGATCTGTGTAGGGATTAATTTTATGTGGGAAAATGGGTGAGAAGGAATTATTAGTGGTTGGCCCCTAGATTTATCACTTAGAATACCTCGTTTGAAGAGTTGGAGAGAACATAGAAAGCTTGCTGCATTGTGTGTGTCTGTGTGTGTGTGTGTGTGTGTGTGTATGTGTGTACTACTGGGGGAATCAGATGATTTTTAAGCATCTATTTGTTATATAGTCAGAAATGTGAGGAAGGCAGTCAGGAATTTGAAAAAAATCTGGAAAAGAGATTTAGGAATCAGCCTTTGTATCAAACTATATAATCCTTAGGGAGTGAGGATTGGTCTGGGATACTGGCAATGTTTAATGGTAGGAGGAGGAAAGAGAAACTAAGAAAGAAGGATAACAATGACAGGATTAGAATGAGACAGGCATGATCTCTAAGAAGCCAGAGGAGGTTTGAATTTCAAAAAAGTTGTCACCATCTATTACATACTTTGGGTAGTTTAATAAGGATGAGAACTAATATACAATAAACTTTACAGAAATTTGAGACCATTGGTTAAAAAGTCAGCAAAGCACTTTTGATGGTCTGGGTTGAAGATAGCAGATGGTAGTGGATTAAAGAAAGTATGGAAGGCAAAGCAGAGAATCCTAGGAATACTGTCAGAAATACTTTTCAGGGTGTTTGTCTGGAATGGAAGTTAGAGAATAAGCTCTTCAATGGCTACTTTTTCTCTAGAAGAGGGACTTAATAGTCTTTGCCAATATAATTCTCTGCATGTGTTATTTACCTTATGATATTTTAGGATTAGTGGCAAAATAAAACCTAGATTATTGATTTAAAGTAACCTGATAATATTTCTGTCCAAGAAGCATTAATTGAAGCAAGTGTTATATGTTCAGTATTACACTAGTTGCCTTAGGGCTTCAGACGTGCTTTCCTTGTTTTATTAAAAAAACCCTGGGTTTTATTTGCTGTCTAATTTGAAACACAAATCACATGCAGGAAACAATTAGGGAGACTATACATGATGTCCCTCCTAATGTTTACCAAATGAGTGAATGACATAAATCTGTTTTTTTTTCATTTTTCTTTTATTATTCATATGTGCATACAAGGCTTGGTTCATTTCTCCCCCCTGCCCCCATCCCCTCCCTTACCACCCACCCCACCCCCTCCCGCTCCCCCCCTCAATACCCAGCAGAAACTATTTTGCCCTTATTTCTAATTTTGTTGTAGAGAGAGTATAAGCAATAATAGGAAGGAACAAGGGTTTTTGCTGGTTGAGATAAGGATAGCTATACAGGGCATTGACTCACATTGATTTCCTGTGCGTGGGTATTACCTTCTAGGTTAATTCTTTTTGATCTAACCTTTTCTCTAGTACCTGTTCCCCTTTTCCTATTGGCTCAGTTGCTTTAAGGTATCTGCTTTAGTTTCTCTGCGTTAAGGGCAACAAATGCTAGCTAGTTTTTTTGGTGTCTTACCTATCCTCACCCCTCCCTTGTGTGCTCTCGCTTTTATCATGTGCTCATAGTCCAATCCCCTTGTTGTGTTTGCCCTTGATCTAATGTCCACGTATGAGGGAGAACATACGATTTTTGGTTTTTTGAGCCAGGCTAACCTCACTCAGAATGATGTTCTCCAATTCCATCCATTTACCAGCGAATGATAACATTTCATTCTTCTTCATGGCTGCATAGAATTCCATTGTGTATAGATACCACATTTTCTTAATCCATTCGTCAGTGCTGGGGCATCTTGGCTGTTTCCATAACTTGGCTATTGTGAATAGTGCCGCAATAAACATGGATGTGCAGGTGCCTCTGGAGTAACAGTCTTTTGGGTATATCCCCAAGAGTGGTATTGCTGGATCAAATGGTAGATCAATGTCTAGCTTTTTAAGTAGCCTCCAAATTTTTTTCCAGAGTGGTTGTACTAGTCTACATTCCCACCAACAGTGTAAGAGGATTCCTTTTCCCCTGCATCCTCACCAACACCTGTTGTTGGTGGTGTTGTTGATGATGGCTATTCTAACAGGGGTGAGGTGGAATCTTAGTGTGGTTTTAATTTGCATTTCCTTTATTGCTAGAGATGGTGAGCATTTTTTCATGTGTTTTCTGGCCATTTGAATTTCTTCTTTTGAGAAAGTTCTGTTTAGTTCACGTGCCCATTTCTTTATTGGTTCATTAGTTTTGGGAGAATTTAGTTTTTTAAGTTCCCTGTATATTCTGGTTATCAGTCCTTTGTCTGATATATAGTTGGCAAATATTTTCTCCCACTCTGTGGGTGTTCTCTTCAGTTTAGAGACCATTTCTTTTGATGAAAAGAAGCTTTTTAGTTTTATGAGGTCCCATTTCTCTATGCTATCTCTTAGTTGCTGTGCTGCTGGGGTTTCATTGAGAAAGTTCTTATCTATACCTACTAACTCCAGAGTATTTCCTACTCTTTCTTGTATCAACTTAAGAGTTTGGGGTCTGATATTAAGATCCTTGATCCATTTTGAGTTAATCTTGGTGTAGGGTGATATACATGGATCTAGTTTCAGTTTTTTGCAGACTGCTAACCAGTTTTCCCAGCAGTTTGTGTTGAAGAGGCTGGTATTTCTCCATTGTATATTTTTAGCTCCTTTGTCAAAGATAAGCTGCTTATAGTTGTGTGGCTTCATATCTGGGTCCTCTATTCTGTTCCACTGGTCTTCATGTCTGTTTTTGTGCCAGTACCATGCTGTTTTTATTGTTATTGCTTTGTAATATAGTTTGAAGTCAGGTATTGTGATACCTCCTGCATTGTTCTTTTGACTGAGTATTGCCTTGGCTATTCGTGGCCTCTTGTGTTTCCATATAAATTTAACAGTAGATTTTTCAATCTCTTTAGTGAATGTCATTGGAATTTTGATGGGAATTGCATTAAACATGTAGATTACTTTTGGGAGTATAGACATTTTTACTATGTTGATTCTACCAATCCATGAGCATGGGAGATCTCTCCACTTTCTATAGTCTTCCTCAATCTCTTTCTTCAGAAGTGTATAGTTTTCCTTGTAGAGGTCTTTCACATCTTTTGTTAGGTTTACACCTAGGTATTTGATTTTGTTTGAGGCTATTGTAAATGGAATTGTTTTCATACATTCTTTTTCCGTTTGCTCATTGTTAGTGTATAGAAATGCTAATAATTTTACTATGTTGATTTTATATCCTGCTACCTTGCTATAGCTATTGATGATGTCTAGAAGCTTCTGAGTAGAGTTTTTTTGGGTCTTTAAGGTATAGGATCATGTCGTCTGCAAATAGGGATATTTTGACAGTTTCTTTATCTATTTGTATTCCTTTTATTCCTTCTTCTTGCCTAATTGCTCTGGCTAGGAATTCCAGTACTATGTTGAATAGGAGTGGAGATAGTGGGCATCGTTGTCTGGTTCCTGATTTTAGAGGGAATGGTTTCAGTTTTTCTCCATTAAGTATAATGCTGGCTGTAGGTCTGTCATATATAGCTTTTATAATGTTGAGGTACTTTCCTTCTATTCCTAGTTTTCTTAGAGCTTTTATCATGAAATGGTGTTGGATCTTATCAAAGGCTTTTTCTGCATCTATTGAGATGATCAAGTGGTTTTTGTCTTTGCTTCTGTTAATGTGGTTTATTACGTTTATTGATTTTCATATGTTGAACCACCCCTGCATCCCTGGGATTTAGCCTACTTGGTCATGGTGAATAATCTTTTTGATGTGTTGCTGATTTCGGTTTGCCATTATTTTGTTGAGGATTTTTGCATCAATGTTCATTAAGGAGATTGACCTATAGTTCTCCTTTTTGGAGGTGTCTTTGCCTGGTTTTGGGATAAGTGTAACACTGGCTTCATAAAATGTGTTTGGCAGTTTTCCTTCCCTTTCTATTTCGTGGAACAGTTTAAGGAGGGTTGGTATCAGTTCTTCTTTAAAGGTCTGATAGAATTCAGCAGAGAATCCATCAGGTCCTGGACTTTTCTTTTTGGGGAGACTCTTGATTGCTGCTTCAATTTCATTTTGTGTTATAGATCTATTCAGGTGATTAATTTCCTCTTGGTTCAGTTTCGGATGATCATATGTACCTAGAAATCTGTCCATTTCTTTTAGATTTTCAAATTTATTTGAATATAGGTTCTCAAAGTAGTCTCTGATGATTTCCTGGACTTCCATGGTGTTTGTTGTTATCTCCCCTTTTGCATTCCTAATTCTACTAATTTGGGTTTTTTCTCTCCTCATTTTAGTCAGGTTTGCCAGGGGTCTATCAGTCTTGTTTATTTTTTCAAAGAACCAACTTTTTGTTTCATTAATTCTTTGTATGTTTTTTTTAGTTTCTATTTCATTGATTTCAGCTCTTATTTTTATTATTTCTCTCCTTCTATTTGTTTTGGGATTTGCTTGTTCTTGTTTTTCTAGGAGTTTGAGAGGTATCATTAGGTCATTGATTTGGGATCTTTCAGTCTTTTTAATATATGCACTCATGGCTATAAACTTTCCTCTCAAGACTGCCTTAGCTGTGTCCCATAGGTTCCGGTAGGTTGTGTTTTCATTTTCATTGACTTCCAGGAACTTTTTAATTTCCTCTTTTATTGCATCGATGATCCATTCTTCATTAAGTAATGAGTTATTTAGTTTCCAGCTGTTTGCATGTTTTTTGTCTTTACTTTTGTTGTTGAGTTCTACTTTTACTGCATTGTGTTCAGATAGTATGCACGGTATTATTTCTATTTTCTTATATTTGCTGAGGCTTGCTTTGTGCCCTAGGATATGGTCTATTTTGGAGAAGGTTCCATGGGCTGCTGAGAAGAATGTATATTGTGTAGAGGTTGGATGAAATGTTCTGTAGACATCTACTAGGTCCATTTGATCTATTGCATATTTTAGATCTTGGATTTCTTTATTGAGTTTTTGCTTGGATGACCTATCTATTGATGATAATGGGGTGTTAAAGTCTCCCACAATAACTGTTTTGGCGTTTATATATGCGTTTAGGTCTTTCAGGGTATGTTTGATGAAATTGGGTGCATTGACATTGGGTGCATACAGATTGATGATTATTATTTCCATTTTGTCTATTTCCCCTTTTGTTAGTATGGAATGTCCTTCTTTATCTCGTTTGATCAATGTAGGTTTGAAGTCTACTTTGTCAGAGATAAGTATTGCTATTCCTGCCTGTTTTCAGGGGCCATTGGCTTGGTAAATCTTCTTCCAGCCTTTCATCCTAAGCATATGCTTATTTCTGTCGGTGAGATGGGTCTCCTGTAAGCAACAAATTGTTGGATCTTCTTTTTTAATCCATTTTGTCAAACGGTGTGTTTTGATGGGTGAATTAAGTCCGTTAACATTAAGCATTAGTACTGATAGGTATGTGGTGATTCCTGCCATTTAGTTATCTTAGTTGTTTGAAGGTTTGATTGTGTGTACCTAGCTTGATGTTACTCTCTACTGTCTTGCTTTTTCTTATCCTGTGGTTTGGTGCTGCCTGCCTTTTCATGGTTAAGTTGGGTGTCACTTTCTGTGTGCAGGATCCCTTGCAGAATCTTTTGTAATGGTGGCTTTGTGGTCACAGGTTGTTTTAGTTTCTGCTTATCATGGAAGACTTTTATTGCTCCATCTATTTTGAATGATAGCTTTGCTGGGTAGGGTATCCTGGGGTTGAAGTTATTTTCATTCAGTGCCCGGAAGATCTCACCCCATGCTCTTCTTGCTTTTAGTGTTTCTGTTGAGAAGTCTGCTGTGATTTTGATTGGTTTACCTTTGTATGTTATTTGTTTTTTCTCTCTTACAGCCTTCAATATTCTTTCCTTAGTTTCTGAACTTGTTGTTTTAATGATGATATGTCGTGGAGTAGTTCTATTTTGATCTGGTGTGTTTGGTGTCCTGGAGGCCTCTTGCATCTGTATGGGAATATCTTTCTCTAGATTTGGGAAATTTTCCATTATTATTTTGTTGAATATATTACGCATTCCCTTCGCTTGCACCTCTTCTCCTTTTTCGATGCCCATGATTCTCAAGTTTGGTCTTTTGATGGAGTCAGTGAGTTCTTGCATTTTCTTTTCACAGGTCTTGAGTTGTTTAATTAATAGTTCTTCAGTTTTTCCTTTAATTACCATTTCATCTTCAAGTTCTGAGATTCTGTCTTCTGTTTGATGTATTCTGCTGGATTGGCCTTCCATTTTGTTTTGCAGTTCTGTTTCGTTCTTTTTTCTGAGGTTTTCCATATCCTGGAAGTTTTCTTCTTTAATGTTGTCTATTTTTGTCCTGAATTCATTTATCCGTTTATTCATTGTGTTCTCTCTTTCACTTTTGTGTTTATACAGTGCTTCTATGGTTTCCTTTATTTCTTCTTTTGCTTTTCAAATTCTCTATTTTTATTGTCTTGGAATTTCTTGAGTGTCTCCTGTACATTTTGGTTGACCCTATCCAGTATCATCTCATTGAGTACTTGTAGTATGTCTTCTTTTAAATTATTCTTGTGGGCTTCATTGGGTCCTTTGGCATAATTTATCTTCATTTTGTTGGAGTCTGGATCTGAGTTTCTGTTCTGTTCATTCCCCTCTGGTTCCTGTACTAATTTTTTGCTGTGGGGAAACTGGTTTCCCTGTTTTTTCTGTCTTCCTGTCATTTTCCTTGGTGTTGTTACTGTCCCTGTACTGTGTGCAATTAAGTATTTTCTAGATTGTAACAATAACAGTGGTAATATTTAGAATGTAAGGGTGAGCTGAGATGGAAAGCAAGAATTTAAAGAAAAGGGGAAAACAAATATACAGACAAGAGGGAGAAAGAAGAACAAGGTATCAGAGAAGAGAGTTTCAAAGGTATAAACAGGGAGTGTTAGTTTACTAATCGATAGTAAGCTGAACAGACATTAGAGAGACAGAGAGGGGATTGAAAATCAAAGATAAAAAAATAAAAAATAAGTAAATGAAAGAAACATCTATATATAAAATTGAATGAAAGTAAAATGGAAAATAGAAAATTAAAAAAACCCACAAAACCCAAAAAACTTCCAAGTTTATATGCAATGCAGTTTCAGTCTTAATAATTTGGGTGTCCGTCTCAATCTCCAGTCCTGGAGTTGGTGCCTCAGATGTTGTTCTGTAGTTGTCTCATCAAAGGGGATGCATAAAGTAGAACAAAACTACACACTCACACACACACACACACACACACACACACACACACACACACAAAGGCCCACCAAGTGTCCCAAGTTCAAATGCAATACAGTTTCAGTAAGTTTTTTGGCTTGCAGGTGTAATTCGGTTGTTCTCTCATCAAAGGTAGGGAGAAAAAGAAAAAAAAGCGTCTGGAGGCAGTTCTGAGAGTGGTATCTGCAACTGTGGCTTGCCTGCCTGCTGCTCTCAGCCTGTAGCTGGCGGCATTATTTATGCAGATCTCTGGGGTGAGATAGCACTCACCTGGTCCCACAGGCTGTGTTTGCTCAGAGTTCTCCTGTGCGGGAGCCTCTGCTACAAGCTTTCCCCTTTCCAAGCACTGGGAAAGGTGACACTGCTGCCGCGTTGTCAGGCCTGCGTGTTTATTTACAGTTCATGTGGGAGGTGGGTCTTCCCCCCTCTCCTCTGAAGTTTTCCTCCCACTGCCACTTTCAGAAGCTTTCCTGCTCCTGCTTACTGGGCAGTGCTGCTGCTCCTGCCGGCCTCCATGTTTATTTATAGTTCACGTGGGAAGTGGGTCTTCCCTCCTCTCCTGTGGAGTTTTCCTCCCTCCTCCACTCTCACAAGCTTCCCCGCTCCTGGTTGCTGGGCACGCACCCCGCTCCCACCAGAGGCTCTCCGGCCTGCCTGGCTTGTTTATTTACAGTCCCGGGAAGGATTCCCTTCCCCCAATCTTCAGCGCTCAGGGCGCCCCACCCTCTTTCCAGCGTGTCTTAACTGTTCTTATTGCTTATTACTCAGTTTCTCTTTTTTTCCCGGGTGGAGGTCAGTCTGTCCAGGGGGCTATGCTGCTCTGGCCCAGGTTTGTCTGTGGGGGTACCGCAGTACCACGAAGCTTACCTGGTCTGCGTCCTCCCAAGCCGTATGGGTGCCGGCCACTCGACATAAATCTGTTATGGTTAAAAAATAGCACATAAGTGAAATGTAGTGACAAATTAAGTAAAGGTTTAGTCAGAGAATACTTACAATGAAATTCAAAACTGTTATGAGTCTTAACTACCTGTCCATGTTCATGTTTCACAGTTCTGTATGCATTCCTAGACTTTAGCAATATTGAACTACTTCAGTTTCCCAAATGTATTGTCTCTTCCCTCATTGTCCACCTCTCTCCCTCTGAATAAGCCAGACTTTCTACTGGGATTTCTCCTTTCTCATCTTGTGGCTGATTTCCATTCATCCTTTGAAGTTCAAGTCCTGTAGTCTATGTATATACCTCAGTCATGGCCTTCATAATTCAAATTTATCATTGTCTATTTCTTTGTCTGTCCCTGCTACCAGACCATGTCTTTCTTGTGCTCAGGGATGATGTCTTCTTTATTTTAAATCCCTAACATATGGTGTCATGGTATTATTGAATGAAAAATTTATATTGATCTGTTATTTAAAGGAAATATTAAATTGATGGAGAGAGTAAATGAGGGCATTTTGAGTAGAAGTTGAAAACTAAAGATTCATGTAGCTAGCAGACTAATCTGGGTGGCCAGTGGGATTGCTTTAGTGAGTACTAAAAGCCCTGATTGTAGGAATAATGGAGGGCTTGTCATGCAAGCTGGTAATGTCCAGATTCCATATAAATAAAATTGGTCATTCTTAAGCAAGTTTTTCAGGTTGTTTATTCTGAGAGTTCTTCATTTTACAAAACTCCCTGGTTGTTTAATTCTCATCCACTGCTGAAAACAGTATATATTCTGCACTGTACATATACTGAAGAAAGTATATTGAAAACTCCAAGAGAGGTGCAACAAATCACATATAAAGGCAAACCTATCAGAATAACAGCAGATTTCTCAACAGAAACTCTAAAAGCAAGGAGGACATGGAATAATATATTCCAATCCCTGACAGAAAATAACTGTCAACCTAGATTACTATATCCAGCAAATGTATCCTCTACAATTGAAGGAAAACAAAAAACCTTCCATGATAAACAAAAACTAATGGAATTCATGACCACTAAACCAGCACTGGAGATGGTACAGTAATCTTATACACTGAAGAGGAAGATAAATGCAACCATGAAAATATGACTTTAGTCTTAAAACTAAATCCCACTGGATGAGTACATTAGTGAATGAGGATTAAGAAAGAAGCAAGATTCTCAAAAACAAGAAAATGAAAAGCAATACTAATTACTTTTCAGTATTGACACTGAATGTTAATGGTCTCAATTCTCCCATTAAAAGACGTAGAATAGCAGGTTCAATTAAAAAACAGACCTGACTATTTGTCACCTATAAGAAATGCATCTTACTGACAAAGACAAACTAGGGTGAAATAATGGAAAAATATTTCCCAAGCAAATGGACCCTGAAAGCGGACAGGAGTAGCTAAACTTATACATGATAAAAGAGGCATCAAACCAAAAGTAGAAGAGATGAAGGTCACTTTATGTTAATAAAAGGAATAATTTATGAAGAAGAGATAACAATTGTTAACATATAGGCACCAAGGGCTGGCACACCAATTTCATTAAACAAACACTAGCGGACTTATGAGCACAGAGAAAACCTAACACAGTAACAATGGGAGATTTCAATATCCTGCTCTTACCAATAGACAGGTCATTCAGACAAAACATCAACAAAGAAACTTCAGAATTAACAACACTATAGATTAAAATGAATTTAAGAGACCTATATGAAGTATTTTATATAGCAGCTGCACAATACAAATTCTTCTCAGCAGCTGATGGAGATTTCCACAAAATAGATTATATTTTAAGACAGAAAGCAAGTCTTAACAAATATAGGAAAATGGAAATAAGGTCAGTGCTAAGTAGTGGTATGAGGAAAATTTATTTGTCTACGTCAAATAAAACAGAGAGATCTCAAGTAAATAGCATAATGAAGCATCTCAAGCTCCCAGAAAAATAAGAACAAATCAAACCCCAAGTTGGCAGAAAGAAATAATGATTAGGGAAGGAATAAATGAAGGTAAGGAAGTGAAAGACCTCTACAATGAGAACTATAAAACCTTGAAGAAAGAAATTGAAGAGGACATAAGAAGATGGAAAGACCTCCCATGTTCATGGATCAGCAGAATTAATGTGTGAATAGCCATTCTATCAAAAGAAATAGATTCAATGCATTCCCACCAAAATTCCAATGTCATTCTTCACAGAAATAGAAAATTCTGTCCTAAAATTTACATGGAAACATAAAAGACCCCAAAATAGCAAATGTAAGACTGAACCAAAAGAGCACAATACCAGAGTTCAAGTTATACTGCAGAGCCATAGTAACAACACAGCATGGTACTGATACAAAAACAGACACAAGGACCAATGGAACAGAATAGAATATCCAGAAATAAGCCAACACAGCCATTTGACTTTTGACAAAGAAGCCAAAAACATACATTGGAGAAAAAATAGTCTCTTCAACAAATGGTGCTGGGAAAATTGGCTAGCCACATGTAGAAGACAGAAAGTAGACCCCTGTCTCTCACCCTGGTAAAAATTAATTCAAAGTGGATCAAAGACCTTAATATAAAATGAAATCTTGAAACTACGACAGGAAAACATAGGAAAAACCCTTGATATAAGCGTAGGTAATTATTTTCTGAATAGGACTCCAGTTCAAGATATGAGCATAAAAATTGATAACTGGGATTTCATCAAATTAAAACCTTTTGCATTTCAAAGGTAACAATTACCAGAATCAAGAGACAGAATGGAAGAAAAACATTGTCAGCTGCTTGTTAGATAAAGGATTAATGTCCAGAATATTCAAAGAATTAAAAAAAACTTGAACACGAAAGAAGTAATTCAATTAATACATGGGCAAATGAATTGAATAGTTCTCAGAAGTAGTACAAACGACTAATAAATATACAAAGAAATATTCAACATCCTTATCCACAAAGGAAATGCAAATCAAAAGAACACTGAGATTCCATATCACCCCAGTAAGAGTGATTGTCATCAAGAAAACAAACAATAACAAATGCTGGAGAGGATTCGGGGGAGAAAGGAACCCCTATACATTATCAGTGGGAATGTAAACTAGAGTAACCATTATGGAAATCAGTATGGAGGTTCATCAAAAAACTAAAAATATACCTATTAAGACCCTGCTATAATACTCTGGGGCATATATCTGAAGGTGTAAATCAACATACAGGAGGGATACTTCCATACCCACGTTTATCACAGGACTATTCACCGTTTCACCATCTGAAAGCTGTGGAATCAGCCTAGGTGCCCAATAACCAATGAATGGATAAACAAATTTTTTTCTGTTTGTATGATCTAGACCTAAAATGATAGTAATAATAATAATTGTTATTATTATGGGACATGAGTGCAAAGCATCATGAAACTCATTACATATGTTTCAGAGGGTGAGGGGATAAGGCAGTGTGATAGAAGGAGTGAACTTGTTCAGAGTACACTGTATACATTGATGGAAATATCACAATGAAATTCCCTTGCATAATTAATATATACAAAAATAATTCTTATGCCTCTTTTTGATATAAAATTGTAAATAATGAAAAACTATAGTATGGACTATATGGAAGTCAGATTTTGATATGAATTCTGCTTTAATGTTTGCTAGATATTGGTCCTTGCAAAATTATTTAATTTTTATATGACTTTCCTGTTAAATGAGGAATATCTCATTATTTGTTGTGAGAATTAATTTAAACAGTGCATGGGATATGCATACAATAGTATTTATTATAGTGGTAAATACACAGTACTCAATAATTATTTCTTTAATCCTGAAAATACAGAAAGTTTAAAGTCACAGTATGTGTATAATTTTTCTTTTGGGGTGTACCTACCTATATGCATTCATTTAATTTAATTGAGAGATGTACTTGGGTTCTTTCAGTTTTTAATTTTTTCCTGTGTTTGCCTGAGCCATGCCTATCCTTGGTCCAAAATTGTTTTGTCTTTATATTGGATCAAAACATTTGTGAAAAGAACATGAGAAATGTGATGCTCATTGATTACTATTAATCAATTTATATTGATTTGATAACCCTGGAAAACTTACAGGATAGTTTCCATGGTTGAACATTCCTATAGAACTTTAGGATAATTTCATTGGGTTCCTTTTTTCTTTAATTGTATGAATAAAATATTATGAAACACTATAGAACTTATAAACAAGTATAGAACTAATAAACAAGTGTAGGAGGGTCATACAATATAAGGCTAACATAGAAAAATAAATTACATTTAAGTATTCTAGCTCCAAAAAAAGTTAAATAAAAATACCACTCAAAATAGTATCTGAAAATATAAAATATCTAGGAAAACATTTATCAAATTATGAACAATCCCTGTGCACTAAAACTGCAAAATCTTGGTGAGAAGACTTAGAAAAGACCAAAATAATGTTGAGATGGTTATAGTCTGATTATGTATTGAAAAACTCAAGTATTACTTAGATGTCACTTCTGGCTGGGTGCAGTGACCCCAGCTTGTAATCCTAGGTACTCTGGAGGCAGAAATTGCAAGGATCACAAAAAGTCCATATGACTGTCTCAATCAGTGGGTGGACATGTCAGTGCATACCTGTCATCCCAGTTACATGGGAAACATAAATAGGAGGATCTTGGCCTAGACCAGCCTAGACATAAATGCAAGACCCTGTCTCAAATTATCCAAAGCAAAAAGACTTTGGAAGCAAGACTCAAGTAGTAGAGCACTTACCTGCCAAATACAAGTACCAAAAAAAAAAAAAAAAAAAAAGGTGATTTTTTTTTTTTCCCTAAATTCATCTGTGGGTTCAACACAATACTATCAACCCAATCATATCTTGGTGGATTTTTTTTTTTGTGGAACCAGATGAGGTGATTCTAAAATTTACATGGAAGTGGGAATGACCTAGAATGGCCAAAAGAGTATTAAAAGAAAAAGCAAAACAATGTTGGCAGTCTTACACTAACCGATTTCAAGATTTACAATAAAATTGTAATCAAGGTAAGTTGTCATTAGTGTTAGGATAGAAATATACATCAGTAAGAAAGATTATAGAGCCTAAAAATTGATCTATACGTATATGCTTAATTGCTTTTTGACAAAGGTGCCAAAATAATTCAAGGGGAATGAAAATTCTTTTCAACAAATGGTGGCAGAACAACTGGCAATCCATATGAAAAAAACAAATGAATGTGAATCATGCTTTATGTCATACACAGTGATTAGCTCTAAATGAATCACAGACCCAAATGTAAAAGCTAAACTATGAAACTTATGAAAGAAAAATATGGGAGAAAATCTTTATAACCTTGGAAAGGAAAACTTTTTAGCAGCACATAAAACATAAACTTTAAAAGGAAAAAATTGATAAATGATCTTCAAAGTTAAATACTTTTGTCCACTAAGTTACTGCTAAGATAATGGAAAGAGATTGGGAGAAAATATTTATAATACATCTATTTGACAAAAAAATTGTATTTACAATAAAAGTACTCTTATAACTTAATAATACTAAGACCAAGGATTCATTACAAAATGAGCAAAAAACTTGAACTGACACTTTATAAAAAGAGAACATAAGAATGGCAAATAAGCACAAGAACAGTTTCTATAAAATGTCAGTTATTTAGGAAATGCAAACTAAAACTACAATGACATACCACATGTACCCTCATATAAATGGCTAAAATTGAAAAGATTTGTAATACCAAGTGATGGTGGCAACAGGCAGCTTCTGGAAATCTTCATACAATTCTTTTGGGAATGAAAAATAAAAAATCTGAGTTGGAAAATTTTTGATGATTTCTACAGTGTTAAAACCGCATACTCTAATGTATAGTACCACTCCTGAATGTTAATATAATACATGAAAGCATATGTTCACAAAATATGTGTACAAATATCTTTAACCCTATTATTCATTATGAATATTTAAAACTGTAATATTCATCAGTAGGTGAGTGAAGAAATAACTTGTGATACTCATACAACATAATGCTATTCAGCGGTACAACTATCCAGGAATGACTCATTCACAAAACCACACATAGTATTTCTCAAAGAAATCAGACATAATACTATATGAAGAAATAAAAAAATACTATATGATTCCATTTATATAAAACTCTAGAAAAGACAAATCTCTTTTCTAAAAACAGACTGTGGCTTAAGTAGAGGAATTGTTCAAAAAGTGTCAAAAGACACTTTTGGGGTGATAGAAACATTCTATACATTACACATATATTTGGCAGTACTGGGGTTTGAACTCAGAGCCTAATGCTTGCTAGGCAGGTGCTGTACCACTTGAGCCACTCCACCAACCTTAAAACTTCTATAACTTGATTATGATAATGGTTACTGCAGGTATGGATCCGTGAAAACTCATTGTGATGTTTTTAGTTACATTATAGGGCATATATATTGTTTGGTATATAACGCTTACTACAGCGTAAATTGTGAGAGGGCATAGGGTTTCTTGTTGCTGTTGATTTGTTCACTGTGGATCCTCACTTCCTAGACTAGTCTTTTTGTGCCCAACACATCATATATTTGAAGAATGAATCAATAAACGTAATATAGACATTTATTTGATTTGAACAACCTTAGACTCTTGCTTTTTTGGTATTATCTTCATATAATCTTTTTTGTTTACTTGTCCATGTTGGATATTTTTCCTACTGGGGAAAATTATTATTTACATAGTGAAAATTATTATAATTAGTGTACTAGCTCATATTTACAGGAATTTCTATAAACAAAAGTATTAAACTTCATTGTTCACATTAAAACAAAATTTCTATCAATGTGATATTTATGTTAATTATTTGGAAAGGACTAATTCTGATATTTCTGAATATTCATTCAATAGTGCATTCTAGTGATTGGGGGTGTAGCTCAGTAATTGAATGTTTACCTGGTATTCATGGGCCCTGTGTTCATTCCCCAGCACTGTAAAGAAAAAAACAAAAACCCTAAAGTTACCTTTACATCAGGATTTAAATTCACAGATTTGCGACTTTCAGACTTTCAGTGTTTAAGAACAATTATTGCATGTACAAGGTTTCTGAGATGGGAATGAGCAAGGATTTAAAGTCAACAGGTCTGAAGTTTGTTGAGGGAAGGGAACTGTATGAGATGATGTCAGGGAGATAGAGGCCAGATTCGGCAAACTATAGAGACCTTGGTAAAGAAGTTTTGATTTTATTCTTAGGGGAATGAAGTGTTTCATGTAGGGAGTAACTTATTTTCTCTGCTCTAGGGAAACCAGAACGAAGGGGAAAAGAGTGGAAGATTATGGCAATAGACATGAGTAGATTTATTCAGGGTATAGTTTGGAGAGCTTTTTATATGCCACTGTAAGGATTTCACACTTTATTGTATTGACAAAAGGGACTCTGAAGTTTGTCAAGGGAGTGGCATAATTTGATTTGTCATTTAGGAAACCTTTGGCAGTATTAAGGGTGAGCTAACATAGGCAGATAAGAAATGTTGGAGCTCCAGATTTTGTGTGTTTCAGTAGTTTTCTGATTTCTGCTGTGAGATAAATCAGATCTGGAGGCACTCCATCTGCACAGGGGTTACAAAATGGGTGGGATGAATCAGACTGAGCGTATCTTGAGTGCTAAGTGGGTGTCCCTTAGTATAGAAAGTGGGCTGGAAGTAAAAGGTAGCAAATAGAAGCTGGAGAAATTCCCTGAAGTACTGGAACAGAACATAGTTGCGAGGGGTTTGCATTGGGTTCCTGTGGCCTCATTGGTGGATGGAAAGTGTGTTATTAAGGTTGGGTGAACTATCATCTTAATTTCCTAATAATCCTGCTTCCTCCTATTTGATAGTGCTTTACACTTACTGTGCTCAGTGTCTGACTGTCTCTCGTGAATGACTTTTAGTATTTATTGCACTTTAACTCTTATCATAGCTTCTATTGAACTCAGCTATTTGCCATGAACCTGCTTGTCAGATCTTGTGTTCAACTAATTAATAACTTCTTTTTGCTTCCTGTGCTAAGGCTGTACAGGTCAACTTTTGATCTCAAAATGTCTTATTTTAGTTTGTTAGAGGAGTTTGCAGTATGCTGACTATTCTAAAGACTGAAATGTTTTCCAAGATTGAAAATAAAGACTTCTGCACAGAGAATCTGGTCTTGTTGGCAAAGACACAGGAAATTTTGACCCATGAACACAAGAATGCCCCTAGAAAATATTGTTCAACCATATCTTTAGCTTTTCATTCAATTTTATCTATTGTCAAAATAGTAGATGACATAAAACTGAATCAAAACTACCCAGAAGTTCTTATGGCTATTTCAAGAGCTTTATTCTGAGATTCTCAAAATTATGGTCTTCCTTTAGGTTTATTTAATTTATTTATATGGTAGTTCTGGGGTTTGAACTCATGCCTCAAGCTTGCTAGGCAAGTACTCTATGGCTTGAGCCATATCCCCAGCCCCTTTTGATTAGGGTCTCTTAACATAGGGTCTTGCTTTTTTGCCCTAGTAAGCCTAGACTGTGATCCTCCTATGTATGCTTCCCAGGGTAGCTGGGGAAACTGGTGTGTACCACTACACTCAGCTTTTTTGTTTGAGACAGGTTCTCACAAACTTTTTGTTCAGGTTGGCCTAGAATTGCCATCCTCCTTATCTCAGCCTCCTATGTAGCTAAGATGGCAGGTGCATACCACTCACTGCACCTTGCTATTGGTTGAGACG
The DNA here is from genome assembly GCF_047511655.1 of Castor canadensis. Taxonomy (NCBI): domain Eukaryota; kingdom Metazoa; phylum Chordata; class Mammalia; order Rodentia; family Castoridae; genus Castor; species Castor canadensis. Next base: position 31,085,163 of record NC_133394.1, on the reverse strand, counting down.
GAGTCTTGTGAACTTTTTTTTGCCTAGGATGACCTTGAACTTTGATCTTCCAGATCTCTGCCTTCCAAGTTGCTAAGATTATAGGCTTGAACTATTAGCAACTGGCATTTTTTTTTAATTTTAAAGAAAAGGTTGATCATAATTCATAAGATTATTCCACTACTGTACATCTCTCATTTTACTTCGTCTCATGCATCTAGGAAGAAAAACTCAATGAACAATGACTACCTTGTAATTTTTTCTTAAAGGCTCTCTCCTCTGTCTTTGAAGAAGAAGCTATAATATCAGGAGAAGGGTTCAGTATTCACTGGTATTCCAAAACTGACCCCACAGATTGAGGTATCATCAAGACACTTAGACTTTGTGGTTTCTTTTTTTAAAAAAAATGATGCCTTTAGCTTTTAATACAGAACATGTAAACATTCTGTCTCTGCTTATAGAATGCTCTGACCTTCACAGGACATTGTTCACCTCACTTGATTCTCTGACCTGACAACTTTACAGTCTCTCATATGGCACTCCTTTTAGAGCTAGGGGGATGTGGTAGAGTGCAGCAGCTTTGAGAACCAGGAGAAATGTATGAAAGTGGCCAAGGCAGCATCCAAAATACAGGTCAGAAGGGAGGTGAAACGCCAAAAGCAGAAGCTGATTATTGGGCATGAGGCATGAGGTTAGACTTTAAGGAAAGTAAGGAAATGGGTTAGTATCTGGAGAGATTAATAATTAGCTGGTGAACATAGTAAAAGATGACTTAGGCAGAGTGAGAGCAGAGATCATGATTCGTGTATACATGTTGAGGCCCATCTTCTACCACTGACAGTGTTTTGAAGATGGTCGTAATGTCTTAAAGGCTGGACTGTATAAATCACTCCACAGAGTTTAGACTTCATCTTATTTTTCAAAAACAAACACAGCAACCTATTTCTCCAATATTTGGTAACCTCTTATATGCACACTTCTGTGCATAAAATTTAGCTGTATTTGTATATTCCACTCCCTTCAGTGAGTAGTTAGAAAATCTTTAACATTTTCCAGATCTCTTGAGATTGAATACTTTTCAATCTCCAGCTCCCAATTTGTCTTGAGATAATGTACTTTATTATAACTTAGGATTGCTATGTGTCATGGGAAGATTGTCTTGGGAAGAATAAAGGCTTTAATTCTGTCCTGATGTAGAAGCTAATTTCTCTTAGAAACAATTTCTACAACATTAGATTTTCTTTAAGACTTAGATATAATGTAATATAGATTTTATTCTGAAAAACAACTGCCTAAGTTATTCTTGATTCATTATCCTCACAATATTTCAAAAAGTAAAGTGATCATCTGTGTAAGTTTTTTTATAACTAGATGAATATTTTATAAATTGGTCTCTGTAAGTGAACATTCTTTTTGGAATCTGGAGTGAAATTAGTACTTTAAAGAAACTAGTGACATTAAATATTTTAAAGTAATATTTTGGAGAGATTGATTTTGATTACAGAATCATATGTAAATGTACCTAAATGGTTTTATGACAGGAAAAAATTACCTTTTGAGTTTCACATATATGGTATTACTGTATCACAAAATGGAGGTGATAACTTGTGAGTCAGTCAGTAGAGAAATTTAGGAGGAATTAATTTCTCAAATATGTAAGCAAGGTTATTTTAAAAGACTGGGTCTAATAAATAATTGTATTATTTTCTAAGAAGTGGTAAAGATGAGTAGTAAAGAACATGTATGTAAGAGAAAGTGAGAGCAATGTGTTGGTAAGACTAATGAGTGCCTGAAATACTCATCTTTGCTTTTCAAACTAAACCTTTTAGGTCATCAATCAGTTGAGAGTGGCAGGTAGTGACCATTAGGTAGATTCATTAACACTCTGCAGCGTGCTTGCACAGGGTGACCCACATCTGTCTTCATTAGAAGTTTTCTAGTTGCCAGTAGTGAACAGATGGGCCATTATTGCCAACACTGCCCTGTGGGCTTACCTGGAGGACATGCAAAGTCATCACACACAGAACACATATCCCCATTTACCTACCCATGGTGTGAGAAAAATACTTGAGTAAAGGAGGTATATCAAGATACTATTAACCAACGGCTTCCCATGTAGATTCATATTTGTAAACAGTTTATGCAAAAATACTATTTTGGAGAAGGAAATGTACATTTAAAATATAACTACTATGGATATCTGAAAAAGGTTATACTTGAGTTGTAAATTAAATTGTAGCTTGGTTATACATTTTAATTTAGATTATTTGAATTTGGTAGTATGTTGAAAGACTTTAGAAGACACATAATATGTATTAAGTACAGTAATTACTGGTGATACTTCTACATAAAAAATCCAATATATTTAAAGATTTCCCTTTATTGATCTAATGGACTTCAAATAGTACTGTACCTTATGACATGATATGAAATTCCAAACTTAAGATATAAAAATCATATGTATATAATAAGTCTGATTTAAATAAAAGGAAAATAATCATGCTTATGCAATTTTAGTATTGAATTATATCTTTAAAAATACTCCCCTCAAATGGTAGCAAGCATATTAATTATGTTCACTGTAACATCCTGGGTATAAATGATGAAATGGTATTGACTTACATTTATCTTTGCACTCTTGCTTCTCTCTCTTTATCTACAGAGAGGCTTTTTTTCATCAACGCTCAGGGTCACTGCAAGGGCAGGCTACCTGTATATACCTAGAACACTGAAATCAGAAAAAATATTTCATGTAGTCGTTACTCTTCACATAATACTGTAAAACAGTATTTTAAATCTAGCATTATTTAGAAATTTGGAGACTAGAAACCTGGGAATTGGAGTACTTCACAATTCTAGGATTTTTTTCCCTTAAATATAGCTAGTGGTGAATTTATTTTCTTTCATATAATGTTCCGAGAAAAAGTATTTTGAAAACTTTCAAATTATAACAGTAACAATATAAAAGGGTTACTAGGGTTTGAACTCAGGACCTCACTTATTAGGCAGACATTCCACCACTTAAGCTATGTCCCATGCCTCCTTTATTATATTCTTAAGTGAAGATATCCTTTGCCTAAGGAGATTACAGAAGAATCAAGGGAACACTTTCTGATAGAAAATATTTTTATAACATTTTTATTAGCAGATACTAGTTGTTTATGGGGGTCTCATTGTAATATTTCCATAAATGTTTACAATGTACCTTGTTTAGATTCATCCCCTACCATCATTATTCCTTCTTCCCTCCCCCTATTTAAAGCAATTTCAACAGGTTTATTTGCTCTATTTTCATACAAATATATAGAGTATGTTGACCATATTCACCTTCCTTTGCTCTTTCTATTCACGTCCCCCTCCTACTAGTACTCACTTCCTAACAGGACCTACCTGTTTTACATATTTATTCTTTGTTTTTAAGTGCGTATTCATTGTTCAAAGTGGTTTCACCATGGTTTTCACCCATGAATATATTTTGCTTTAATCAGATTAACTTCCTTTATTACTCTCTTACCCTTTCCTCCAACCCTCATAATTCAACAGCTTTCAGTGTGTTTTGTTAAGCCATCTTCCTACACAAATGCAATGTATTTCAGTATTATTCACTATCATTCTCTTTTCCTTTCCTCCCGCCTCCTGCCCCAAACAGTTCTCCCTTTGTCTATGTCTCTGTCTCTCTCTATATATGTGTGTATGTATGTGTGAGTGTGTATAATCATGTATGTATTTGTGTATACATTTATCTTTTGCATCTTTAACATATGAGAGAAAACATGCAATTTTTGACTTTCTGAACCTGGCTTGCTTCACTTAAAATTATAATATCCAGTTCCATTCATTTACCTACAAATGACATAATTTCATTCTTCTTTATGCCTGAATGTTATTCCATTCTGTATATATATATATCATATTTTCTCAACCCATTCATCAGTTCTAGGGCATCTTGGCCGTTTCCATAGCTTGCCCATTGTGAATAATGCTGGGTATTATTCATTGTGAGTAAGCATGGGTGTGCAAGTGTCTCTATTTGTCCTAATTTAAATTCCTTTGGATACATGCCTGGGAGTGGTATCACTGGATCATTTTGTAGTTCTATTTTTTTTTTTTTTAGTTTTCTTAAGGAGCCTCCATTGTGGTTCCATAGTGCTTTCCACAGTGGTTGTACTAGCATACATCCCCACCAACAGTGCATAGGGTTCCTTTTCCCTGCATCCTCACTAACATTTGTTGCTGTTTGTGCTCTTGATGACAGCCATTTTGTCTAGAGGGAGGTGAAATCTCAATGTAGTTTTGATTTGCATTTCCTTATGGACAGGCATGTTGAACATTTCTTCATCTATTTATTGAGCATTTGAACTTTTTCTTTTGAAAATTGTCTGTTCAGCTCATATGAACATTTCTTTATTGGGTTATTGATTCTTTGGGAGTTTAGGTTTTTTTGAGCTCCCTGTGTACTCTGATTATTAATCCCTTGTCAGATGTATAAATGGCTAAGATTTTCACCTATTCTGTGAGCTGTCTATTCAGTTTAGAGACTGTTTCTTTTACTGTATAGAAACTTCTTAGTTTGATGCAGTCCCATTTGTCAATCTTAGTTTTTATTTGGTGAGCTATTAGAGTTCTATTTAGTAGTTATTGGCTATGGCTTTATGTTCCAGTGTTTTTCCTATTCTTTCCTTGTAAGTTTCAAAGTGTCTCCACTTTGCATTGATATTAGTACAGTGTGAGACACAGGGGTCTTGTTTCAGTCTTTTACATGTGGATATCCAGTTTTTCCAGCACTGTTTCTTAAAGATGCTGCCTTTTCTCCAAAATTTGTTTTGGGCTCTTTTGTCAAAAATTAAGTGGCTATAGCTGTATGGATTCATCTTTAGGTCTTCTATTCTGTCCAACTGGTCTTTATGTCTGTTTTTGTGCAAGTACCATGCTGTTTTTATTGCTATTAATCTGTAGTGTAGTTTGAAGTCAGGTATTATGTTGCTCTTTTTGCTCAGTATTGCTTGGATATTTGGGGAGGGTCTTTTGTGCTTTCATATGGAAACTTAGGATTGATTTGTTTATTTCTGTAAAAAGGTCATTGGAATTTTGATGGGGATTATAGTAAATATATGTATTGTTTTTGATAGTGTATCCATTTTCACAATATTGATTCTGTTGGTCTATGAGCATGGGAGATCTTTCCATCTTCTGATGTTTTCTTTGATTTCCTTCTTCAGTGATTTATAGTTTGCACTTAAGAGGTTTTTCACTTCCTTTATTACATTTATTTCTAGATATTGTATGTATTTTGAAGCTATTGTGAATGGGATTTTTCCTGATTTGTCAGTGTGTTCATTGTTGGTATACAAAAAAGCTTTATTTTTGTGTATTGATTTTGTATCCTGCTACTTGAAAGTGTTGATTATGTCTATGAGGTTTTAATTAATGGATTATTTATTTATTTGGTGGTAATGGGATTTGAACGTAGGGTCTCATACTTGCTAGACACATGCTCTACTACTTTTTTTTTTATTATTCATATGTGCATACAAGGCTTGGGTCATATCTCCCCCTGCCCCCACCCCCTCCCTTACCACCCACTCCGCCCCCTCCCTCTCCCCCCTACCCCCTCAATACCCAGCAGAAACTATTTTGCCCTTATTTCTAATTTTGTTGTAGAGAGAGTATAAGCCATAATAGGAAGGAACAAGGGTTTTTGCTGGTTGAGATAAGGATAGCTATACAGGGAGTTGACTCACATTAATTTCCTGTGCGTGTGTGTTACCTTCTGGGGTAGTTCTTTTTGATCTCACCTTTTCTCTAGTTCCTGGTCCCCTTTTCCTATTGGCCTCAGTTGCTTTTAAGGTATCTGTTTAAGTTTCTCTGTGTTAAGGGCAACAAATGCTAGCTAGTTTTTTAGGTGTCTTACCTATCTTCACCCTTCCCTTGTGTGCTAAAGCTTTTATCATGTGCTCATAGTCCAGTCCCCTTGTTGTGTTTGCCCTTGATCTAATGTCCACATATGAGGGAGAACATACAATTTTTGGTCTTTTGGGCCAGGCTAACCTCATTCAGAATGATGTTCTCCAATTCCATCCATTTACCAGTGAATGATAACATTTCATTCTTCTTCATGGCTGCATAAAATTCCATTGTGTATAGATACCTCATTTTCTTAATCCATTTGTCAGTGCTGGGGCATCTTGGCTGTTTCCATAACTTGGCTATTGTGAATAGTGCCGCAATAAACATGGACGTGCAGGTGCTTCTGGAGTAACCTGTGTCACAGTGTTTTGGGTATATCCCCAAGAGTGGTATTGCTGGATCAAATGGTAGATCGATGTCCAGCTTTTTAAGTAGCCTCCAAATTTTTTTCCAGAGTGGTTGTACTAGTTTACATTCCCACCAACAGTGTAAGAGGGTTCCTTTTGCCCCGCATCCTCTCCAACACCTGTTGTTGGTGGTGTTGTTAATGATGGCTATTCTAACAGGGGTGAGGTGGAATCTTAGTGTGGTTTTAATTTGCATTTCTTTTATTGCTAGAGATGGTGAGCATTTTTTCATGTGTTTTCTGGCCATTTGAATTTCTTCTTTTGAGAAAGTTCTGTTTAGTTCACTTGCCCATTTCTTCATTGGTTCATTAGTTATGGGAGAATTTAGTTTTTTAAGTTCCCTATATATTCTGGTTATCAGTCCTTTGTCTGATGTATAGCTGGCAAATATTTTCTCCCATTCTGTGGGTGTTCTCTTCAGTTTAGAGATCATTTGTTTTGATGAACAGAAGCTTTTTATTTTTATGAGGTCTCATTTCTCTATGCTATCTCTTAGTTGCTGTGCTGCTGGGGTTTCGTTGAGAAAGTTCTTACCTATACCTACTAACTCCAGAGTATTTCCTACTCTTTCCTGTATCAACTTTAGAGTTTGTAGACTGATATTAAGATCCTTGATCCATTTTGAGTTAATCTTGGTATAGGGTGATATACATGGATCTAGTTCAGTTTTTTGCACACTGCTAGCCAGTTTTCCCAGCAGTTTTTGTTGAAGAGGCTATTTCTCCATCATATATTTTTAGCTCCTTTGTCAAAGACAAGTTAGTTATAGTTGTGTGGCTTCATATCTGGGTCCTCTATTCTGTTCCACTGGTCTTCATGTGTGTTTTTGTGCCAGTACCATGCTGTTTTTATTGTTACTGCTTTGTAATATAGTTTGAAGTCGGGTATTGTGATACCTCCTGCATTGTTCTTTTGACTGAGTATTGCCTTGGTTATTTGTGGCTTCCTGTGTTTCCATATAAATTTCACGGTAGATTTTTTGATCTCTTTAATGAATGTCATTGGAATTTTGATGGGAATTGCATTAAACATGTAGATTACTTTTGGGAGTATAGACATTTTTACTATGTTGATTCTACCAATCCATGAGCATGGGAGACCTCTCCACTTTCTATAGTCTTCCTCAATCTCTTTCTTCAGAAGTGTATAGTTTTCCTTGTAGAGGTCTTTCACATCTTTTGTTAGGTTAAACCTAGGTATTTGATTTTTTTTGAGGCTATTGTAAATGGAATTGTTTTCATACATTCTTTTTCCGTTTGCTCATTGTTAGTGTATAGAAATGCTAATGATTTTTCTATGTTATTTTATATCCTGCTACCTTGCTATAGCTATTGATGATGCCTAGAAGCTTCTGAGTAGAGTTTTTTGGGTCTTTAAGGTATAGGATCATGTCATCTGCAAATAGGGATATTTTGACAGTTTCTTTATCTATTTGTATTCCTTTTATTCTCTCTTCTTGCCTAATTGCTCTGGCTAGGAATTCCAGTACTATGTTGAATAGGAGTGGAGATAGTGGGCATCCTTGTCTGGTTCCTGATTTTAGAGGGAATGGTTTCAGTTTTTCTCCATTAAGTATAATGCTGGCTGTAGGTTTGTCATATATAGCTTTTATAATTTTGTGGTACTTTCCTTCTATTCCTAGTTTTCTTAGAGCTTTTATCATGAAATGGTGTTGGATCTTATCAAAGGCTTTTTCTGCATCTATTGAGATGATCAAGTGGTTTTTGTCTTTGCTTCTGTTAATGTGGTTTATTACGTTTATTGATTTTCATATGTTGAACCACCCCTGCATCCCTGGGATGAAGCCTACTTGGTCGTGGTGAATAATCTTTTTGATGTGTTGCTGAATTCAGTTTGCCATTATTTTGTTGAGGATTTTTGCATCAATGTTTATTAAAGAGATTGGCCTGTAGTTCTCCCTTTTGGAGGTGTCTTTGCCTGGTTTTGGGATAAGTGTAATACTGGCTTCACAAAATGTGTTAGGCAGTTTTCCTTCCCTTTCTATTTCGTGCAACAGTTTAAGGAGGGTTGGTATCAGTTCTTCTTTAAAGGTCTGATAGAATTCAGCAGAGAATCCGTCAGGTCCTGGAATTTTCTTTTTGGGGAGACTCTTGATTGCTGCTTCAATTTCATTTTGTGTTATAGGTCTATTCAGGTGATTAATTTCCTCTTGGTTCAGTTTCGGATGATCATATGTATCTAGAAATCTGTCCATTTCTTTAAGATTTTCAAATTTATTTGAATATAGGTTCTCAAAGTAGTCTCTGATGATTTCCTGGACTTCCATGGTGTTTGTTGTTATCTCCCCTTTTGCATTCCTGATTCTACTAATTTGGGTTTTTTCTCTCCTCATTTTAGTCAGGTTTGCCAGGGGTATATCAATCTTGTTTATTTTTTCAAAGAACCAACTTTTTGTTTCATTAATTCTTTGTTTTTTTTTTTTTTTTTTGGTTTCTATTTCGTTGATTTCAGCTCTTAATTTTATTATTTCTCCCCTACTATTTGTTTTGGGATTTGCTTGTTCCTGTTTTTCTAGGAGTTTGAGATGTATCTTTAGGTCATTGATTGGGATCTTTCAGTCTTTTTAATATATGCCCTCATGGCTGTAAACTTTCCTCTCAAGACTGCCTTAGCTGTGTCCCATAGGTTCCGGTAGGTTGTGTTTTCATTTTCATTGACTTCCAGGAACTTTTTAATTTCCTCTTTTATTGCATCAATGATCCATTCTTCATTAAGTAATGAGTTATTTAGTTTCCAGCTGTTTGCATGTTTTTTGTCTTTACTTTTGTTGTTGAGTTCTACTTTTACTGCATTGTGTTCAGATAGTATGCATGGTATTATTTCTATTTTCTGATATTTGCTGAGACTTGCTTTGTGCCTTAGGATATGATCTATTTTGGAGAAGGTTCCATGGGCTGCTGAGAAGAATGTATATTGTGTAAAAGTTGGATGAAATGTTCTATAGACATCAACTAGGTCCATTTGATTTGTGGCATATTTTAGATCTTGGATTTCTTTATTGATTTTTTGCTTGGATGACCTATCTATTGATGATAATGGGGTGTTAAAGTCTCCCACAACCACTGTGTTGGTGTTTATATGTGCTTTTAGGTCTTTCAGGGTATGTTTGATGAAATTGGGTGCATTGACATTGGGTGCATGCAGGTTGATAATTATTGTTTCCATTTTGTCTATTTCCCCTTTTGTTAGTGTGGAATGTCCTTCTTTATCTCGTTTGATCAATGTAGGTTTGAAGTCTACTTTGTCAGAGATAAGTATTGCTACTCCTGCCTGTTTTCAGGGGCCATTGGCTTGGTAAATCTTCTTCCAGCCTTTCATCTTAAGCATATGCTTATTTCTGTTGGTGAGATGGGTCTCCTGTAAGCAACAAATTGTTGGATCTTCTTTTTTAATCCATTTTGTCAAACGGTGTTTTTGGTGGGTGAATTAAGTCCGTTAACATTAAACATTAGTACTGATAGGTATGTGGTGATTCCTGCCATTTAGTTGTCTTAGTTGTTTGAAGGTTTGATTGTGTGTACCTAAGTTGAGGTTACTCTCTACTGTCTTCCTTTTTCTTTTCCTGTGGTTTGGTGCTGCCTGCCTTTTCATGGTTAAGTTGGGTGTCACTTTCTGTGTGCAGGATCCCTTGCAGAATCTTTTGTAATGGTGGCTTTGTGGTCACATATTGTTTTAGTTTCTGCTTATCATGGAAGACTTTTATTGCTCCATCTATTTTGAATGATAGCTTTGCTGGGTAGAGTATCCTGGGGTTGAAGTTATTTTCATTCAGTGCCTGGAAGATCTCACCCCACACTCTTCTTGCTTTTAATGTTTCTGTTGAGAAGTCTGCTGTGATTTTGATTGGTTTACCTTTGTATGTTATTTGTTTTTTCTCTCTTACAGCCTTCAATATTCTTTCCTTAGTTTCTGAACTTGTTGTTTTAATGATGGTATGTGTGGGGTAGTTCTATTTTGATCTGGTCTGTTTGGTGTCCTGGAGGCCTCTTGCATCTGTATTTGAATATCATTCTCTAGATTTGGGAAATTTTCCATTATTATTTTGTTAAACATATTATGCATACTGTTTGCTTGCACCTCTTCTCCTTCTTTGATGCTCATGATGGAGTTGGTGAGTTTTTGCATTTTCTTTTCACAGGTCTTGAGTTGTTTAATTAATAGTTCTTCCGTTTTTCCTTTAATTACCATTTCATCTTCAAGTTCTGAGAATCTGTCTTCTGCTTGTTCTATTCTGCTGGATTGGCCTTCCATTTTGTTTTGCAGTTCTGTTGCGTTCTTTTTTCTGAGGTTTTCCATATCCTGGCTGGTTTCCTCTTTAATGTTGTCTATTTTTGCCCTGAGTTCATTTATCTGTTTATTCATCACATTCTCTCTTTCACTTTTGTGTTTATACAGTGCTCTATGGTTTCCTTTATTTCTTCTTTTGCTTTTCAAATTCTCTATTTTTATTGTCTTGGAATTTCTTGAGTGTCTCCTGTACATTTTGGATGACCCTATCCAGTATTATCTCTATAAAATTCTCATTGAGTACCTGTAGTATGTCTTCTTTTACATTATTCTTGTGGGCTTCATTGGGTCCTTTGGCATAGTTTATCTTCATTTTGTTGGAGTCTGGATCTGAGTACCTCTTTTCTTCATTCCCCTCTGGTTCCTGTACTAATTTTTAGCTGTGGGGAAACTGGTTTCCCTGCTTTTTCTGTCTTCCCATCATTGTCTTTGGTGTTGTTACTGTCTGTACTTTTTGCAATTAATTATTTTCTAGCTTGTAATAATAACAATGGTAATATTTAGAATGGAAGGGTGAGCTGAGATGGAAATCAAGAAGTTAAAGAAATGGGAAAAACAAATACATAGACTGGAAGGAGAAAATAGAAGAAGGTATCAGACAAGATGGTTTCAAAGGTGTAAACAGGGAGCTTTAGTGTACTTATAGACAGTAAGCTGAACAGACATTAGAGAGACAGAGAGAGGATTGAAAATCATAAATAAAAAAATAAAGATAAGAATAAAAAATAAAAAATAAGTAATTGAAAGAAATATCTGTATATGAAAATGTATTAAAATAAAATGAAAAAATATAAAATTTAAAAAAACCCAAAAAGCCAAAAAACCAAAAAACCAAAGAACCTCCAAGTTCAAATGCAATGAAGTTTCAGTCTTAGTAATTTGGGTGTCCGTCTCATTCTCCAATCCTGGAGATGGTGCCTCAGATGTTGTTCTGTAATTGTCTCTTCAAAGGGGACGCATAAAGTAGTACAAAACTACACACACACACACACACACACGCACAAAAAAACCCCCACCAAGTGTCCCAAGTTCAAATGCAATACAGTTTCAGTAAGTTTTTCAGCATGCAGGTGTAATTCGGTTGTTCGCTCATCAAAGGTAGGGAGAAAAAGAAAAAAAAAGAATCTGGAGACAGTTCTGAGAATGGTATCTGCAGCTGTGGCTTGCCTGCCCGCTGCTGTCAGCCTGCTGTTGCTGGCGGCGTTATTTATGCAGATCTCTGGGGTGAGCTTAGCACTCACCTGGCCCCGCAGGCTTTGTTTGCTCAGAGTTCTCCTGTGCGGGAGCCTCTGCTACAAGCTTTCCCCTTTCCAAGCACTGGGAAAGGTGACACTGCACCACCATTGTCAGGCCTGCGTGTTTATTTACAGTTCATGTGGGAGGTGGGTCTTCCCCCCTCTCCTGTGGAGTTTTCCTCCCACCCCCACTTTCACAAGCTTTCCTGCTCCTGATTACTGGGCGGTGCTGCTGCTTCTGCCAGCCACCATGTTTGTTTACAGTTCACATGGGAAATGGGTCTTCCCTCCTCTCCTGTGGAGTTTTCCTCCCTCCACCACTCTCACAAGCTTTCCCACTCCTGGCTGCTGGGCATGCATCCCTGCTCCCACCAGAGTCTCTCTGGCCAGGCCGGCTTGTTTATTTACAGTCCCGGGAAGGGTTCCCTTCCCCTAATCTTCAGCGCTCAGTGCGCCCCACCCTCTTTCCCAGTGTCTTTATTGCTCTTATCGCTTATTACTCAGTTTTTCTCTTTTTTTCCCCCCGGGTGGTGGTCAGTCTGTCCAGGGGGCTATGCTGCTCTGGCCCAATCTTGTCTGTGGGAGTACCACGTACCACAAACCTCACCTGGTCCGCGTCTTCCCAAGCCGTCTGGGCGCCAATGACTGGCGGCCTGGGAGCCCTCCTGGTTTCTCCGTTTAATGTGAAGTGGAGATTCTCTGCACTGGCCGGAGGTGTGGAGGGGTCAAAGTTATGCCTCTTTTCAGTGATTATGCCTGCAAATGTGTCTCCAGCATCTCTCCAAGATTTCACTATAGGAGGCTTGCTTTCTGCTTCCTCCCTCTAGCCGTCATCTTGGAATCTCTGGTTCTCTACCACTTGATCCACTCCACCATCTCTTTTTTGTGTTGGGTATTTTTGAGTTAGGGTCTCATGAACTATTTGCCTGGACTGGCTTTGAACCCCGATCCTCTAGATCTTTGCCTCCTGAGTAGCTACAATTATAGGTGTAAGCCAACAGTGCCCAGTTGTCCACAAGGTTTTTGTTGGAGTTTTTAGATGTAAGATCATAGCATCTGCATATAGGAATAATTTGACTTTGAATCGCCTTTAATTCTTCCTTCTCTCTTATTGCTCTGGCTAGGAATTTTAACACTATGGGGAGGGTGGACACCCTTATCTCCTTTCTGACTTTAGAGGAAATGGTTTCAGTTTTACCCTGTTTAGTATGATGTTGGCTATAGCTATGTCATACTATGCCTTTATTATGTTGAGGTATGCTCCTTCTATTCTTAGTTTCTTCAGAGCTTTTATTATGGAAAGATGTTGAGTTTTGTGAAAGACATTTTCTGCCTCTATTGAGATGATCATGTAATTTTTGAGCTTGATTCTATTTATATACTGTATTATAGTTATCAATTTGCATATGTTGAACCACCCTTGTATCCCTGAGATGACAACAACTTGATCATGGTGTATGATCTTTTTAATGTGTTTCTGAATTTGGTTTGCAGGTATTTTATTGAGAATTTTTGTGGCTATGCTTATTAAAGAAATTAATCTATAAATATCTTTTTTTGGGTGTCTGTGTCTGGTTTTGGAATGAGTGTAATACTGGCTTCATAGGATAAATTTGGTAAGGTTCCTTTCCTTTCTGTTTCATGGAAAAGTTTGAGGTGTATTGGTATTTAAAAGATCTGATACAATTAAAAGTCTGATAAAATTCAGCAGTAAATTCATTGGGTCCTGGACTTTTCTTGGGTGGGGGACTCTATTACTACTTCAATCTCATTGATTTTTGTAGATCTATTTTAGTGGTTTATATCCTCTTGGTTCAATTTTGGTTAGTGAAATGCACCTAGAAATTTGTCCATTTATCCAGTTTATTTAAATATATGTTTTCAAACTATTTGTTAATGAGCCTCTGGATTTCATCTGTATTTGTTGTGAAATCACTTTTTCCATCTCTAATTTTTTTAATTTTGGTATTTTCCCTCCTTCTAGTCAGATTGGCTTAGGCCTTATCACTCTTGTTTATCTTTTCTAAGAATCAACTTTTCTGTTACACTGATTCTTTCTATAGATTTTTTGAGTATATGTCATGAATTTCTATAATTTTTATCATTTCTTTCCACCTGCTAATTTTGAATTTGGCTTATTCTTATTTTTCTAGGACCTTGGGCTTAGCATTATGCTGTTTATTTGAGATCGCCCTCAAACTGTAATGTAGGTGCTCATAGGTATAAACTTTCCTCTTAGCACTGCCTTTGCTGTATTTATAGGTTCTGGCAGGTTGTGTTTTCATTTTCATTAGATTCTAGGAAACTTTTGTCCCTCCCTCCCAGTTCTTCAATGGTTATTCAATTTCCATGTATTTGAGTTTTTTTTTTTCTGTAGCTTCTTTTGTTGTTGAGTTCTAGTTTTCATTCCATTGTGGTCTGATAAAATACAGAGGGTTATTTCAACTTTCTTATATTTGCTGCAACTTGCTTTGTGTTCTAAAATGTGATTGATTCTGGAGTGAGTTCTGTAGGTTTCTAGGAAGAATGTGTATTGTACTGCTAATGGATGAAATCTCTGTAGATGTCTGTTAAATCCATTTTGTCTATAGTGTCATTTAATTCTAAGATTTCTTTGTTGATTTTTTTTTTTTGGTCTGGATGACCTACCTATTAGTAAGAGGGGTATTGAAGCTCCCACTGTTATTGTGTTGTGGATTAACTGGGCTTTTAAGTCCAGTAGTGCTTTTTTAATGAAGTTATATGCACTGAAATTAGACACAAATATGTTAAGAGTTGTTTATGTATTGTTTCTTTTATTAATATGAAGTTGCCTTCTTTGTCTCTTCATTAATTTTGGTTTGAAGTCTAGTTTATCTAATACCAGTATAGCTTCTCCTGCCTGTTTTGGGCTCCATTTGCCTGGAAAATCTTTTTCCACACCTTTGCCCTAAGATAATATTTGTTTTTGTCAGTGAGATGTGTTTCTTTTAGGAAGAAAGAAACACCTCCAGCTCACCATTCTATGTCTTTAGATTGGGGAATTGAGACCATTATAGTTTGGGTAATTCTGGGTTTTACTATTGTGGGCCTCTTATTGGAGATCAAGGCAAAATACTATGTTTACTATCCTTTTCCTGTCAGGTGGATGGCATTTTTTCTGTACTGTGCTACATGAGGTTGAGGAAAGGGTGATGTGGTTAATTAAAAGTGTGCTTATTATCCTCTTCAATTTGTCTTTTCTTATTATTATGCTATAACTGGATGGTATGCTCTGTTATCTGGTTTCCTTACCTCTTATGGGGGTATTTTTGTGCATGGATAGTTGTTCAAATTGATGTTTCTGCAGGACAGTCACTGGAGAGTTCTGTTCTGCCATTTTGCTCTGTGGTCCCCTTGGAGCATCTTACTTGAATTTTTATTAAGTGTTTATGTGGAAATAAATATGTTGACATTTTAATTTACAATTAAAAACATGAGACAATAACCAGCAAGTCATTTGTGAGCTTAAGTTCCTGTCAATTTTACTAAAAAATTTAAAGGATTTCTCTCTTACAAATTAAATGTTTTTGGGTTTTTTGTTCATTCAGTTTTTCATGTTAGATTATTTAGATGATTTCCCACTTGTTCGTTTCTTTAATGCTCTTTAAAACTGTATGATCATTCCTTCTTGAAGATTTCTCAAGTGCCCCATGGTTTTCAAAATTCATAGATAAAATTTCAGAAAAATATGAAATTTCATGCGATATTTTGAAGGATAGGGGAGTTACTTTTCATAATCAACAAAACATTTTCTCATTAGTGAAGTTGGATTTCATTATTACATGACTATCATCTTCCTTCTCTAGTCAGTTGGGTACTTAAGTATCTGAAAAGGAATAGGGAATATCTATGTCTGGGTATACTGTAGTAGTTTATATCAGACCAAATATCTCATTAAGAACAACTATAGAAGCTGCATAAATTATTTTATTGCCAAATAGTTGAAGGCAACAGAGAGAAACCAATGAAGATAAAACATAAGAGCTAAAGATTCCAGAGGGAAGGAAAGTATGTGATGTAAACCTGTTATTCTCTGGAACTTTTTCCATCAAAACATCTTTTGATTTGTAAGTGGCATAAAAAGAAAGGCTGAGATGCTATGTAAAAGTAATGGTAAAATCCTCAGCATTCTCACAGGATTACATAAACAAGAATTGGAATGCAGTAATACTGAGGTAGATCTGAGAGTACTGAGTGAACAGAATCACAGAAAAGCAATCCTGGTGCTTTATACTGCTTTTTACTTATTGATTTCCACTCTGGAGGCAGAATACCAAGATTTCAACTAGGAAGTGGCAGACTAAAATGTAAGTTAGGTTTCACAGTCTCATGGTGCCAGTTAGGGAGACGGAAAGTGAAATGAGGTACTATCCAAAAAAGAAGGGCTAGGTAAGCATGCCAGATTGCTTGGCTATTTAGGGTCTTTTATACTTCTATGAGACTGCCATCTCCTCTAAATAAAAATAAAAATTGTCTAGGGGAGCACAACATTTGAGAACAGGGGATTTGCATAGTTTAAGATAATTTTGCTAGTGATTCTGTTATTCTTTACTCCTGTATTAGAAGAGGATAATCTCTGGTTTAGTTAATGACATTGTCTCCTTCCATATTTATTTGAAATATGTTTGCAAAGTACCAATAACAAAGCAGTAATGCTGTAATATATACAGTATCAATTTTTGTGTTTTAAAATATTTATTCTTAATTTCATTGTTACCTTTTATGTCATTCATTTATTTATTGGATATTATCAGTGCTATAAAGATTGCTGGGTATTTTGAATGAGTAAGGTATGTATACTGATACTATAAAATAAGAAAATCCTAGCATAATGCTTGCTTTGTATGTATACTTAAAACATTAATTAAATTAGAATCTATACATTAGAATCTACAAGTGAATTGCAAAGAAGGAAGAGAAATGATTTTTGAAATGTGTACTACCTTCATGTAAAAAAAGGACAACTGGAAAGTTTCTAATACCCCCTTTATCCAGCAGTATTAATTGTGTGGAACACAGCAAGAAAGATGGATGTAAGTATAAAAAAATCTCCTATCTAGCACAAATGAATGGATGAATAAATAAGTAAATAACAAAACAGATAATAACCATCATATTTTTCTTTGTATTATAGCTACTTGCTTTTCTTATAACATTCACTCTTCACAACAGTTTTTTGAGTAATTACTTTATAATTGTTATAGATGAATTCACATGAGATGAAGAAAGATTAAATGATTTGTCCAACATCATATGATTAACAAGTCATATGAATAAGTATCAAGTGGTCAAGCTGTTCCTATTTTGTGATATAGTGAAAGTTGCTAGCTGCTACTTTTCTATAGATTTAGCTGGTGTAAGCCCAAATGAATTTAGATAGTTTAAAACTTACAGTGACATTCCCCAGTCTCTTAGCCCATTGGAGACAATGTGAATAGGGCCAGGTGATGCCCAGTAGTGGTGCATTATAGGAAAGAAACCCTGAAATTAGTGGATTTTATGTGAGTGATGCCAGCATACCTTTCCAATTCCTACATCTGGAGAAAGATTATCTTCGTTAACCTTGAATGAATCAATTCTACCCTGAGTTGGTTGGCATGTCTATCTTTATTATCCTTGAATGTCTCTGAGGGAGATATCTATATATTTACTATCTGAGAAATAGGCAAATTTGTTCCAGAAGTTACTGTCTTCATCATTAGGGCCACCTGCTTATGCAGATCTTCTTGAAAAGATAGTCATGGAGCACATTGACTGCTAATGTCTGTGAGCGTGTAGAAATGTGAGAGACTCATGGAGAATTACTTCCCAGCACCTAGAATCAGAATTCTGTTCTCTAAATTCCAAATGCTCTTAGCCACAAAATTTCAGTTAAGAGAGCCCATTAGAATTACTGTTCTTTCTTCAGACATTTGTTAACAAACTTTCTGTTATGCTATTCAGGCCCACAGAAAATTAAGAGTTGATTAGTGGTACACTGACTAAAACAAGTCTTGATGATTGATAGGGTAAAACTTTATGAATAACGTGCAAGAATTAAAGATAACTTCCTAGAGATATTTATTGCAACCAAAGTGTGCACATATTAGTCATTTCTGAATTATTATTCATTATCTAAAATGCTTAACTAAAAATCAGTTATTTAAAGGCTACTTTCAATTATCCAGAAAATATATGTGTATAGAATAACCAGATTCTCATATGATAAAAAATAAGACATTACAGTGCAAGTATTTAAAAAATGAATATAGATACATGTATCATCTATCTATCTACATATCTATCATCTATCTATCATAAACTATACTAGAATAAACAAGCATATCTTTGCACATACATCAAAAAATGAAAGATGTTCGTCACTTACTCCTATTCAAAAATGAAGTGGTATGTGATAGTTGTCACTTCTAATTTTTTTTTTTTTTGGTTTTCTTACATGATAAACTGGGCTTGTTCCATTCTCTTGAATGCAGCTCTTTGGCACAATCGTGATGTTCCTCACACATGAAAAAACTCAGTGGTAGGCAGTATTCCTTTCAACAGATAACTCATTTTGTCACTTGTAATTTTTGCAGCTCATTATTTGAGTCTAGACCCAGAGAAATCATAGACATGATAACTTTTTTCTCTTTCTTTCTGTTCATTTTAATATTTTCAGAAAATTTAGGAGCCATTTAAATTAGTGGCTATTTTCAAATACTTGTGCTTCATTCAGTAATTTATTCAATAGATATTTAATCAGTTTTTACCAAATTCCAAATACAAACCTTTGGAGATACAATTGTGAAATGTTACATGGTGTAGTCTCTTTCCTTGGGGAATGTGTAATCTGTTTAGCAAAAACATTACAGAAACAAATGGGAGGAAGGAGAGGTATCCAGCATTTTGAAAGTTTAAATAAAAGAAATAGGCCTAGTTAGGGAGATGAAGAAAGGCTTTTGGGGCTGCCCTTTAGAAGTGAGGTTGGCACTGAGATCAAGAACAGAAAACAGAGGAACAGGAGAGGAAAGTGTGTTCTGGGTAGAGGGAACGTCTAAGGCCCTATAATGGCTAGGAGCATAGGGAGCACAGTCTAAATATGCCTGAGGTACTAAACTCAGAGCCTCACACTTCTAGGCAGGCACTCTACCACTTGAGCCATGCTCCCAGGACTTTTTTGCTTTAGTCATTTTTCTGGGTAGAGTCCCAGGTTTTTGCTCATGATGATCTCAATGTATGATCTATTTACTTATGCCTCTCCTTAGCTGGGACCACAGGGGTGTAAACTACAACATCTGGTCTGGTTTGCTTGTTGAGATGGGATCTTGCCAATTTTTAACCCCTAGTTGGTCTGGAACAGTGATCCTTCCCATATCTACCTCCCAAGTAGCTGGGATTATAGGCATGAGCCACTATGCTTGGCTTTCTAGATTTTTCTTGATATACATATACATAAGGAAATAAACATATGAAAGAGTATGAATTACTTTGTCAAATCAACATCTTGTTGTGAAGGGAGCATTAGCTTTAGACAGCTTGGGTCTTCTAGAGAATAACACTAGAAAACTTTTAAGAGAGTAGTGAAAAAAATCTGCATTTTTTTTCCTTATAACTCAATGATAATTGACTGATGGGATTCTGGATGTTGGTAGAAAAAATGTGGGTTCAAGAAAAAAAGATTCTTATTTATAATAAGCAATAGAGCATAATATTAGCAAGGCTTCAGCCACTGAAAAGTGAGCTGAAAGAGCTCATTGTCGGAAACCTTTCTAAAGTACATTACTCTATTCCTCACTTCTTTTAACTTTATGCCTAATAATTTAATATAAATAATAGATTATCTGAGTGTGGGTCATTTAAAGATACAAAATATGATGTCACACATATTTTATGTTTTGGTAATGCCTTCCTTTCTTGCTCCAAAAACTCTGTGAAGCAGTGAAATCTTTTTGATATTAGCTAGAATACTGTTAAGTCTTTATTCTAATATCAGAAGCACAGACTTTCTGGCTATCAGACATATAATAACAGGTAGTTGTATTAAAAAGGTTAAATCATTTAATTATTTGTTTTTAATTGCTAATTAAGCCCAATTGGCTCATTGAATTGAAATTTTCTTTGAAATTGAAATTATAGGAGCTATGTTAATATTTCTACCATAAGTTTATTCAAGGATCAAGCATTTTCTATATTATTTACATTGTGGAATTTGAGACTTTCACCAAACACATTTGAAATACAGTTCCCTAATTGCCTTCATGGAAAGCCCACCTCCTTTTCTTTTTATAATAATCAAATATGCAGTTTTAGTCTCCCTCTATATTAATGCTTCCATCTGAGGAGAATGAATGGTTCTTACAAAACTAGAGTGATTGTTTAGATTCCTGAGGAGAGTTCAGAAGGAAATATTTCCTCAGTGTGTTCTCACAATTGATTAGTCCATGTTTGAATCTTGAGTCTTCTGACATCCATAAATGCTTACCTCTTAAAAAATGAATTGGATTTCTTTATGTTTCTGAATACATATGATACATTTAATAAAAAGAACCATAACTGATATTGATTGTCAGAAACAGTAAGCTTGTGCATAAATAAAGCAGTCACTTGTATACCTATAGGTAGAGAGAATGAATTAGGCAATTTGAGTTACACGTGATACACTTAACAGTGAAAGTGATTTATGGATATTGTGTCTTCTTGACTCATGAATAGTAACATTAATAGTTGGTTTAGTAGAAAGGAATATATATTTGCTGCCATTTATTCTGGCTTTTATCAGTGTTCCTACAGATGAAGATATATTTTTCTGTTAGATATGTATAAGGGAATGTGACATAAACTTTTTTCCCATTGTAGTTAAGTATCAAAGTGTGTTTCTATTTGATTTTGACAAATGACTTTTGTATTAATGTATACTGTATCTCATACTGGGTTTGCCTCTTCTGAGAGTCAGGTTGAATTTAATTTTCAGTCAAATGTGTAATTTTGGAAAATTTTTAGTCACTAAAAGTAATTTACATATTTAGATTATATTACATATTTGAATACATTATAAACAATTTATTCTTGATATGCAAAGCAAATTTCCCTTCAGTTTTGATAGATATGCTCAAGTTCATATTATTTTACTTCTAAAAAGCCAGAGTCCAAGGCACCAGATTACTGTTATGTTTCAGTCATAGCATAATCTAGTAGAAGACATTAAATAAAATTGATGAGTTATCATTTCTACTCCTTTGTTCACAAATTATAATGTAGTACTTTACTATACTGAAGATAGATATCTACACTGAAACATGAATATATATGTGTATTTGTATATACACACAAATATATTATAGCAAATTTGCTCATATGTTGTAGTCATAGACACTTGTGGTATAAACAATTCCATAGTTTAAGTCAATGTCATAATTAACAGTGGTCTTCTGAGTGAATTCCTGTTTAAATTCTGTATTACCTTATGATTAAATAGCAGAGACAGGCTCAGTTATTCAGGGAAAGTGCTCTGTGTTATTAAAAGGAAGTATTGGTGGTAGGAGAATGTCTGATTTATCTCTATTATTGCCTGGAATTATTAAAAATATATTTTTACTTTACATGTTCCTTATAAATGTATATATTTCTTTGTATATATATCAAGCAATAGTAACTGAGCTGTCTTAAGTAAAAAGGGAATTTATTGTTCGTATTTGTTCATAAATAGGATTTTTCCTTATAGTGGAAAGATGTTTGTTGTGGTGATAGCTCCAATGTTTCTTATGTTGAAATATAATAGGAAAAGAATGACTCTGGCCCTAGATAATTCAATAAAAAGTCATTATTAAGCCATTATTGAATTTTTAAAAGATGGTAGACACTTCTCATAATATATTGCTGAATCACTTTTGCAAGTATGCATCTATCTTGAAGAATGTCTCCTAGGCTAATGTTTTCACAGTAGAGAATTCCTGTTGCTTATAAATATAAGAATGTCATAAAGGTTACATTCTCTAAACCCAATACAGTACGGAGTTTTAAACAAAAGATGTACAGGGAAACTCTATAGGTACATTCTCAGTTTTTTCAGAATGTGAAATTCACCTGAATTTTAGATGTTTTGGAAAATACACTGACTTACCAATAAAGGGATCCTTTTCTTCAATGTTGCTGGGATAAGACAGGCATCATAGTATTGGAACACATAAAACTCTTTGTTAATAGCTTTGTAAATCATTTGAGCATGAAGAAACTGATTTATTTAACATGGTAAACAGGGTTTGTTATATATATGTAGGCATTATATGGGACTTCAGTACTACATGAAGTAGTTAGATATTTCAGGTTAATGTATAGTGCATTGTAATTGTTGATATTTAGCACAGAACATGTAGTTCTTAGGAAAGAATTAATTATGCCATTCCTGTGTTTTATTTGTTTTTTTTACTTGGGAGACTAAGTCTGTAGTGATAATTTATTTCATAAAAATAATCTAAGTAATCTCATCATGAATATTTCAAAGATCTAGCTAGCAAAATTTTCTTATCTGGGTAATTTCTGAATTATTAGTTAACTTTTATAGTTGAACTATTATAATTTTTTAATTTAGTAAGAGTTTTTACCTGATATTGAAACAGTTTTAGAAAATTTCTTTGTTCTTAGAGCATCATCTGATTGAATGATATGATCAATTTTATTAGTATAATTTTATATAGAGTTAGGCATTTAAAATTTTTCCATAACTATTATTATATCACCTTTCTCATTCCCAATTGTGTGTATTTGTACCTTCTGTGTTCTTCTTGTTGTATTTATCATTGTATTTGTTATTTTTTTCAGTGTAGACTTATCTTTATTATCTTTTCAGAGAAACAGTTGTGGACTTATTTACCAATTTTATATTTTTGGAAATTTCTTCATATTGCTTTCTGCCTCCTGCTTTCCTTATTAATGATTACATTTTGACTTCTTAAATTGAATGCTTCTTCATTATTTACATAAAAACAAAATTCTTTGATTTAATTTCTCAGAACTGTTTTTGCTATGTTGTATAAAATTTGATTGTGTGACCTCATTTTCAACTCTTTAGCCTTTCTTTAGCTTCATTTTTTAATCACTAAGAATGTGAAATACTGTTTCTCATTTCCCAAAATACTGTTTTTCAGCTGCTAAAATAAAAATGGTTACTTCTACTTTTATTTTATGATCAGAAGATGAGAACTATATTACTTTAGAAATTTTTACTTTAGAAATTTTAATGATTTTTGTAGCTTGAAATATGATTAATTTAGTTAGCATCTGGTACAGCTTAAAGAGGCACAACAATCTAATTTGTCTTTTATATGATAAAAATTCTGAATTTCATCTGTGAAAGATTGAGTTGTGAATAACAACCACAATAACCTGTCTTACGTGATTTTTCTCTTGTATTTCTTGTAGTTTTTACATTATCTATCTTAATACTATGCTTTTCCCTTCAATAAAATTCTTGATGTTTTAGTCTTCATTTCAAAAGTAATTTTTAGCAATAAAAATGACCCTTTTTATTGCATTTAATTGTTTTTATAGTGAGTTCTACTTTGTCTAAAATGACTATGCTGCAGTTTTTGTTTTTCTTTCAATTTGCCTCTGATATTTTTAAAAAATTTACTTAGAGTCTGTCTAAATAATTTAATGGGTTATTAAATTTTATTTAATAGAGTTAGTAAGATTTTGGTTTGTTTTGTAACAAAAAAATCTGTCTCATAGGAGAGATAAACCATTTGTGTTTGTTCAAAATTATATATTTGATCTTACATCTTTTGTTCTACCATTTTTTTGTTTTAATCTTACTATTCCATTGTTTTTTTGCTTTTTCCATGTATACTATATTTTGTTTGCTTTTATCTCTTGGAAAGAGTTTGAAAATATATTGTTCTAGCTAGCCTTAGGCTTTTTGTGTCAAAAAGCTTTACTAAGTCTTCTTCCTCAGCCAACAGCAACAAAGAAGTTATATTCTAGAGTCTGGTTTATTGATATATCCTTTAGATTGCATAGGCTATCGAAGTGTGGAAACTGAAGTAATTGCTCAATATCTTTACCTCTAAGATAACAGGGAATTCAGTTAGATATTGGGCCCATTCAACAGAGGTGGAAAGGATTTCCACCAAAAATTTCATTAGATGACAACACACACACACACACACACCCAAAATGGTATGGAAAACATTTATTACATAATGAGGTTTTCTTGGGGAGAGCAGGGCAGGTTTCCCAAGAAGGTCTAAAAATGAATTGAGAGTACAGGAAAATAAGACAGGTTTTGGTTTTTAGAGTGGCTCACAGGAAGGACCAAGGTTAGGGTTTACACATGTTGGCAGGGCTTGCATTGTTTGACTCTCCAGCTGGTAGGAGCACTTATTAGCTTCCTCAGATATGGGCAGATGGGGAAGAAGGAAAAGTGAGGTTTAAAAGTTGCCAGCCATCAAACATCAAGAAAATGAAGTTAGGAGACATTATCTCAATGGGTGTTGCAAGAAAGGACACAGTAATAAGTAATAGGATGTTAATTTACAATACTTACATGGTTTGAGGGATAAAGAAGCTGATTTTGGATGGGCATTGCTAGAGTGAGATTTGTGAATATTTACATTTACACATGCTGGATTAATTGTGGATCTTTATTCTTGACAGAATGACTTCAACATTTGTGAAGTTTAGATTTAAATAGTCCAATGGAGCCTTGAATTACATTGAAAGTATTTTGGGAAAAGGCCAGAAAGTGTAAGGATTTCTTCTTCTATAACACTATTTTTAGCAATCACACAGAATTATAGATCACATGCAAGGATACGATATACTTATTAGGAAGGTTTTTTTTTTTAGATTAAAAGTCTTGTGCCCCATAGGAACGAATAACTCTTGTAACTACTCTGTAGGCACAGCTTCCAGGACCCTTACTTGGGTCGTGCCATCTATAAGTAATAAACATTCATGATGCTCTGTCAAGTGTTTATGGTTCTCCCAGTATAGGTTATATATTTTACTAAAAAGAGGCCACTTTACCTTACCTTAAGTAATCTTATCTAACAACTCAGTAGGCAATTTCTCTTTTCAGATTGTCAGGGAACAGAGCTAGCAAAGGGGAGGGCACTGTTGAGTCTTCATCCACAGTTTGCTCCCTGTCTTTTGCTTAACAACATTCCCATAGACCAAGACAGCCACCCATTTTATGACCACTGGTATTTAATGGGGCATTGATGGTCTTTTTTTTAACCTAATCAATTGGAATAGTTTTTTGGCCAATTAGTTTTATGGGGCCCATCATATCTTTTTATGACTGTGGACCACTGACAAATTTATGGGAGGAATAATACATGATAGTGTTTAGTATCTGAACTTTCTTTACTTTCATTGGGAATCACAATAAAGAAGCCCTGGATATTGACCAACTATGACTGCCTTATAGCTTTACCTGGTTTGCTAGCTGACACACAGGGGTGTTTCTTTATCAAGGGTCACAGCCAACTTGAGTAGTCACAAATATGGGTTCTTCAGGCTTATGTCTCCATCCAGGCATTATTATTTCCAGCTACAGTTTAGTTTTGATCAGTAGCCATCATTTCTGCCAGGTCACCTGGCAGGTTTCTGACCAGGTGCATTTCATTGATCACCTGAAAGTTATTCCTCTTGGCACAATCCCAGACCCACTCCAACCTTTAACTGTTCCTATAAGCAGAAATTTATCTTCTATTATATGTCATAGAACTTTTCTATCACTAAGGGTAAATGAGATCTTCCATGCATCATTGTATCTCCCTCCCCACTTTAAAAAAGAAAACTCTATTTCCAAATCTTTTTTCTCTTATAGTGCCTTAGACACTTGGATCAGAGGTCTGAAAGGCTGGACCACACTGCTCTACCTTAACTAGACTACTCATAAGAATACAGGACAGAAGCCTTAGCTTTGAATTAGGGCAGCATTTTCTGAAGGAATTGGTGCGGTCTCACAGTAGTTCAGCTCAGCTGCAAGGAATTATCCCCTTTGTGTGGGTACACCATTCTTCCTGGCTTAAAATCCCCATATCTGATTGGAGCCAACATCTCTTGAACAACTTAATAGTCTGGGATCTTTGCAAGGGGCATACCAGTTACAAGAGGTACTGTACTCTGGGAAGCCTAAAGTAATGGTATTTCCATCAAGTATTTATAATTCTGTCATTCCAGATACAGTGATTGATCAGGGATCATTTCTACCCTAAATAATGTTACTGGCAGCACAGTCAGCTTGTTACTCTTATCATGTTACCAGTGCAACAGAGCTTGATTTTTACCATAGGCACATCCACCAAAAACCCTATGCTATATCCCACTTATTTTTAACATTCCAGAACCTATTATACCAATTGTAATGAAAAACTTACTTTGTTTTGCTTTATGAATCACAGCAATAATTGTGCATATTGCTATTTCTTTAAGCTCCTTTGTACATTCATACCCACCATTACTTCCTATGCTTAATTGGCTTAGACCTGGCTTTTCTCCCTACCTGTACATTTCATCACAAAGATCTCATTCAGTTGCTTGGTTTTGGATATGATTTACATGCTAGCTACATGCAAGTTTCTATCTCACATCCCTTACTCACCTCACTTTAGATAATTTTATTTAACTGCACATTTAACAACATTCTTGGGTAGATATCTGAGATTACCCACGTTGAAAAATAGAATTCCTTTTCTCTTGCCTGACTTTCCCATCTAATTCAGTGAGTCAGTCGTTAAATGGTATCAATTTATTTTTCCAAAACCTTAGGAGTTTAACTGATCTCTCTCTGTAGAATCTCTGCTTTGATATATATCCCTAACATGCTCATCTGATTCCTTTCACAACTATTATCCTGATATTACTATAAGTTGGCCCCCTTCTTTACACAATATAATCTGTTGTATATAGCAGTTGTAGATGCCTTTAAAAAGTAAAATACTGGATCATGTACTTCCCCTGCTCAGAACCCCTCTATTATTTATCACTGTCATTTCATTATGTCTACACATCTATAATGTTATAGACCCAGTGCACATCTTGTATTTCATTTTTTCTCTAATTATCTCTTATTCGTATGCATTCAACTGACCTTTTTCATTTTCTTTGAACATGTCAAGCTGGTTCCTATCTCCAACTATTTTCAGTTTATTATTCCTTCTTCCTGAAATGACTTTGTTGTTGAAAGGCTTACTCCTCATTTCGTTTGGATTTCTGCTAAATATCACCTCTTTAGATAGGCTCACCATGACCACCCAATCTAATCACCCACCCCATCTAGCATTTTTCATTTTCAACATTATATATACTATTATGCATTATATATTTACATGTTTATGCAAAATTCAAAGTCCACAACACTTTATATTGTTAATTTTGTTTGCAAAACAAAGAAAGAGCTGTAAACTACAGCACAGCTCTTTTTCCTTAGCATTGCTTTGGATATTCAGGGTCTTTTGTGCTTACATATGAATTTTAGTATAGTTTTTATACTCTCAGTAACTATTTGTTAAAAGACTCAAAAAATGATCAATGAATAGGGAGTTGAAGCAAACTAGTAAATGCTTGAAGCTGATTTTAAGGATAATCTAGTGGGAGGAGTAAGGTTAAGATTGGGTGTTTCGTAAGGTAAAGCCTTGGCATGTGATCTTTTGTTGCACACTAGTAGTATACAAGAGTAGGCTTCCAACACACTCTTGGCTTTCACCAATTTAGTCCTGAGTTGCTTAACCGGACTCATTGCCTATGATGAACTCTGTACTGACCTTGATATTTCTAATTTAAAATTTCATTTTGCATTTTTGTAATTGTAGACTTACCATGTGTTTTTATGCTCAGGGCAAGCTTTTTGGGTGTGCAAACACTGTGGCTGGACAGACTTTCATACTCAGAAGGGCTCCACTTTAGTATAACGCTCTTCTTGTTGAAATTCTTAGTGATTTTGAATAAGAAATCCCACACTTTCATTTGGTGGCAATTTATTAAGATTAACAATTTTGCCTGGCAGTCATGCCTGTAATCTTACTTACTTGGGAGACTGAGATTGGGAGGATTGCAGTTCAAGTCCAGCCAGGCAAAAAGTTTGCAAGACCCCTGTTTCAGCCAATAGCTGGGCACCTTGGTGTACGCCTTTCGTCACAAGCCATGTGGGAGGTGGAGATTGGGAGGATTACAGTTCCAGGCCAGCCCAGGCAAAAAAGTTTGCAAGACCCCCATCTCCATGGAAAAGAGCTAGGTATAGTGGCACACATCTGTCATCCCAGCTACAGCAGGAAGCTTAAAATAGGAGGATTGCAGTTTAGGATTGCCTGGGCAAAAAAGTGAGAGCATATCTCTAAAATAACCTCCATCTGTGCTGGAGGCACAGCATGTGCAAAGCCTTGAGTTCAAACCCTATTAAAAAAATGGGAATTTAAATAAAATGCTGAGTTACATTTTTCTTCTTAATTAGCATATATAAATGTACAAAATAATGGGTTTCATTGTGACATTTCCATACATGCATAAAATGTATTTTGAAAATATTCATCCCCCCATTACCTTTTCTTATCTCCCTCTGCAGTGCTCTCCCTCTTCCCAGTAGTCCCCCTTCCACTTTCATGTATATTTTAAAAATCTAGATTCTGCATATGAGAGAAAACATTCAATTCTTGCCTTATTTAGCTTAATGTGATCATTTCCTGTTCTATCCATTTTCCTGAAAATGATAATTTTGTTGGAACTTAGTAAAATTCTATTATGCATATATCTGACATATTCTTTATCTATTCATGTTGGGATAGGCTCTTTGACTGATTCCATAACTTGGCTATTGTGAATAATGCCATGATAAACATGGGTAGGAAGCTATTTATATAGTAAGCTTACTTTGATTCTTATTGGCATATATAACCAGAAGTGGCATGACTGGGTCATATGGAAGTCCTAGTTTTAGTCATTTGAGGAACCTACATGATGATTTCCATAGAGTGGACTAATGCATATTCATTCTCACTGGAAGTGAATAATAGTTCCTTTTCCCCACATCCTTGCCAGCATTTCTTGTTATTTGTTTTCTGGATGCTAACTATTCTAACTAGGGCCAGATGGAATCTCAATATAGTTTTGATTTACATTTCCCTGATGCTAAAGAGGTTGAACATTTAAAAATGTATTTATTAACTATTTGTACTTCCCTTGAGAACTGTCTATTCAGTACATTTGTTCATTTATTGATTAGATTATTTGTTCCTTTGGTATTTAATTATTTGAATTTTAAAATATTTTGGATTCTAATCAATTTTTGGATGAAGATTTTCCCCATTTTGTAGACTGTCTCTTTACCCTGATAATTGTTTCCTTAACTCTAACAGAAACTTTTTAACTTGATGCCATCCCATTTGTTAATTCTTGCTCTGAATACCTGAGCTATTGGAGTCTTATCTAGAAGTTGGTTGCCTGTGCCTGTGTCTTGAGGTATTTCCATATATTGCCTTCTCATAGCTTCAGAGTTTTAGGTCTTAATTGAGGTCTTTGATCCATTTTGAATTGATTTTTGCACAGTGTGAGAGACAGGGATCACATTTCAGTCCTTTACGTGTGGATATTCAGATTTCCCAGGACCATTTATTAAAGAGGATGTCTTTTTGGCAGCTTTGTTGAGAATCAGATAGTTGTTGTTATGAGGGCTTATTTATGGATCCTCTATTCTATTCTATTTGGTTACAAGTTTGCTTTCATGCCAGTACCATGCTGTTTTTGTTACTCTGGCTCTGTAGCATAATTTAAAGTTATGTATTATGCTACTGCCAGCTTCGTTCCTTTTGCTTACAACAGCTTTGCTGGATAGAGTAGTCTAGGTTAGTAGTTATTTTCTTTCAGAGATTATAAAACAATCTTCCATGCCCTTTTTGCTTTTAATGTTTCCATTGAAAAACTAGCTGTTATTCTGAAAGGTCTGCCTTTGCTGGTGACTTGATGCTTATCCTTTGCAGCTTTCAATACTTTTTCCTTATTCAGAATGCTTAGAGTTTTAACTATAATAAGATGTGGGGAAGTTCTATTCTGTTTTTGTCTGTTTAGAGTCTTAAACACCTCTTGTTCCTGGATGGGAAACTCTTTCTCAAGATTTAGGGCTCTCTGCTATTACTTTTTCAAATATGTTTCTTATGCCTTTAGCTTTCACCTCATTTTCTATGCCCATGATTTGTAGGTTTGGTCTTTTAATGGAGTCCCAGAGTTCTTGCATATTCTGTTCATATATCTTCATTCTTTTTACTTTATCCTTATCTAGTTTTTCTTATCTGGTTTTTCTTTAACACCTCCCTTGTCTTCAAGCCCTAATAGTCTGTCTTCTACTTGTTCCAGTCTATTAGAGAGGCATTCAACAGAATTTTTCATTTGAGTTATAGAGTTTTCATTTTCAGAATTTCAATTTGATTTTTTCAGAATATCTATATCTTCATTGATTCCCTTTCATGTCCTATATTGCCTTCCTTATTTCATTTAGCTGTTTATTTGTATCCTCTTTGAGTTCATTTAGCTATTTATTTTCATCCACTTTGAAATTTTTTAACTATTTATTTATGTTCTCCTTTGAACTCATTTTGCTGATTATTTGTATTGCCTTTATTTTTGTTGAGATGTTTATACATGTTTATATATTCTTTCATTTCATCGGTCATTCTTGTCATCATTCTTTTGAGTTTAATAGTTGAGATTTCACCTATTTCACTATCATTCAGATACTTAGTTGTGCAATTCTTGACATTTTGGAGTGTCATGTTGGCTTGTTTTTTTCATATTTTTTGTGTTTTTGTATTGATATTTGTTCATCTGAATTCAAGTTGTTGATTGGAGGTTTTGGTCATCTAATATCTATCAGTTGAAATGATTCTCTGTGTTTTGGGAAGACCAGATTGTGATAGCATTTATGTGCCATTTTTCAGCACTGACCCAGGGGTATAATTCAGCAATAAGAAATTCACCAATTCAATATCAAATGAGATATTTACATGAAGTAAAAAACCATTGGCAACATCATCTATACCACCAATAATGTTGTATATGAGAGGGACTAATATTCTTGTATGGCATACTAGGGAATTAGGGAAAAAAGATTATTTCTCTTGTAGTTAAATTAGGTAATGAAAATAAGAGGGCATGAGGAAAGAAATAAGAAAGAAGGAAAATGGGGAGAAGGAGGTGATGTGTGTAGGCTGAGGGTAAACAAAATAATAGTGTGTAGTTCATTTATTGCGGAGAAGGGCACTAGAGTCAAGGCCTGCAATGGGAGAGAAGTTAAGAGTAATAAACACAGGAAGCAGAATAAATTACTGATGAAAAATTTGTGAAAAAGAAATTGAAGAATAAAAACAAAGACGAAAATAAAAAGAAAAAAAATAAAGAAAACTAAAAGTATTTTTTTCCTTATTGCTGAAAAGAGTGAATATCTGCTGGGCTCTATCCAGGCAGGAGATGCTCTCCTCCAATCTGTGCTCCTCAATTTTCTGTATGCAGTTTTCCTGTTGTGTTAAATCAGGTAACCACTCTGGGCCCAGGATTGCCCAGGTATAGCTTGGGTGTGGTCTTCCTTGGTTGGTTAAGGCCCTGAACCAGGAGTAGCAACTGGAGTAAGGTGGGGCATATAGACTCTCCTGAAAGTCTCTTCTGTGCAGTTGTGTTTGTATATATCCTCTACACAGGACAGTGTTCTCAGGCATCTGGTGGTTATTGGGAATTGTGCTTTGCTTTCTTTTTTTCAGTGCTGTGCCAGAGACACAGCAACTGAGTGGCTTTTCCTGCCTTCTGGTCATGTCCCAGGTGCATAGGCCTTTGGTCAGCTCTTTCTGCTAAAAGTCTCTTGTGGACAGATGTGCTTACATGTCCCCACTGGACTGAGCACTGTTCTTAGTAATCTAGTGATTATAGGGACATGCACCCACTTTTCTCTTTCTTATACTGAACAAGAGACACAGTTGCCACGTATTTTTTTTCTAGTCCCAAACTGGTCCCAGATGTGCCAACTTGTTGTCAGCTTGCTCTGTTGAAAGTACCTTATGGACAAGTGTGTTTATGTGTACCTGCTGGGTACACATTTGACAGAGTGAATGGAGAGGTTGAGGGAGGGTTAATGTACACTGAAGCCTATTGAAATTATTTTAAGTAGGGGAGAGGTAGATGAGGAAGAATGATGGTGGGGGAGAATGTAACCAAGATACATTATAAGCATATGTGGAATGTCACAGTGAAATCCCCCTGAACAACTAGTATATGCTAATAAAAAATGTTTGCCATTATTTTTAGTGTTTATTCTTATTTTAAAGGTGAGGAAACTGAAGTAGCCAAGGTTTTACAAGCTAGTAAATGGTGGGTCTGATATTCTAACCCAGATTCATTTTACTCCACAACTTTAGTAAAGTATCCATTAGAGAATTTACTACCACACAAACTCAATTCTTTTAAAAAATTAATACATATTAATTGAACAAATGGGTTTCATTGTGATGTCTCCATACATGCATATAAAGTACTTTGATCAAATTTACTCACCTCCCCCCCTTTTCATTATTCTATTTTCATAAATACATACAAAATACTTCAATCATATTCATCCTTTATCACTCTCTACTTTGCCTTCCCCCTCCCCCGGTTCCCCTCCCAAAATAGTCCCCTTAAAAACTCAATTCTTATTTAGGATATTATTAGTTCAAAACTAATTCAAGTTTTGAAAAATTATACTTTAAGAGAAAAAACATCAAATCTTTTGTGTATTTTCTTTTGATTTGTAGATCAAAAGCTTATATTTAACTTTACCTACTCTTTCCATTTTTAGTTTAAGATAAACTTTGTTCAGCAAGGATTAATTGCTTAGCTACTATCTCTAATTATACCAACTCTTATCCAGGATAGTATCTTATTGTTCTCAAGAATCTAGAATTCCCCATTCATTAAAACATATATTTTATCTTGTGGGTTAAAAGAGGAAGCCAAGAAAAACTGGGCCAGATCATAATATATTTCTTCATTCTTCCTAACCTTTAGAGTTACTATTTCTGTCCCTTTGCTCCATGCAATCCCTAGTGCAGTTGTTCTTAACACAAGATGGGTATTGGACACTTAAAATATGTCTAATTTTGTTCCTAGCTTCTGTGTCATTCAGGTTGGTAGGTGGACTCGTATATTTTTTGTGTTTTTCTGAGGATATTGATACTGCATTTAATTGGGAGCTACTATTTCAGGGGTTCTCAAATCTCTGTGAGGGTTTCTTTTTCATTGGGAATAACTTCATTAGTTATATTTGTATATCACTTATCTGGTTGCATTTGAAATCATGCTTAATCTTTACTTCATTAACATTTTTAAATCTCAGAATAAATTTTTGAAAAGTTTGTGATGCAGAAAAATGTAAAGAATAATGCACTGAATATCTGTGCATTAAAAATACAGAATTTTACAATGGTGATTTTTAACAATACGAGCCATTCTTTCTCCAATTCTTCCTGGAAGTAGTTTTTTGACACACTGAATGCCCCCATTTTATGGCTTCTACTTGAGGGCCTGATCCCTAAATCATCTAGCTCTGGATGTTGGCAGGGTTCTGTGTTCATGAATTCCTCAGGAACACAGATAACAAAGGGATAGGTTTTAAATGGAGTACAAGTGAAGGAGTATTCCAAGATGGTGACTAGAGGGAGGAAGCAGAAAGCGTGCCACCTAAAGTGAAATCTTGGAGAAATGCTGGAGACACACCTTGCAGGCAAGGCTGCCATGAAGAGGCAAAACTTTGAACCCTCCACACCTCCAGCCTGTGCAGAGAATCTCCACTTCACATTAAATGGAGAAACCAGGGAGGGCCCCTGGGCCTCCAGTCACCCGCACCCAGATGGCTTGGGAAGATGTGCACAAGGTGAGCTAAGCAGTATGCGGTACTCCCACAGACAACCCTGGCCCAGATCAGCATAGCCCCCTGAACAGACCAACCCTCACCTGGGGAAAAAAGAGAAACTGAGTAATAAGCAATAAGAACAATAAAGACACATGGGAAAGAGGGTGGGGTGCTGTGAGCTCTGAAGAGGGGAGGGGAATCCTTCCTGGAACTGTAAATAAACAAGACAGGCCTGGCCAGACAGGAGAGGGCGGGAGCAGGGGTGCATGCCCAGCAACCAGGAGCAGGAAAGCTTATAAGAGATGCAGAGGGAGGAAATCCACAGGAGAGGGGGGAAGACCCACCTTGTACATGAGCTGTAAACAAACACACTGGCCGGCAGGAGCAGCAGCATACACTCAGCAATCAGGAGCAGGAAAGCCTGTAAAAGCAGAGGTGGGAGGAAAACTCCACAGGAGAGAGGGGAAGACCCACTTCCCATGTGAACTGTAAATAAACACACAGGCCTGAGAAAGCAGGTGCAGTGTCACCTCCCCCAGTGTGCTTGGAAAGGGGAAAGCTTGTAGCAGTGGCTCACACAAAGGAGAACTCTGAGTAAACAAAGCCTGCTGGGCCAGGGGAGTATTAAGCTCACTCCTGAGATCTGCATAAATAACACCGCCAGCAACAGCAGGCTGACAGCAGTGGGCAGGCAAGCCACAGCCGCAGATAGCCATTCACAGACCTGTCTCCAGACTCTTTTTTTTCTCTCTCCCTACCTTTGATGAGAAAACAACCAAACTATATTTGCATGCTGAAAAACTTACTAAAACTGTATTGTATTTGAACTTGAGACACTTGGTGGGCTTTTTTTTTGTGTGTGCAATTTTGTTCTACTTTATGTCTCCCCTTTGATGAGACAACTACAGAACAACATCTGAGGCACCGTCTCCAAGATTGGAGGCTGAGGGACGAACACCAAAATGATTAAGACTGAAATTTCATTGCATTTGAACTAGGAGGTATTTATTTTTTATTTTTATTTTGTTTTATTATATATATATTTTTTCTTTCATTTACTTATTTTTTAATTTTTATTCTTATCTTTACTCCTTTTATTTTTTATTTTCAATCCTCTCTCTGTCTCTCTAATGCCTTTTCAGCTTATGGTTGATTAGTACACTGTCTCTCCCTGTTTATATCTTTGAAACTTTTTTTGTTTGTTTCTTTGTTTTGTTTTTTTTCTACTTGATTATTTGTTTTTCCCTTTTCCTTTAACTTCTTTGCTTTCCATCCCCTCTCACCCTTCCATTCTAAATATCACTACTGCTATTATTACAAGCCAGAAAATACTTAATTGCACACAGTACAGGGACAACAACAATATCAAGGGCAATGATGGGAAGACAGAAAAAACAGAGAAACCAGTTTCCCCACAGCAAAAAATTACTACAGGAACCAGAGAGGAATGAAGAAAACAGATACTCAGATCCAGACTCCAACAAAATGAAGATAAACTATTCCAAAGAACCCAATGAAGCCCACAAGAATAATTTAAAAGAAGACATAATACAGGTACTCAATGAGAATTTCATAGAGATTATACTGGATATGGTCAACCAAAATGTACAGGAGACATTCAAGAAATTCCAAGATGACAAAAATAGACAATTTGAAAAAGCAAAAGAAGAAATAAAGGAAACCATAGAAGCACTGTATAAACACCAAAGTGAAACAGAGAACACGATGAATAAACAGGTAAATGAACTCAGGACAAAAATAGACAACATTAAAGAGGAAATGACCCAGGATATGGAAAACCTCAGAAAAAAGAATGAAACAGAACTGCAAAACAAAACGGAAGACCAATCCAGCAGAAGAACAAACAGAAGACAGAATCTCAGAACTTGAAGATGAAATGGTAATTAAAGGAAAAATCAAAGAACTATTAATTAAACAACTCAAGACCTGTGAAAAGAAAATGCAAGACTCACTGACTCCATCAAAAGACCAAACTTGAGAATCATGAGTATCAAAGAAGGAGATGAGGTGCAAGCAAAGGGAATGCGTAAAATATTCAACAAAATAGTAACAGGAAATTTCCCAAATCTAGAGAAAGATATTCCCATACAGAAGCAAGAGGTCTCCAGAACACCAAACAGACCATATCAAAATAGACCTACCCATGACATATCACCATTAAAACAACAAGTACAGAAACTAGGGAAGAATATTGAAGGCTGTAAGAGAGAAAAAACAAGTAACATACAAAGGTAAACCCATCAAAATCACAGCAGACTTCTCAACAGAAACATTAAAAGCAAGAAAAGTGTGAGGTGAGATCTTCTGGGTACTGAATGAAAATAACTTCAACCCCAGGATACTCTACCCAGCAAAGCTATCATTCAAAATAGATGGAGCAATAAAAGTCTTCCATGATAAGCAGAAACTAAAACAATATGTGACCACAAAGCCACCATTACAAAAGATTCTGCAAGGGATTCTGCACACAGAAAGTGAAACCCAACATAACCATGAAAGGACAGGCAGCACCAAACCACAGGAAAAGAAAAAGCAAGAAAGAGAGTAACCTCAACTTAGATACACAAAATCAAACCTTCAAACAACTAAGACAAATGGCAGGAATCACCACATACCTATCAGTACTAACACTTAATGTTAACGGACTTAATTCACCCATCAAAAGGCACCGCTTGATGAAATGGATTAAAAAAGAAGATCCAACAATTTGTTGCTTACAGGAGACCCATCTCACCAACAGAAATAAGCATATGCTTAGGATGAAAGGCTGGAAGAAGATTTACCAAGCCAATGGCCCGTGAAAACAGGCAGGAGTAGCAATACTTATCTCTGACAAAGTAGACTTCAAACCTACATTGATCAAACAAGATAAAGAAGGACATTCCATACTAATAAAAGGGGAAATAGACCAAAAGGAAATAATAATTATGAACCTATATGCACCCAATGTCAATGCACCGAATTTCATCAAACATACCCTGAAAGACCTAAAAGCATATAGTAACTCCAGCACAGTGGTTGTGGGAGACTTTAACACCCCATTATCATTAATAGATAGGTCATCCAAACAAAAACGCAATAAAGAAATCCAAGATCTAAAATATACAATAGATCAAATGGGCTTACTTGATGTCTACAGAACATTTCATCCAACTTCTACACAATATACATTCTTCTCAGCAGCGCATGGAACCTTCTCCAAAATAGATCATATCTTAGGGCACAAAGCAAGCCTCAGCAAATATAAGAAAATAGAAATTATACTGTGCAGACTATCTGATCGCAATGCAATAAAACTAGAACTCAACAACAAAAGTAAAGACAAAAAACTTGCAAACAGATGGAAAATAAATAACTCATTACTTAATGAACAATAGGTCACTGATGAAATAAAAGAGGAAATTAAAAAGTTCCTGGAAGTCAATGAAAATGAAACCACAACCTAATGGAACCTACGGGACACAGCTAAGGTAGTTCTCAGAGGAAAGTTTATAGCCATGAGTGTATATATTAAAAAGACTGAACGATTCCAAATCAATGACCTGATGATACATCTGAAACTCCTAGAAAAACAAGAACAAGCAAATCCCAAAACAAATAGAAGGAGAGAAATAATAAAAATAAGAGCTGAAATCAACGCAATAGAAACCAAAAAAACCATACAAAGAATTAATGAAACAAAAAGTTGGTTCTTTGAAAAAATGAACAAGATCGACAGAACCCTTGCAAGCCTAACTAAAATGAGGAGAGAAAAAACCCAAATTAGTAGAATCAGGAATGAAAAAGGGGAGATAACAACAAACACCAAGGAAGTCCAGGAAATCATCAGAGACTACTTTGAGAACCTATATTCAAATAAATTTGAAAATCTTAAAGAAATGGACAGATTTCTAGACACATATGATCATCCAAAACTGAACCAAGAGGATATTAATCACCTGAATAGATCTATAACACAAAATGAAGATGAAGCAGCAATCAAGAATCTCCCCAAAAGAAAAGTCCAGGACCTGATGAATTCTCTGCTGAATTCTATCAGACCTTTAAAGAAGAACTGATACCAGCCCTCCTTAAACTGTTCCACAAAATAGAAAGACCCAAAAACTCTACTCAGAAGCTTCTAGCTTCTAGACATCATCAATAGCTATAGCAAGGTAGCAGGATATAAAATTAACATAGAAATATCATTAGCATTTCTATACACTAACAATGAGCAAACTGAAAAAGAATGTATGAAAACAATTCCATTTACAATAGCCTCAAAAAAAAAATCAAATACCTAGGTGTAAACCTAACAAAAGATGTGAAAGACCTCTACAAGCAAAACTATACACTTCTGAAGAAAGAGATTGAGGAAGACTATAGAAAGTGGAGAGATCTCCCATGCTCATGGATTGGTAGAATCAACATAGTAAAAATGTCTATACTCCCAAAAGTAATCTACACGTTTAATGCAATTCCCATCAAAATTCCAATGACATTCATTAAAAAGATTGAAAAATCTACTGTGAAATTTATATGGAAACACAAGAGGCCACGAATAGCCAAGGCAATACTCAGTCAAAAGAACAATCTGGAGGTATCACGATACCTGACTTCAAATTATATTACAAAACAATGACAATAAAAACAGCATGGTATTGGCACAAAAACAGACATGAAGACCAGTGGAACAGAATAGAGGACCCAGATATGAAGCCACACAACTATAACCAACTTGTCTTTGACCAAGGTGCTAAAAATATATGATGGAGAAAAAGCAGCCTCTTCAACAGAAACTGCTAGAAAACTGGTTAGCAGTCTGCAAAAAACTGAAACTAGATCCATGTATATCACCCTATACCAATATTAACTCAAACTGGATCAAGAATCTTAATATCAGACCCCAAACTCTAAAGTTGATACAGGAAAGAGTAGGAAATACTCTGGAGTTAGTAGGTATAGGTAAGAACTTTCTCAATGGAACCCCAGCAGCACAGCAACTAAGAGATAGCATAGATAAATGGGACTTCATAAAACTAAAAAGCTTCTGCTTATCAAAAGAAATGGTCTCTAAACTGAAAAGAACACCCACAGAGTGGGAGAAAATATTTGCCAGCTACACATCAGACAAAGGACTGATAACCAGAATATACAGGGAACTTAAAAAACTAAATTCTCCCAAAACTAATGAACCAATAAAGAAATGGGCAAGTGAACTAAACAGAACTTTCTCAAAAGAAGAAATTCAAATGGCCAAAAAACACATGAAAAAATGCTCACCATCTCTAGCAATAAAGGAAATGCAAATTAAAACCACACTAAGATTCCACCTCACCCCTGTTAGAATAGCCATCATTAGCAACACCACCAACAACAGGTGTTGACAAGGATGTGGGGAAAAAGGAACCCTCTTACACTGTTGGTGGGAACGTAAACTGGTACAACCACTCTGGAAAAAAATTTGGAGGCTACTTAAAAAGCTAAACATTGATCTACCATTTGATCCAGCATTACCACTCTTGGGGATATACCCAAAAGACTGTGATACAGGTTACTCCAGAGGCATCTGCACACCCATGTTTACTGAAGCACTATTCACAATAGCCAAGTTATGGAAACAGCCAAGATGCCCCAGCACTGACGAATGGATTAAGAAAATGTGGTATCTATACACAATGGAATTTTATGCAGCCATGAAGAAGAACGAAATGTTTTCATTCGCTGGTAAATGAATGGAATTGGAGAACATCATTCTGAATGAGGTTAGCCTGGCCCAAAAGACCAAAAATTGTATGTTCTCCCTCATATGTGGACATTAGATCAAGGGCAAACACAACAAGGGGATTGGACTTTGAGCACATGATAAAAGCGAGAGCACACAAGGGAGGGGTGAGGATAGGTAAGACACCTAAAAAATTAGCTAGCATTTGTTGCCCTTAACGCAGAGAAACTAAAGCAGATACCTTAAAAGCAACTGAGGCCAATAGGAGAAGGGGACTAGGAACTAGAGAAAAGGTTAGATAAAAAAGAACTAACCTAGTAGGTAACACACACGCACAGGAAATTAATGTGAGTCAACTCCCTGTATAGCTATCCTTATCTCAACCAGCAAAAACTCTTGTTCCTTCCTATTATTGCTCATACTCTCTCTTCAACAAAATTAGAAATAAGGGCAAAATAGTTTCTGTTGGGTATCAAGGTGATGGGGCGAGAGGGAGGGGGTTGAGTGGGTGTTAAGGGAAGGGATGGGGGCAGGGGGGAGAAATGACTCAAGCCTTGTATGCACATATGAATAATAAAACAATTAAAAAAAAGGGCAAAATAGTTTCTGCCATGTATTAGGGGTTTGGGGGGAGATGGAGGGGGCGGGGGCAGGGGTGAGAAATGACCCAAGTATTATATGCACATATAAATAATAAAACAATAAAAATTTTAAAAAGTGGAGTACAAGTGCTTCCAGTAGCTGTTCTCTGGGCCCAGTGAGTATCAAAAAGGCATAAACTTCCAGATACCAGTTTTTTCTTAGAAAGGATTCATCTATATACTTTGCAGATGCTGACCAAGGGTTGGACTTCTAAGTAGCCTGCATCTGGGATGATGGGGCAGGTAATTAGTAGATCTCCAGGCAGCATAATTGGATGTGTGGGCATTTCCCACTCCCCTCTCTCACCTCCCAGTTTGGTCTAGTGTTAGAATCAGGTCTCTAGCTTCTTCATGGAAGGAGTATGTCCCTACATGAGCACCCTAGTTCTTAAAGCTCCTATGTAAAGTCTGGCTTCTGGATAAACTAGCTCTGGCAACTAAGTGGAGATTGACATTCATGAATCCTCTGGATCTAAAGCAGAACAAAAGGTGAAAACACCCAGCTCCCAATTTTTCCCTCGAAGGAGTTTGACTGCACAGCTAACATCCTGGCATTCCTAGCTCTCTTGTTGATCAGGGATTTAACTAGTTTGCACTTGACACATGATGGAGAGGTAATCAGTAGTCTACTGGGACCCTGAATGTGTGCATAGGAGATTCCTGGAGCTTCTCCCCTTGGGTGACTTCTATTTCTGAAGCTAATTCCCTGTTTTTGAGTGTATGGGAGTTGAGTGGTGACAAAAACCCAGGACCCTGGAGTGGCAATGAACAAAACAACAGGTTGAAAGTGTGACATCTGAGTGAGAATGCAGGCCTATGTCACAGATTCTCTCCTCTAGTGCACAGCAAGTGGGAAACAACCTTCTAGCTTCCAACTTCTCCCTGAGAAGAGAGTGAACTGGAATACTCATCTAATACCCCAACTTTTCCAGCTTCATCTTGAGGGGTTTGCTTCTATTTTGCCTATCGTGGGGGACACCAATAAGATTTGTCACACCTTAATCTCATGGAGGACACTAAGAACAAATTCAACAGTTTGAACAAGCACAGATTTGAGAACCATCCCAAATCTGTAGCCAGTCTGGTTATTGCAGTTCATTTCCTATAAATGACCAGTCTGACTGAACTAGGAGTGTGGAAATCTAATCTAATATATAGAAATCAATAAAGGGAGTCAAGGATCATAAAGAAGCAGTAAAATGTTTCAAATGAAAGAGCAAGATAAATCTCTAGAAACTAGCCCTAATTAAAGTGATTTATCTGACAAAGAATTTAAAGTATCAGCCATCAAGATGCTCACAGGTCAGGATAGCATTACATGCAAAAAATAAGAATT
The DNA here is from genome assembly GCF_047511655.1 of Castor canadensis. Lineage (NCBI taxonomy): Eukaryota > Metazoa > Chordata > Mammalia > Rodentia > Castoridae > Castor > Castor canadensis. The sequence continues at coordinate 31,043,757 of NC_133394.1, read as the reverse complement.
TCTACAGAGATACAAATAATAAGATGCTGAACAAGTCTTAGAACTGAATAATACAATAAATGAACTGAAAAAATCAATAGAAGAGTTCAACAGCCAACTAGATCAAGAAGAAGAAAAGTTCAGTAAATTCAAAGACAAGTCAATGGAAATTGTCTAGTCAAAGAAGTAAAGACAAAGGAATGGAAAAAGAATGAAGATCACTTAAACGACTTTTGGAGCACCACAAAGTAAATCAATATACAAATTGTTGAAATTTTAGGAGGAGAGAGAGAGAGAAAGGGATTAAAACTTTTTCAAAGAAATAACGGTTGACAAATTGCTAAACCTGTGGAAGACAATAGAAGCCTCAAAGGGCACTAAATAAGATGAATTCAAAGAGACCACACTGAGAGATATTATAGTAATCAAATTGTTGAAGGTTAAAAACAAAAACAATTCTGAAAACAGCAACTTGTATAGTTAACCTCTGTATAACTACCAGTGGATTTTTTTTAGAAGAAACTTTACCAAAGAAATTTTGAGAAACAGCAATGTTCACTTTCAGATTTCAAATTATGCCACAAAGCTACATTAGTTCAAGATAGTACAGCACTGACATAAAGCAGACACATTGACCAAAGAGATGGGATAGACAGCCCAGAAATAAACCTGCACCTATACAGTGAACTAATTTTCAGCAAAAGAACTGAGAGGTCACAATAGAGAAAGAGGTTCTCTTCCATTATTGTTAGGAAATCATGAATGTTCATGCAGAGTAATTGAATTGAAGGCTTATTGTACACAGTATATAAACATTTACCCCAAATGGGATGAAGACTTACATAAGCCCTGAAACTTTAAAACCCCTAGAAGAAAACATAGGGGGAAAGCTCCTTATCATTGGCCTTGACAATAAAGTTTTGGATATGATCCCAAAAGTTGAAGCAACAAAAGTGAAAATAAACAAATATGACTGCATCACATTAAAAAGTTTTTATACAGCAAAGGAAACAACAAAATGAAAATATCTAAAAATAACCAGATCACAAAAGCCTGGAGGAATATCTAAAGTGGTAGATTGCTTGCCTAGCAAGTGCAAAACCCTGAATTAAAACCCCAGTGCTGCTAACTCGCTGTCCCCTCTCCCCCAATTCCATCACTACCAAGAGCAACAACATCAAAACCCACAATGAGATATCATCTTCATACCTTTAGAGTGACAGTTATTGATAAGAGATAAGAGTTGGCAAGTGTGTGGAGAAAAGGGAACCCACAACTACTGTTGGTCAGAATGTAAATTGGTACAGCCATTATGGAAAACGGCATGAAGGTCTCAAAATTTTAAAAATGTGCCTGCTATATGATCTTTATGGGGTACATTATATAATGTATACAACGAGTAATAAGAAAATCAGTGTAATAAGCATTTTCATCTCTTCAATTATTAATCATTTTTATGTGTTGGGAATTTTGTATTCTTTAAGCTAATCTGAAGTATATCATACATTATTTTAACTAATAGTTACCCTACTGTGCTATAGAAAACTAGAGCTAGTTCTTCCTCTCATTGTTTTTGCATCTTTAATTTAAGTTCTTTTTTTATTCCATCTGCCCACCCTTCCAAATCTGTATGACTATTATTCCACTCTGTTTTCCTATGCTATTAATTCACAAGTGAAGTCAGTGACAGTGGAAAAAAGGCATCAAGGATCTATAAAACAATCAGAAAACAATCAACAAAATGGCAATAGTAAGTCCTTACTTATCAATGGTTACTTTAAATAAAAATGGATTAAAGTTTCTATTCAAAAGATATGGATTTGTCTTATGGATAAAAAATCTAAGATCCACGTATATTGGTGCCCATAAGAGATTCACATTAGTTTTAAGGATACTCATAGGCTGAAAGCAAAGACTTGGGAAATACATTTCATGTGAATGGTAACCATAGTAAAAGAGGGTCTGCTTATTTCAGACAAAATAGACATTCAGTCAAAAATTTTTATAAGAGAAAAAGATTATTATTTAATGATAGAGGACTCAATTCATAAAGAGAATAAAACAATTATAAATACATATGCATACATCAAAGCACCTAAATATATTGAGTGAATATTGACAAATATGAAGGGACAAATATACTACAATATGAGTATAGGACTTTGATATCCCACTTTCATCGAATGATAGATCATCCATAGAGAAAATTAGTACAGAAACATTGGACTTGATCTACACCTCAGACCAATAGGCCTAACACATACATATAGAATAATCCCTCCAATAGCAGTAGAACATGTATTTGTCTCATGCATATGTTGATGATTCTTCAGGATAGAGCATATGTTAGGTCACAGAACAAGTATTAACAAATTCAAGAAGATTTAAATTATATCAAGTATCTTTTGAGACAATAATGGTATAAAATTAGAAAATTTCCAGTTGAAAACTGGAAAGTTCACAGGTATGTGGAAATTAACACATTTCTGAACAATGTGTGGGTTAAAGAAGAAAGCAAAAGGAAAATAAAAAAATATCTTGAGATAGATATAAATGGAAATATAACATAGAAACTTAGGAAATGCAGCAAAAGCAGTTTGAAGAGGTAAATTTATGGCAATAAAATGCCACCTCAAAACAGAAGACTCTCGGAGGATCCAAGATGGTGGTTAGGGCAGGGAATCAGGGATCCTAAGCTCTGTGACTCCAGAAACCACCTGAGATGTTGGAGCTACACTTGGGTAATTCTGATTGCTTCTAGCCAAAATAACTGCCATCACATTAGGTGCACATAAAATTCAAAAACTGACCCTTAAGTCAACCATTAATTGCACCTAACAGCTGTGAAAATCCCACATGACACAGCCAGCAACCAGCCCTGGAAAAAAAAAACCCTGGATTTTTCCCTCTCTTTCTTTTTTTTCTTTTTCTCCCAATAAGCAGAAGACAGAACATTAATCAGAATTGAACTCTGAGACATTCTGGACCCCTAACCCATGGAAAGCATCGTTATGCTGCTCCATTTATCCCCACCATCCAGTTTCAAAGCTGCTTGGGTGAATCTAAAGAATGAACAGGTGAGCATCACGCACCATGCAGAGGTGGAGGTGGAACTCTGAACCTGCCCTAAAGAACAAGGATTGTACAAGGAGCTGAATTCTCAGTGCCAAACTCTCAGTGAACAAACATGGGAAAAGCAACAAAGGCTGAGGGGTGAGGTGGGGTGACAAGCCAGTCTCCCAGATGAGCTGCTGGCACTCACCAGAGTTCAGGAGAGACACAAAGACTGACCTTGAGGGTGAGTCCACAAGACAACCTCTCAAAGGAGCCACTAGCACTGAGCAGAGGTCAGGAGAGGCACAAAGGCTGAGAGTGTGTGTGTGGGGGGGTGACAGTTAACCTCCCAAAGTAGCACAGGTAGTGGATCCTGGAGCTCATCTCTTGGGACAGAGGGTGGTATTCAAAACTGAATTGCCCCACCTTGCTGTGGGAGGAGCTGACCAAACAGAGTTGCAGCTGAAGGACAATGCAGCTGCCACCTGGTGAAAACATCCAAAGACACTGTTTGGCAAACTCTGTATTTATTTGAAGTTATTACTACTGACCCCCCAGGCAGGACCTGTTCTGCCCTCCTATTCAGCATTTTTGTAAAAAAAATAATGACATTTTGGTTTGTTTAAGATATCTGTAGAGATTGAGGGGGTGGGGGGGAGAGGGAGGGGGAGGAGTGGGTGGTAAGGGAGGGGGTGGGGGCAGGGGGGAGAAATGAACCAAGCCTTGTATGCACATATGAATAATAAAAGAAAAAAAAAGATATCTGTAGAGAGAGTTTCCTTGTGACATTTCCATGTATGTATGTATTATACTGTTTCATACCCCTCTATTTTTATCCTTTTCTACCTTAGGAGGGTTGGTAGTGGGAGTGGAGAGCATATGAGGAGAGAGTGTAAGTGGGTGGATATGGTACAAATATTGTGTGCATATATTATATAAGTGGAAAAATGAGACCTGTTCCAGGAATGGGGGGAAAGTAAATAAAGGAAAATGATGGAGTGGATGAATTCCACTATGATAAATTGTAAGAATTTTTATAAATGTCACAATGTATCCCCAATACAACAATAATAAAATTTTTTCTAAAAATTAAAAATAAATATTTGCATTTAATTTAAAAAATTAGTTTAACTATAGCTCAACATACTATACAAAAGATCTCTTAAACATAATCCTCCTATCTAAATGAAAATATGTTTGTTTTGACCAACATTTGCCATCCCCCTACAAAACCTAGCAATCGTCATTCTACTCTGAACTTCTAGGCAATCAACGTTTCCTATTCCAAATGTGTGTGAATGCTTGTCTTTTCATGCCTGGTTTATTACACTTCACATAATGTCCTCCAGGTTCATCCATATTCTTATAAACAACAGCGTGTCATTCTTCTCTATAGCTGAATAATATTTCCCTGTGCATAACGTTTTTGCCCATTTGTGCATTGATGAGTATGTAGATTGAGTCCATATCTCAGCTATTGTAAATGACATTGCAATGCAATCTCAAGTAAGCAGTCTAACTTTATACATCAAGGAACTAGATTAAAAAGAACAAACTAAAACCAAAGGTACAAAAGGAAGGAAATAATAAAGACCAGAGCAGAAAACTGATATATTAACCAGAAAAACAATAAAAAAGGCCAATAAAACTATGAATTTATTTTTTCAAAAGACAAACGAGCTAGACTAAGGAAAAGAGAGTATACTCAAATAAATGTATAGGTGAAAGATGAGATGTTATAATTGATGCCACAGAAATACAAAGGATCACAAGAGACTACTATGAACAATTACACACCAACAAATCCTTACAGATGGATAAGTTCTTAGGAAATGTACCAGGATAGAATTATGAACAAATAAAAATTGAATGGTCCAGTAATGAGTAAGAAAGTTGAATCAGTAACCAAAAACCTCCCATCAAAGAAAAGCTTGGTATCTGTTGGTTCCATCGATAAATCCTACCAAAACTTTTATTATTTATTTATTTATTATTCATATGTGCATCCAATGCTTGGGTCATTTCTCCCCTCTGCCCCCACCCCCTCTTTTACCACCCACTCTGCCCCCTCCCTCTCCCCCCACCCCGTTGATACACAGCAGAAACTATTTTGCCTTTATCTCTAATTTTGTTGAAGAGAGAGCATAAGCAATAATAGGAAGGAACAAAGGTTTTTGCTAGGTGAGATAAGGATAGCTATACAGGGAGTTGACTCACATTAATTTCCTATGCATGTGTGTTACCTTCTAGGTTAATTCTTTTTGATCAAACCTTTTCTCTAGTTCCTAGTCCCCTTCTCCTATTGGCCTCAGTTGCTTTTAAGGTATCTGCTTTAGTTTCTCTGCGTTAAGGGCAACAAATGCTAGCTAATTTTTTAGGTGTCTTACCTATCCTCACCCCTCCCTTGTGTGCTCTCGCTTTTATCATGTGATCAAAGTTCAATCCCATCGTTGTGTTTGCCCTTGATCTAACGTCCGCATATGAGGGAGAACATACAATTTTTGGTCTTTTGGGCCAGGCTAACCTCACTCAGAATGATGTTCTATAATTCCATCCATTTACCAGTGAATGATAACATTTCATTCTTCTTCATGGCTGCATAAAATTCCATTGTGTATAGATACCACACTTTCTTGATCCTTTCATCAGTAGTTGGGCATCTTGGCTGTTTCCATAACTTGGCTATTGTAAATAGTGCTGCAATAAACATGGGTGTGCAGGTGCCTCTGGAGTAACCTGTATCACAGTTTTTTGGGTATATCCCCAAGAGTGGTAATGCTGGATCAAATGGTAGATCAATGTTTAGCTTTTTAAGTAGCCTCCAAATTTTTTTCCAGAGTGGTCATACTAGTTTACATTCCCACCAACAGGCTAAGAGGGTTCCTTTTTCCCCGCATCCTCGCCAACACCTGTTGTTGGTGGTGTTGCTAATGATGGCTATTCTAACAGGGGTGAGGTGGAATCTTAGTGTGGTTTTAATTTGCATTTCCTTTATTGCTAGAGATAGTGAGCATTTTTTCATGTGTTTTTTGGCCATTTGAATTTCTTCTTTTGAGAAAGTTCTGTTTAGTTCACTTGCCCATTTCTTTATTGGTTCATTAGTTTTGGGAGAATTTAATTTTTAAGTTCCCTAAATATCCTGGTTATCAGTCCTTTGTCTGATGTGTAGCTGGCAAATATTTTCTCCCACTCTGTGGGTGTTCTCTTCAGCTTAGAAACCATTTCTTTTGATAAGCAGAAGCTTTTTAGTTTTATGAAGTCCCATTTATCTATGCTATCTCTTAGTTGCTGTTCCATTGAGAAAGTTCTGGGGTTCCATTGAGAAAGTTCTGGGGTTCCATTGAGAAAGTTCTTGCCTATGCTTACTAACTCCAGAGTATTTCCTACTCTTTCCTGTATCAACTTTAGAGTTTGGGGTCTGATATTAAGATTCTTGATCCAGTTTGAGTTAATATTGGTATAGGGTGATATACATGGATCTAGTTTCAGTTTTTTGCAGACTGCTAACCAGTTTTCCAGCAGTTTTTGATGAAGAGGCTGCTTTTTCTCCACCGTATATTTTTAGCACCTTTGTCAAAGATAAGTTGCTTATAGTTGTGTGGCTTCATATCTGGGTCCTCTATTCTGTTCCACTGGTCTTCATGTCTGTTTTTTTGCCAATACCATGCTGCTTTTATTGTTATTGCTTTGTAATATAGTTTGAAGTTGGGTATTGTGATACCTCCAGATTGTTCTTTTGACTGAGTATTGCCTTGGCTATTCGTGGCCTCTTGTGTTTCCATATAAATTTCACAGTAGATTTTTCAATCTTTTTAATGAATGTCATTGGAATTTTGATGGGAATTGCATTAAACATGTAGATTACTTTTGGGAGTATAGACATTTTTACTATGTTGATTCTACCAATCCATGAGCATGGGTGATCTCTCCACTTTCTATAGTCTTCCTCAATCTCTTTCTTCAGAAGTGTATAGTTTTGCTTGTAGAGGTCTTTCACATCTTTTGTTAGGTTTACACCTAGGTATTTGATTTTTTTTGAGGCTTTTGTAAATGGAATTGTTTTCATACATTCTTTTTCAGTTTGCTCATTGTTAGTGTATAGAAATGCTAATGATTTTTCTATATTGATCTTATATCCTGCTACCTTGCTGTAGCTATTGATGATGTCTAGAAGCTTCTGAGTAGAGTTTTTTGGGTCTTTAAGGTATAGGATCATGTCATCTGCAAATAGGGATATTTTGACAGTTTCTTTACCTATTTGTATTCCTTTTATTTCTTCTTCTTGCCTAATTGCTCTGGCTAGGAATTCCAGTACTATGTTGAATAGGAGTGGAGATAGTGGGCATCCTTGTCTGGTTCCTGATTTTAGAGGGAATGGTTTCAGTTTTTCTCTGTTAAGTATAATGCTGGCTGTAGGTTTGTCATATGTAGCTTTTATAATGTTGAGGTACTTTCCTTCTATTCCTAGTATTCTTAGAGCTTTTATCATGAAATGGTGTTGGATCTTATCAAAGGCTTTTTCTGCATCTATTGAGATGATCAAGTGGTTTTTGTCTTTGCTTCTGTTAATGTGGTTTATTACGTTTATTGATTTTCATATGTTGAATCACCCCTGCATCCCTGGAATGAAGCCTACTTGGTTGTGGTGAATAATCTTTTTGATGTGTTGTTGAATTCGGTTTGCCATTATTTTGTTGAAGATTTTTGCATCAATGTTCATTAAGGAGATTGGCCTGTAGTTCTCCTTTTTGGAGGTGTCTTTGCCTGGTTTTGGGATAAGTGTAATACTGGTTTCATAAAATGTGTTTGGCAGTTTTCCTTCCCTCTCTATTTCATGTAACAGTTTAAGGAGGGTTGGTATCAGTTCTTCTTTAAAGGTCTGATAGAATTCAGCAGAGAATCCATCAGGTCCTGGACTTTTCTTTTGGGTAGATTCTTGATTGCTGCTTCATCTTCATTTTGTGTTATAGATCTATTCAGGTGATTAATATCCTCTTGTTTCAGTTTTGGATGATCATATGTGTCTAGAAATCTGTTCATTTCTTTAAGATTTTTGAATTTATTTGAATATAGGTTCTCGAAGTAGTCTCTGATGATTTCCTGGACTTCCTTGGTGTTTGTTGTTATCTCCCCTTTTGCATTCCTGATTCTACTAATTTGGGTTTTTTCTCTCCTCATTTTAGTTAGGTTTGCAAAGGTTCTGTCAATCTTGTTTATTTTTTCAAAGAACAAACTTTTTGTTTCATTAATACTTTGTATGTTTTTTTGGTTTCTATTTCGTTGATTTCAGTTCTTTTTTTATCATTTCTCTCCTATTTGTTTTGGGATTTGCTTGTTCTTGTTTTCCTAGGAGTTTGAGATGTATCATTAGGTCATTGATTTGGGATCTTTCAGTCTTTTTAATATATGCACTCATGGCTATAAACTTTCCTCTCAGGACTGCCTTTGCTGTGTCCCATAGGTTCTGGTAGGTTGTATTTTCATTTTCATTGACTTCCAGGAACTTTTTAATTTCCTTTTTTATTTCATCAATGATCTATTGTTCATTAAGTAATGAGTTATTCAGTTTCCGGCTGTTTGCATGTTTTTTGTCTTTACTTTTGTTTATTTACAGTTCTTTGAAGGTTTCCCCACCCCCTCATCGGTGCTCAGGGTGCCCCACCCTCTTTGATATGTGCCTTTATTGTTCTTATTGCTTATTACTCAGTTTCTCTTTTTTTCCCTGTGTGGGAGTCAGTCTGTTGACTTAGCTAAGCTACCACTTAGCTCACCTTGTTCATATGTTCCCAAGCTGTCCAGGTGTGGGTGTCTGGTGGCAGCCTGGGGGCCCTCCTTGTTTCTCTGTTCAACATGAAGTGGAGCTGCTCTGTGCAGGCTGGAGGTGTGGAGGGGTCAAAGTTTTGCCTCTTCTCAGTGGCCTTGCCTGCAAGGTGTGTCTCCAGTGTCTCTCCATGATTTCACTTTAGGAGGTACGATTTCTGCTTCCTCCCTCTAGCTGCCAGCTTGGAATCCTATCAAAACTTTTAAAGAAGAATTATTGACAGTCATTTTCACGCTGTTCCAAAAAGTTCAAAGGAGGGAACAATCTCTAACTTATTTATGGGTCCAGAATGACCTTAATGACAAAGCCAGGAAAGGATAATACAAGGAAAGAATATTATAGACCAATATCCCTGCAATTTCTGATGAACACAGATAAAATACTTAAGAAAATACTACTGAACTGAATTTAGCAGCACACTAAAAGGATTATATATGATTGTCATGTGGGACATATCTTGAGATGCCAGGATAATTCAGTGTATGCAAATCAATAATTGTAATAGACATTACTAGAATGAAAGATAAAAAGCACATCATATTTGCCAAAAGAACACTTAACAAAACCCAACATCAACCCATGATTATGTGTGGAAGGACTGTAAATGAACATAATTAAAGTCATGCATGTAATCTTACAGGTAATATCAAAGTAATTGGTGAAAGTTGTTGAAATCTTTTTCTCTTAAGATCAGGAACAAGGCAAGAATATCTTCTCTTGTTACATTTACTCAATATAAGTATTGAAAACATTATCCTGAGCTATTAGGCAATAAAACCAAACAAATCTATGTAAATCATAAAAAAGTAAATTGTTTGTATTTGCAGATGACATGATCTTATATATAGAAAAGCTCAGACTCCACCAAAAACTGTTAGAAATAGTGAATGCATTCAGAAAAGCTGCAGGATACAAAATAAACATGGAAAACTCAGTTGTGTCTTTATACACCAATAACAAACTATATAAAGAGAAGCTGAAAAAATGACTTCAATTACTGAAAAGTATAAAACCATTGATGAAAGATGTTGAAAAAACAAATAAATGGAAATATATCTTGTGTTCTTGGATTGGAGGAATTAAGATAATATTATTAAAATGGCTACTCTTCTCAAATCAATTTATAGATTCAATGCAATCTATATAAAAAATTTGATGGCATTTTTCAAGGAAATAGAAAAAATAATCCTAAAATTCATATTGAACCTGAAAAAGGTCCTGAATAGTCCAAACAGTCTTGAGCTAATGGAACAAAAATGGAGACATCATAAAAATATGCCACAAAGCTATCATAATTAAAACAGTATGATACTGGCATTAAATACAGACATAGGGGCCAATGGTACAGAAGAGAAAGCAAAGAATTAAGTTCAAACATTTGTTGTTAGTTGGTTTTCAATAAAATTGTCAGGCATATACAATGGGAAGGGGTTTATCTGTTTGCTAGAAGTGTTGGGAAATTTAGATATCTATGTGCAGAATGAGAATGGATCTTTATCTCACATTAAATATAAAAATCAACTCAGAGTGGGTTAAAGACTTAAATGTAAGGCACAACACCAAAAAGCTACTGGAAGAAAAGTTAGGGAAAAGCTTCTTAACACTGGCCTGGAATATTTTCTTATATTACCCCAAATGTACAGTCAGCAAAAGTAAACATAGACAAATGAGATTGAATCAAACAAAGAAGCTTCAGCAGAGTGATGGAAATAATCAACAGAGTGGAGACAACCCACAGAATTGGAGAAAATATTTGCAAACCACATATAGGATAAGGAGTTAATATACAAAATATAGGAAGAACTTAAAAATCTTAATAGCAAGAAAACAACCAAAAAAACTGGCAAAGATATGATCCAGCAATCCCACTCCTGGGAATATACCCAAAGGAATGCGACACAGGTTACTCCAGAGGCACCTGCACACCCATGTTTATTGCAGCACTATTTACAATAGCCAAGTTATGGAAATAGCCAAGATGCCCCACTACTGATGAATGGATTAAGAACATGTGGTATTTATACACAATGGAGTTTTACTCAGCCATGAAGAATGAAATCATCATTCTCAAGTAAATGGATGGAACTGGAGAACATCATTCTGAGAAAGGTTAGCCAGGCTCAGAAGACCAAAAATTGTATGTTCTCCCTCATATGCAGACTTTAGATCTAGGGCAAATACAGCAATGTGGTTGGACTTGGGTCACATGACAAGGGGTGAGCACATACGGGAGGTATGGGGATAGTTAAGAAACCCAAAACATGAAAGTATTTGATGTCCCCACTGCAGAGGAAGTAAAACAGAAACCTTAAAGTGACAGAGGTCAATATGAGAAAGGGATCAGGAACTAGTGAAAAGGTCAGTTAGAGATGAATCAACTTGGGTTGTAACACATTTGTAACATGGAAGCAATGCTAGGAATCTCTGTATAATTATCCTTATCTCAACTAGCAAAAATGCTTTGACTTCCTTATTATTGCTTATGTCTTCTCTTCAACAAAATTAGAGATAAGGGCAGAACAGGTTCTGCCTGGAAGCGAGGGGTAGGGGTGGGGAAGAGAGGGAGGGGACAAGGATCAGGGGGGAGAAATGATCCAAACACTGTATGCACATGTGAATAAATGAATAAAAAAACTGGCAAAAGAATGGACTAGACATTTCCCAAAAGAAGACATACAAATAGTCAACAGTTACTTGAAAAAAATACTTAAGATCACTAATTACCAAGGACATGGAAATCAGAACCACAATGAGATACATGTCACTCCAGTTAGAATTGGTATTATAAAAATGTTTTTAAAATGCAGTTGTTGGTGAGGATGTGAATACAAGGTAATCTTTGTACACTGTTAGTGGGATTATAATTAGTGTAGTGATTGTGGAAATTAGTATGGAAGTTCCTCAAAAATCAAAAACAGAGCTATCATATGCTACCATATGACCTAACATCTCACTTTTGTGTTTATGTCCAAAGAAAGAGAAAGGTATGTTGAAGAGATACCTATGTTCTCATGTGCATTGCAATGTCATTCACTAGCTGAGATATGTACTCAATCTACATACTCATCAATGCACAAATGGGCAAAAATGTTATGCACAGGGGAATATTATTCAGCTATAGAGAAGAATGACACGCTGTTGTTTACAAGAATATGGATGAGCCTGGAGGACATTATGTGAAGTGTAATAAACCAGGCATGAAAAGACAAGCATTCACACATGTTTGGAATAGGAAATGTTTATTGCCTAGAAGTTCAGAGTAGAATGATGATTGCCAGGTTTGGTTGGGGGATGGTAAATGTTGTTCAGAACAAACATATTTTCATTTAGATAGGAGGATTATGTTTAAGAGATCTTTTGTATAGTATGTTGAGCTATAGTTAAACTAATTTTTTAAATTATGTGCAAATATTTATTTTTAATTATTAGAAAAAAATTTATTATTGTTGTATTGGGGATATATCGTGACATTTATAAAAATTCTTATAATTTATCATAGTGGAATTCATCCCCTTCATCATTTTCCTTTATTTACCTTCCCCCCATTCCTGGAACAGGTCTTATCTTTCCATTTATATAACATGTGCACACAATATTTGTACCATATCCACCCACTTACACAGTCTCCTCACATGCTCCTTGCTCCCACTACCAACCCCCCAGGCAGGACCTGTTCTGCCCTCCTGTTCCTCATTTTTGTAAAAAAAATGACATTTTTGTTCTTTAAGCTATAAACTATAGAGGGAGTTTCCTTGTAACGTTTCCATGTGTATATGTACTATAACCCAAAGTGGTTCATCCCCCTCTATTTTATCCTTTTCTACCTTAATCCTGTTCTTATGGTTAATAGTGGATTTCGCACTTGAAAGTTGCTTAAAGAGTGATTGTAAATGTTTTTAGCACAGACATGAAAATAGTAACTGTGTGAGGTGATGGTTATGTTAGTTAGCTCAGTTATTGCATTCATTTCACAATATATACATATATCAAAATATCACATTGCATACCTTAAATGTATAGAATTTTTCAATGTATTTCTTTTTCAACTATGCCTTGGTAAAGCTAGAAAAATTTAATAATAAAACTTCAAATCTGTATGTCTTTTGCTTTTAAATTGGGTTTGAAATAAATGAAAGTATGAATAGGTTTAAATTGTAACCAATTTAAAAGTTGAGTCCAATCAATTTTTAAAATATAGAGAATAAAAAATGAGTAACTGATACACCTGTTTTGACCACACTTAAGTAAAACAATGAGGAGGACAAATGATCACATAACTATTGAAATAAGCTAATACCAGAAAAGACTATTATGATTTCATGTGCTTTTTTCATATGGCATATCTTAGTTTCAACAGTGACCTGAACTCATCCTTTCTAGACCAAAATACTGTGCTTTTCAATGCTGAAGATGTTTTGTCAGAATTTTTGAAGTTAATCAAATGGCAGTAAAAACAGTTTGAGTCTGAGATTTGGACGTTTTCCCAGCTCAGTGTCTTTTTTAGTCTTTGGGGAAAGAAACTGATGATATATTATTTAGCTAATATATAAACCACTTCCAAATGTTGCAACAGAGCATGAGGAAATCATTTCCAGGACTGAAAATCACTTAAAAGTAGATTAGAAATGCACTCAACTGTTGTTTTCCAAGTTGAAACACCCAACCTTCCAGCTTTTGCCTATAAACTGTTACAGCTTATCATCTGTTAGTGTGCTGACAGTAGTCTTCATTGAGCCATTTCTTCGTAATTTCTGGGCCATTTGTGTTCAATATGAATAGACATCCCTGACAGTCACTGAACTCTTGGTGCCACTTACAATGATATATGATTGTCAATTTAAAATTTCAAATTTAATAGAAGCTAGCATGAGAAATCAATGGCAAATATAACCTAAATTTTAAATGAAGCTATCCATCATTGTGCTGCATATTGATACCTTAGTGAAAGACTATGAACATTGTTATCCTTCTCATTGAAATAAAACTTATTTTATTACTTAAAACTTATTTCATTGCTAATTTAAAAATTTTATGGCTGATTTTTATTATCAAGAAAGTTAAGAAATATTTAAAAATTACCTAAAATTGATGATCTTAATGTGTAAATACATTGCTCATTAAGAACTGTGCAGGTGCCAAACTTTAAGAAAAACTATTATTGAAGTTATAGATCAGGAATTTCCTTTATCTTAAGTATTCAAATGGTGTCTGTGTTCATTTTCTGATGCTATAAAGGAATACCCAAGACTGAGTAATTTGTAAATAAAAGAGGCTTATTTTGGCTTATAATTCTAGAGGCTAGGAAGTACAAGTTTGAGCAGCCACAACTGGTGAGGGTCTCCTGTACTTCAATGCATAGTAGAAATCAGAGGGCAAGTAGGCATGAGCAAATGAGAGAAAAGAGGGCAAAACTCCCATGATAGCTAATCAGTCCCTATGAGAAAGGTATTAATCCATTCACGAGGGCTTCACCCCATGACCCAACATCGCCCATTAGGCCCTATCTCCCAACACTGCTGCATTAAGGAATTAAGGTACCAACACATGAACTTTTCGGGGATATATGTATTCAAACAATAGCAAATATCGTGTTGCTTCAGTGATCTTTGGTAATTACAAGGAGTCTCAATTTAGAGAATCATAATTTCCTCATCATCTCAACCCTACATCCATATAAAATTCATACTGATATTTCATCATACGGAGTCAGAAAAATTCTTATTTTGGTTCTTTTGTAACTTGATGAATTGATCTACAACCTTACCCACCTGCTCAGGGGCCTATAAATCTGGCCAGCACAGCTTACTTTGAGATTTGATTTTCTGGTTGTCCATAACCCATCTCCCATATACTTCTTAGAGCAGTGGAGTATGAGAAATTCTAATTAATTGTGTTCACTAATTTGTGACCATAACAGGAAGGTAAATATTCTGTCTTATAACAAGTCTCTTTATAGAATCAGCTGAGGTTTGATGTGGGTCAGTAGACTAATCACTGCACAATAATGTAGCAAAAGTAAATATTAGTAATGGAGTCTCTTTATTACACAGCATTTCAGAGATTATTTCAGAGCTGGGCAATCCTAGTTTTCATAATTATCGGTGTCTTAAAAGGTCATGTGTCTCTGCTGTCCATTTGTAATTATGAACATTATAATTCCATCATGGTAATACTAGACATAGATAATTTATCACATCTCTTTTAGACTTTGTTTATTCAAAATCTAAGATATATGCAGGAATTTATATATAGAATTTAATTTTAAACATATTTATAGTTAGGCTAAGATATTAAAGGCCAGTATGTGGAATCTGGTGACCTATGGGTTGAATTTAATCCATAGTCATATTTTTATGGCTTATTTAAAGTTGTTAAAAATCAAATTAGTTGCCAACATTTGTAGCTTGTGGGATTTCATATAGAAATCCAGATTTTAATCTTTTTTAAAAAGTGATAAAAATAACAACAACAATTGGAGCTGATTAAATGCTGCCCCTGGGGATAAGGGTGAGTGATTTCCAGTGTATCATTTTGCATTCAACACTTATTCGCCTGCTTGGCCCCAACAGGCATTTGAGTTCTCTCTTTGTGACTATAATATTAATTAATCTTATGCTGGTTATTTAACTTCATTTAAAATTTGTAATCCTTAGCATTACTTCATTTGGATGTGTTCAACTGTCTGTGTGTTATTAATTAAATGATAACATCTCTTTTTCCTTTCAAAGGAGAATTTGAGTTTGTAAAGAGCAGGAAGAATGTACTCACATTAAGTAACTGTGGAAGTTCATGTTGCATTGCACAGTAATAAATGTTAATGAACTCTGAACATTTACATAGCACTAATATACCAAAATAGGTGTTATAAATCTTGACTGCTACTAGATAATCCACACATAGGATATAGTAATTACAGGAAAACCATAGAACTATTTGTCTATGTTTCCTTTTGTTGAAAAAATTTTCAGCACAAAATCTTTTCTCATTCTTGATTATTGTGGTGAAATTTCCAGGATAGCCATATTTACTCATATTTATTTTGTTTTAGAACTTGGCAGTGTGGCTTCAGACTTGTCATATTAAATTTTTGACTCTACTAAAACCCAGTGCTGATAGGAATTGTTATTCAGCAAGTGCATTACAGAATCTAAGAAGCTTTTCATTGGTTTTACTTGATTTCATGTTTGTCTGTTTGGTAGTCTATGTACATTATAGCCCTCTACTCCAGAAGAATAATATATGGTTGAACTTAGTGGTTTACATTTCAACTTTGCCTCTCTTGATTTGGTTGCTTAGATTTACATTAAAAAAACACTTTTGTTTTCTGTTTTTGTACTGAACATATGGTTATCTAACTGGTATATGATTTATCCTACAAAGCACTTCCTGTCACTAATTTAATTTCCTCATTTGGGTGACATGTAACTGAACCTCACAATCTGAGACTCAATGATGCTATTGATTAATGCAAAGTTACTTTTCAAATTGTTTTGTTCACTTAGAGTTTTCCCTACCATGTTTATTTGATTTAGTTCTGATTAAATTTAATTAACTTTTAAAACTATGCAGAGAATGTTTGTTTTCTGATACCAGACACAAAGAATCCATTATGTTCTTGGATAAAATAAAATTTATATTACAATTATGCAAGCAGTTGTAATAGACCCACGTTCTTCTCTATAGTCCCAAATCCAAGTAATGTATTATTCTGTTCAATCAACCATGAGGATTGGGTCACTTAAAGGAACTATACCTGAGACATACATTTATAATGTCATTCATTTTAAATGAAAATACTGTTTTCTGTTATTATGAACATGATGCTGAGACTCACAAGAATATTACATAATATTCTTAACCCTTTTTTCTTCTTTCTCCATATAATTTCTCCAGAAACCACATTTAATTTCATGGTTTGAGGAATTACTTATCTATCTATACCTATCACTTCCAAATACGCCAACTACTTCCAATGTGTATTTATAGCTCTGACCTCTCCATGAATCTCCAGTCCTTATGGTTTATATGGCATCTCCACTTTTATTTTAGAGGAACTACAAAGCTAACATTTCAGAACTGAACTAGTCTTTTTCCCAACCTTTCTCTGGCTTTCAGTTTCTCTATCTGACAATTGCTTGTGTTTGTTAACCAGACTTGTTTAACACAGCCTTCCACTTCTGGAAGTTGATTAGGGAAACGGAAGTTGGGGTTCAGATTGTCCTACTAACCTATTATATCTTGCTCAACCACTTGTAAGTTTGTTTCTTTTGGAAATAAAATAATTTAATTTCTTTGTGTTATGGCTTTTCTTATCTGTGAATTGAAATACTTCCTAGTAGGTGCTTAAAAATGTTGACTATAAGGATTTTCTTCACAGCCACATGCTGCCAGGGAAATCAGGAGGGAGCTCTAATTGTCTTCTCATTCTAAGGTTTATAAGCAACTAGTGACACGTGGATAGTCTAAATCAGAAGCAGAGAGCATAAAATGGAGTCCTGCCAAGGTGTCTTATTCTTTACTGGTCATGTAGAAATAAATGAAATACAAAACCAGTACCAAGGGTAGAGTCCTTCTCAGGTCTCATCAGATTATGTACAAATCATCAATTCCTTTGTTATCAATTAACAATGACCCTTCTGCCAATAACAGACAAAGGACTTGAAAAATAAGATATCCAAATTGTGAACCAACACATGAAGGACATCATTAGTCATTAGGGAAATGCAGATAAAGATGATTGTTATCTCACATCTGTTAGGATGGTATGTCAGTCAGCTTTCTCTAACCATGACACAATACTTGAGATAATCAACTTAAAAGGAGTAAAGGTTTATTTTGGCTTACAATTCCAGAGGTTTTAATCCATGGTTGCTTGGCACTGTTGCTTTGGTTTTGTTGGCACAGCATCACATGGTGTAAGAGGTCTGTTTACCTCATGATGACAAGGAAATACAGTGAGAAGAGATAGGATGGGACTAGAAATCTACTATCCCCTTCAAGGGTATGTTAATTTTTCATTGTTGTTACAACAAACCCGAGAAAAACACTTAATGAGGTTTCAGAGTTCCAGTCCCAGGTCTGTTGGGTCTGTTGCTATGGGCCTGAGGTAAGGAAAAGTGTGTGATGGAGCAGAGCTGGTCCTTCATGGCAGCTGGGAAACAGAGAGGAAAAGTCGGGGTGTGGGGGGGACAAGATTACATCTTTCAAAGACACACCCCCAGTGGTATGCTTCCTTGAACTAGGCGCCATCTCCCAGTTGTCCGTTCAGCTATGAATTCATCAATGGATTAATCCTTTGATGAAGTTAATGCCTTTATGATCCAATGTCCACTCAATAGTGCCACCAACTGGGGACCAAGCCTTCAAAATGTGAACCTGAGGGGACATTTCAAATTCAAAGCATAACAAAGGTCACATCCAATGACCTAACTTCCTCTACTAGGTCCCAACTCCTAAAGTCCCTATTACTTCAGAGTGGTGCCACAGTTGGTGATTAAGCCTTTAACACATGGGCCTTTGGGGGGCATACATAGTTCAAACTATAGCAGATGGCCATAATAGAGAAAAGGAAAATAACATGTATTGATGAGGATGTGGAGATATTGGAATCCTCATTAAAATTTACTTTACTGGTGGGAATATAAAATGTGTCTGTATCAAAAATAATTTCATAGTTCTTCAAATAGCTAAATATAGAATTGCCATAGGACCCAGCAATTCCACTCCCAGGTATAAACTTTCTTCGGAACCTTTGCACATGCATTTCATTCTACCAGGAATGCTATTCTCAAGAACTTTCTCATGGCCTTTGCTTGTGTGTTACTAATAGAAGTGCTGTTTGATCCATTCTTCACAAGTGACGCTCCTTCTTGTGTTTGGGTTTCAGCATAAATTGTCTTCTCTATTACTCTACTACTATTACTTTCTGCCTTAACATTTTTCTATCTTTCATGGCACAAGTTTCAGTTTGTAACTAATTTATCTGATTAGTTGTTATTTGTCTGATTTTTCAACTGGAAAACTTTTCATGAGAACAGAATTCTATCTTCTTACCATGTAATAACCTATTATGTGCTTGACACATTAAGTAATTTTATATATAACTGTAAAAAGAATGAATATATAGCTAAAGGAATTTTCCTCTAAAATATGAAACATGTTATATAATAGATTAATGAACATTTAATATATTTTTCAGTTAGTTTTGTCATAATTTCTGTAATATTACACTTTCATAATACTCCTTGAATAAGAAGAGAGGCTTTGCAGCTAGTCAGACCTTAGTTTAATTTGTACCCCTGCTGGATGTATAGATGTAAATTACTTAATCTCCATAAATCTTATTTCCTCATCAGGAAAACTTATGAATAATGTTGTCTTCCTGGTAGGATTTTTAAGGATTAACGATGATATAAAATACACTAGTGCCTGCTATACAGTGTTGCTTAGTAACTACAAGGAATTAATGTTTCTTCATTTCATTTGAAAGAAGGATCATATATAGGGAGATCCAAACACACTATTTGAGTGTTGATTGCAGAGAGATTATAGACTAAGAAGAGTGCCTAAACAAAAATAAATCCTTTTTGTGATACCTGGATGGATGCTAATAAAAAAACCCCAAAAACCCTATTTTCTCTTTCTATACCCTTTCTGTAACATATTTGCATTAGACTTTGGGTATGTTTAGAATAAGTCCACCCAGTTAAAATTATGCTGATGAGAACACAGAATTAAATTGGTTACAAAACTAAAGTGTGCAGGAACAAATGAAAATCTTAAAATTATACTTCTGTCTGAATCTTACTGTACCAAACCTCTCATTTGGTAATCACTACAGTTTCCTTAGTTTGATATATTTTATTCAGTTCTATATTTGGGTAACAACAGTTTAAGTCCGGAACATTGTTTCAGGTGATATATTCATGCTATTGCCTTTTGTGAAAATATGAGATCTTGAAAAGCATCTATATTTGCAGAAAAGTCAAGAGTTCTAAAGGTTTGAGGACTAGGAGTGCTGAGGGCAGGAGATGATGGTCTAGTTCAAGCAGTTGGAAAGAAGTAGAGATAGAGATGGAGAAATAGAGTTTGTGTGTGTGTGTGTGCGTGTGTGTGTGTGAGAAAGAGAGAGAGAGAGAGAGAGAGAGAGAGAGAGAGAGAGAGAGAGAGAGAGAGAGAAGAGAGAAACCTTTTTGTTCTATATGATAAACTTGAAGCATTTTGTCATACCAGAAAGCAAAGACATATGAAAGACTACTAGCATCATGTGAAAAGATTCAGAGACTCATTCAAGTACTCACAGACAAAAGATGGGATAATTTCAGCATCATTGAACAATATACCTCCAATGGTTTAAACAATTTAAATCCATGAGTTTAAAGTTAAAAATTAAAACACTCATTGATGAATATTGGGGGATGCAAGGGTCTAAATTTATATTTTGAAACTGATAAAAAAAGAAAAAGATCAAATATTTACTTTACTTTTTCTATATGAGCTGCATTTTCGGATAAGTGATATAATGGTCAGTAAGGAATCAAATCATTGTAGGTTTTTTAAGATAGAAAAATTATTTTATGGTTGTATTAAAATGGAGTTCCTTCTCTTTTAAAGACACATTTACAACTACTAATGGAAGAAATTATATGACACTTTTGTAGTTTATTGGGGTGAGAATTTGGGAAATTGGTGGGCTTGGGAAATATTTGGATATGGGTTGAATAGTATTGGCTCTGGCTGGTGGGTATATGGGAATTCTTTATACTATCTTCTAAACTTTTGGGTATGTTTTTAATCTTTTTTATAATTAAAGAAGGACAGGGAGAAAATGGAGAGTAAAAGTGAAAGTTTATATTTCAGAATACTGAGAGTTCCAGGTACTTTCCCAGACTTGAAAAAGACTGACAATGGGAAGGGGGTCTTCTAATATAAATAATATAAAGACTGAGTTGTAATTCTTTCTAAACTGAGTTTTAAGCCTCAATCCTGTCCCTTCCCCTCTTGCTGTCCTCTCCTCCCTCCCTTCCTCCCTTGGCTTTGATCCCAATAAATTGTAATGAAGCATTCTTGTTTTTAAAACTTCCTTAGGAACTCTTGTGCAGCTAGTAATCTAGTGTGATCGTCTCAAAAGCAGAGATCATGCTTTATTTATAAATCTATCCAGTGCTTTGCACATAGTAAGCTTTTGGTATTTCAAAAAATGAAAACAGTAATCATCACTGATGATGGCTACAAGTCAGAGGAATAAAGGTAAAGCTGTATGGCTTTCCCTGCTTACACATTCCCTGCACAGCCACTGATCAAATGGATGATTACACCCCAGTTTGAAAAGAAAGAAGCTCATTTTTTTTATTATGTTGAAGATAAAAAAGATGCCATAAAAACTCTGTTTCTGTGGTAAAATACTCTTAAGATCTGGACGTTCTTCCTTAGGATGGATGAGTTGGTAAGCAGTACTGTAGTAGTGAATATTTTTGGGCCAGGAGTAGTTCTTTGTTGTAGATTCCTGAACCCAACAAGATTCTGAGTCTCTCAGATAGGATACTGGTGGACTATGGACTGTGTCTTTAATAGGTTGGTATCCATCCAGGTGGTCTGTTGATCACAACTTGAAATGGTAGAACAAATACTACAGCATT
Source organism: Castor canadensis (assembly GCF_047511655.1). Classification (NCBI taxonomy): domain Eukaryota; kingdom Metazoa; phylum Chordata; class Mammalia; order Rodentia; family Castoridae; genus Castor; species Castor canadensis. The sequence continues at coordinate 31,022,265 of NC_133394.1, read as the reverse complement.
TTCAGACTGTGTCTAGGGCTTGGTCTTTTCAAGTCTTTTTATATTCTTTGTAATGTCATAGACAGAGACTGCCATGCAATGGTCAGCTTTCATATGATTCTTTGTTTTCTCTTAGAATTTTTTATTATTATTGTTGTATTGAGGACACATTGTGACATTTAGAAAAGTTCTTAACAATATTTCATAGTTAAATTCATCACCTCTGTCATTCTCTCTTATTTTCCCTCCCTCCATTCCTGGAATAGATTCAACAGGTCTCATGTTTCCATTTACATACATATGTACATAATATTTCTACCATATTCACTCTCCTACACCCTTTCCTTTTATCCCTCCCCACGGGTACCAACCCCCAGACAGGACCTATTTTGCCTTTCTGTTCTTCATTTTTGTAAAAAAATATGTCATTTTTATTTGTTTAAGATAGCTATACAGGGTGTTTCATAGTGACATTTCCATGTATATATGTATTATGACCCTAACTGGTTCATCCCTTCTATATTTCTCCTTTCTGGCTTAGTTTCCTTCTTATGGTGATTTCACGAGGTTGGTTTAAAAATTCTGTATTGATTTTTGTGTAGGAAGTACATTAGCCATATTCATCTTCTTAACTTCCTTCTTTTACTCTCCCTCTCCTGTGATTGACCTCCCCGTAGCATGGCCTATTTTTCATAATATTGCATTATATTTGTATTGTGTTTATCTTCCACATATGAGAGAAAGCATGTGGACTTTGTCTTTCCAAGCCTGGCTTATTTCACTCAACATGATGTCCTCCATTGCATTCATTTACTTTCAAACTACATGGTTTCATTCTTCCTTATGACTGAAATAAAATTCCATGTATGTACATATATGTATATATGTATGTATGTATGTATTACATTTTCTTAATCCATTCATCAGTTGTAGGGCATCTAGATTGTTTCCATACCGTGGCATTGTGAAGGGTGCTTCAAGAAACATCAGGGTGCAGGTGCCTGAATTACATTCCTTCAGGTATATCCCTAGAAGTTGTATTGCTCTATCATATGTCAGTTCTATTTTTAATTTTTTGAGGAGCCTCCACACTGATTTCCATGGTGGTTGTACTAATTTACATTCTCACCAACTTTGAAGTTATTTCAGGAAATACACTGGAATTAATAAGCATAGGCAATGACTTCCTAAACAGAACTCAAATGGTTGAGCAACTAAGAGGAAGGATTGATAAATGGTACTACATGAAATTAAAAAGCATCTGTGCAACAAAATAAATGGTCACCAGATTTAAGAGACTGCCTACACGATGGGAGAAAATCTTTGCCAGCTGTAAATTTGACAAGGACAATTCAGAATATACAGGGAGCTCAAAAAACTAAACTCCCCAGAAATCTTCAAAGGAAGAAGTCCAAATGGCTAAAAAAACACTTGAAGAAATGCTCAACATACCTGGCCCTAAAGGAAATGCAAATCAAAACCAGACTAAGATTCTACCTCACTCCTGTTAGAATGGATTCTACCTCACTCCTGTTAGAATGGCTATGATCAAGAACACAAACAACAACAAATGTTGGTGAAGATGTGGCTAAAAAGGCACCCTCATTTGCCTCTTTTGAAGTTTATTTCTAATTTTTTAAAAATTATAAGCATAACTTTTTAGAAATAAAGTCCTAATTTTACTACTCTATCTTGTTTTAGTGAAGCAAACTTCAGCAACATAGGAATTTTCTGAAAAAACAGAAGACAAGGAAAAGGAAATATTTGTTGAAGGGTTCAAGATTTCATTTTTACTTTTATGCAAAATAGTTCCTTAAGACTAAGTATGTTCACTTATCCTATTATTCAAATTTAATCTCCCCACATCATCCATATTAATGACCACTTATACAACAATTGAAAACAATAGGAATGTAATTCTGTTTCCTTTTTTTTTCTTTTTTCCATGCCTACCTATTTAAGAAGAAGAATGAGGCATATTTGTAAATTTCCAGAAAATGGCTTGGCAGTGTGTATTTTGAAGTTGTACTTTCTTTATTTCTATATTTGACCTATATTTTACCAGTTTATATATAGCCACAGAATTGCATAGAAGTTTCTTTTGTTTTAAACTTAACTTACTACAAGTTCATAGATAAAAGCAATCTTATACACCATACCTAAAATGCATCTTTTCTGTCTGCCACCAGACAATGTATTAGTTTGCTCATTCAGGACAAGATGTCATGTAGCTTTGCATAGCTTTTTAGAGTGTTAATTATTTTTATAAACAGGTTAGTGCCTCTTTTGATGATGAGGTACTTTTGCATGAGTTTCTACTAAAGTATTTAAAGGACATTATCAAATATCGTAGGCATGTGCCTCTATACCTGTGGCAAATAGCATTTCTTGATATATATATTTAACATATTATTGAGATAATAACTCAATCCCAGCATTCATAGACTTAATTTTTATCTATTATAAAGTATATAGTTAAATGTTTAGTGTCTTACATCTAGGATTTGTAGTTAAAATAAAATATTTCCTAAAACCTATTTGTTAGAAAAACAACAGGTTATACAGTGGATTTCATTTTTGTTGTTTTTACTGGGAATTGAACCCAAAGCTCAAACATCCTAATCAGGAGCTCTACTATTGAATTAAATTCCCAGCCATATGGTATACTTTTTAAGAGAAAAGCTTGATGTGTACTTTCAAATGGAGGAGCTATAGGAGTCACTTTTATTTCTTCATGTGAATATTTAATTATGTGGTGAGCAGGATAAGTCTTTTTCTGAGTGTATCAGTAGAGGGCAGCAAAGTTTCAGGCAGTGTGTTTTCAGGTTCAAAAGAAGCTTTGCTAACAAAATTCTTATTTTCTCTTAAGAAGTTTGCTCTGGCTTGCCTTTTAATAAAGTGCTTTCATAATATCACATAGGAATTTGCTTAAAAACCCTGTAGCTTTGGTTCAGATATTTAGCTAACTCTTCCCTTAGGTGCCGTAGATCCTTTCTTAATGAGAACACGTATTTCTTTCTTTCTGTAATTTAGGGAGTACCAGGACCTGGGAAGTATGACATTAAAAGTCAATTTCAGCAGACTGAAAGTGTGACACTGAATGTAAATGGCGCATCTTCGGCTTTTGTTTCTCAATCCAAGGTAACAATATATATCCATTTTCATATGTAGAGTCCAATAGGTATAATGTGAGGCTGGCAACAAACTCAATGGTGTTAAGGAGATTATAAAAAGAAAAATGGTATTTAAGCAAATTAGATATAGACATGGCCTGGGCAAAACATTGCCGAAAATGTGGGCAAAACGAAATAAGATTAGAATATTAACAATAATATACCAAGTGAGTATTTGAATTGGAATCATCTCCTAAATATTTTCTATTAAGCAAATTTGTAAGAGGGAACATTCAGTTCAGATTAGAAGAGATGTCTGTTTTACTCTGAATTTTAAAGTACACTTTGCCAATCGGTGTGTAAGGTGTAATGTAACCTATGAGACACGCACATATCTTTAGAGAAAATTCTGAAGGTGTCTGTGGAACCGACCATAGTCATAAGTTCAGCTGCCACTGGGACCTTCATCAGTGATGCTGTAGTCATTGTATGTGTTCCAAGTAACCATTCACATTCTCCAAGGAATACACTGAGGGGACTTAAAGGTGTGTGAGATATTCCCAAGGCAAGACAATATACTGGCAAACATTTGTAATGCAGCAGCCTCCTGACCAAGGTAGAAGTATGTGACATTTAACCTGTACTATGTACATCTCTGATTATTTTATTTAACCTGGAAATGTTATTAACCTTCAGGTGACTACAGACAACTGCTTTGGTTTCATTATACTTAAGAGATACCTCCTTGGAGACAAGTAGATAGATTGCAGGTATATTTTGTAGATCAGTTAAAATAACTTTTTATTTGGTTTGATGTTATAATGAAGGACTGGGAAGAATCAAGAATGAATATTAGGTTTCAGCCTTGAGCAGTATAATGGAATGGTACTTAAAATAATACCCAAGATGAATGTATTGGGGTAAGATGTTTGTGTGTGTGTGTGTATGTGCTCTTGAGTTTTTTAAACACAGTTTCACAGCCAGTATGCTCATTTTTATGCTATTTCTGGTCATCTATGTATAGCTCTAATTTTATATCACTTACCACCAATCGTATTTTAAATATATCTTCAGAAATAGAAAGGAATATGATTGATGTACATTATATGCATTTATAATAGTATAATAAAATCCATTAAGAATTGTAAAATAAAAAGGGAAGGGGATAAGAAAGAGTAATAGAGGGGGTGAATATGATTAAAGGACATTATAGGTATGTGTGTAACTATCACAATGAAATCCTTTGTACAATTAATATATACTAATAAAAATTGAAAAAAGATGATATGAATTGTGCTTAAGGAAATGATAGAGGAAGCAATAATGGTTTTGAGGTGAAAGACATGGAGGAGTTCAAAACAAACATGATTGCATGATTGGGGTAGTTTTTAGTGTTTAGTTGAATATGAGCAGGTATATTAATTAATATGATAGAAAAAGAAATAGTGTGATTAACAAGATAGACTTAGAACACAGAATTTCTGGTTTTAGGAATATGGAGATTGTTTCTGGAATATTTTAGTAATCAATTTAAGGAGTTGTCTGGTATTTTTCCCAAATGTGTTGAATTGCCTTATGTCTTCAAATCTTATTTTTATAACCTAATGTTTTCTTTATGACAATGTTTTTCAGCCCTAGATTCACATTAGAAATATCTGGGGGGGTGGTTAATACATTCACATACACCTGTGCCAACTTGCCCTTCTGCTTTTTCTCTCAGAGACTGCTTCAATTGTTCTAGGAGAGGGCCCGGTATTAGTAATTTTTTTAAAACTCAAGTGATTCTGATATGCTGCTAGACTTCAGAATTATCATGTTTTAAATACTATACTTATTTCTAATAATAGTATGGTTTTTAGGAAAAATTATTTTTAGTACTTCCAATAATAAATTGGTATTTTGATAATGTTAATATTTACACTAAAGTTAGTATAAAGTACAAAAGAGTATATTTAGTACTGCCTTCTGTATAAGAAAGAAGGGAAAATAGGAAAACATACACAAAATGCTTGTCATTATGAAAACACCGCAAGGATAATCTTGAAAGCACTGACGTTTGTTTACTTGAAAAGGCTGGTGAGGAGATTAGTTTCCAGGAGTTTGCAAGTTGATTTATGTTATGTTGGTAGTGTGAAGTTAGCCACTGCTGTGGGTATGCTTACACTATGAGAATCATGAAATCTTACAAATTGAGACTATTTTTTTCCCCAGTAGGCCAGCATGCCATAGAGTAGAAAGGAAATGGGAGACAGTGATGTGTCTTTGAATATACATTTAAGACACACCTTTTATCTTCCATATATTCAAAAATAAAAACAAATCATTAAGAATAACAAGGTTTAAAAAAAAAACCTCTCTAAAACTGAAAGCAAAATGGAAACAAATGGGTAGTTATACTCCAAATGAATACCTTTAACCACACTGAAGACATAAAAAAGAAAGAATAATCCAGATAATCATAGTAGTTGACTACCTCAATTTTGAATGAGATTAAGGAGGTGGGTAGTAAGTATAAAAATTACAAACAAATTATGATTTATTTTTACTAGGCTGGTTTATTGGAATGATATGGGCTAAGCAATCATGAAACTACTTTAAATGTATGTCAGTTTTGAGCTAAAAGTTGTTATTGTGAGCGAGGGTTTTCAATGTGGAAGAAGGTATATATAAATATGAATTGGAGGTGTGAGAAGAATCCTGGGGAATGAATTTGAATGGAAGACTTCAGAGTTAGTATATATTTCTAATATATACTATATATGTAAGTACATACATGTACACATATAGCTATATGTAGTACATATGCATGTCTATGTATATGTGTACATGTCTGCATGTGTACTAGTCTCTGTGTATGTGTGATGCGTGTGTGTGTGTAGCTCTGTCTGCTAAATAGGTTAAGAAGCAGAAGCAAGAGTATTTTTAATTCCCAGATATTGGTCTGCAATTGCATTGCTTATTAAAAAGGAACAGGCTTCCTTTGAGACATGATTGGTCTCACTGTAGGTGAAAGATGAGCTTTGTTATGTCATAAAGTAAGTTCTAAGAACAAAGGTAAAAATGAGAATATATCTGGGGACATAGGAACCAAGTTTATATTAGTGCTATAAAGTTTAGTTATAAATTATAAATCATTACAATCAGTATTCATGAGTCCACAGGGCAACAAATAGGTAACTGAGTAGATAGAAAGATAATGAAAGAAGTAATCAGAGGAAAATGGAGAACTCTTGCTTATAGAAGAATGCTGAGTATGTAGAGATAAGTATAGAGGTTTGTTGGAGTTGATCAAAATTAAACAGTGAGGACCCATGGTTATCATGTACTCCAAATATGATACCCTAAGAAAGCCACACATTATCTATGTAGTGTTCTGTCTAGGAATACATGACCTGGATGTAAATATGAGGATCCCTCAGATTATTTCCAGATAGGAATGTTCTTTTGGTGAAAAGGGGGATGTGACTTTTTCCCAAATGTGAATGTCACCAAACATAAGAGAAGGGTGTGGAAATGCACCTAGTTAAAGGAGGTTAAAGAAACATGATTAAAAACAGCATCTGATCCTATACTAGATCATATATTGTAGGGAAAAATGTAACAGAGGAATTATGAGACCTACTGACCAGAGTTGAATATGAATTGTAGGTCAAAGAATAATATTATTGATATGTTTACTGAATTTAATAACTGTACTGCAGAAATATAAGAAAATGTCCTGTTTTTTGTAGATACATGTGATAATATTTAGAGGTTAAGAACCATCAAATATTAATCTTTCCACCAGATATATACACATATACATAAATACAGTTAATGGGCATGTGTATATAGAGAAAAAGAGATATCTAGAGACATACAAGTAGACAAATAGTGACACAGAGAAAGAATGAGCAAACAAAAAAAGTAACATGTTAATAATAGGTGAATCTGGGTAAAGGTTATCCGGTATTTTTAGCATTTAAATATGTGACTTTTCTGCAAGTTTATAATTATTTTCAAATAAAAAGTTAAAAGGTAAGATATAGAATGCTATATTTTATAAGAGTTATAGTTATACATATAGATTCATGTATACTTAACAGGCTTATAAGTTAAACTGGATTTATTAACCACTTGATTCTAAGATTTTTTTTCCTAAGGTATTTAATGATAATTTTGAATTAATTGACTATAAATGTTGAGGAACATTCTTAATACAATATAATTTAATTCATTAAAGAAATCAGATTAGATCATATAGTTCTTTATTATTTTGATTTGCAGAATATTTAAATCTGTGAATATTTTCTTTATACTGTTATCTAGAATCTCATGTTGAGGTTATTTCCTTAAAAAAGTCTCTTTGTCTTAAAAAGACACATAATACAATACTAGAATATAGGTGATTTTACTAAAAGCTGTGTATTTTATGTTTTGACAGGTACAAGATCTTAATTAATCTGCATTTTCTGGACTCCATTAAGAAATAAACTATAAGTGTTATATTACCCAGAAAGCAGCTTTTAGCTCATGAATTATCAAAATATAGAATAGTTTCTCACTGGCATATCCTCTTGTTCTTCATTAGAGATTTGTACCTATCAAATCGATCACCCCAGCTCCAGGGACATATAATGAAATTCAAACTGCTCTCCAGTCCTCAAAGAAAACATCAAGTCTGAAAAATACCCCATTTGGTCAAAGTGCTGCTCGATTCACACAGGACTCCAGGGCAGAGGAAATACCAGGTTAGCAATTAATGTGTGCATTTCTACTCTTTAGCCTTATGTAACTTAATATTCTTTATAAGATGAATATACCAGAGTATATTTATTTTATCCTATAATTGGAGATGCTGTTTTAAGTCAATGTTTTTTAAACACTGGCTTTGCTAAAAGCACAGAAAAATTAATATAAGGTCCACTTTTAGTAAGATTTTTAATTTTAACTTGTTGCAGATCTTAATTATAATTTTCTTTTTTTGATATTATTTTTTATTTTATTATTCATATGTGCATACAAGGCTTGGGTCATTTCTCCCCCCTGCCCCCACCCCCTCCCTTAAAGTTGGTTATAGTTGTGTGGCTTCATATCTGGGTCCTCTATTCTGTTCCACTGGTCGTCATGTCTGTTTTTGTGCCAGTACCATGCTGTTTTTATTGTTATTGCTTTGTAATATAGTTTGAAGTCAGGTATTGTGATACTTCCTGCATTGTTCTTTAACTGAGTATTGCCTTGGCTATTTGTGGCCTCTTGTGTTTCCATATAAATTTAACAGTAGATTTTTCAATCTCTTTGATGAATGTCATTGGAATTTTGATGGGAATTGCATTAAACGTGTAGATTACTTTTGGGAGTATCGACATTTTTACTATGTTGATTCTACCAATCCATGAGCATGGGAGATCTCTCCACTTTCTATAGTCTTCCTCAATCTCTTTCTTCAGAAGTGTATAGTTTTCCTTGTAGAGGTCTTTCACATCTTTTGTTAGGTTTACACCTAGGTATTTGATTTTTTTTGAGGCTATTGTAAATGGAATTGTTTTCATACATTCTTTTACAGTTTGCTCATTGTTAGTGTATAGAAATGCTAATGATTTTTCTATGTTGATTTTATATCCTGCTACTTTGCTGTAGCTATTGATGATGTCTAGAAGCTTCTGAGTAGAGTTTTTTGGGTCTTTAAGGTATAGGATCATGTCATCTGCAAATAGGGATATTTTGACAGTTTCTTTATCTATTTGTATTCCTTTTATTTCTTCTTCTTGCCTAATTGCTCTGGCTAGGAATTCCAGTACTATGTTGAATAGGAGTGGAGATAGTGGGCATCCTTGTCTGGTTCCTGATTTTAGAGGGAATGGTTTCAGTTTTTCTCTGTTAAGTATAATGCTGGCTGTAGGTTTGTTATATATAGCTTTTATAATGTTGAGGTACTTTCCTAGTTTTCTTAGAGCTCATGAATTGGTGTTGGTTCTTATCAAAGGCTTTTTCTGCATCTATTGAGATGATCAAGTGGTTTTTGTCTTTGCTTCTGTTAATGTGGTTTATTACGTTTATTGATTTTCGTATGTTGAACCACCCCTGCATTCCTGGGATGAAGCCTACTTGGTCGTGGTGAATAATCTTTTTGATGTGTTGCTGAATTCGGTTTGCCATTATTTTGTTGAAGATTTTTGCATCAATGTTCATTAAGGAGATTGGCCTATAGTTCTCCTTTTTGGAGGTGTCTTTGCCTGGTTTTGGGATAAGTGTAATACTGGCTTCATAAAGTGTGTTAGGCAGTTTTCCTTCCCTCTCTATTTCATGTAACAGTTTAAGGAGGGTTGGTATCAGTTCTTCTTTAAAGGTCTGATAGAATTCAGCAGAGAATCCATCAGGTCCTGGACTTTTCTTTTTGGGGAGACTCTTGATTGCTGCTTCAATTTCATTTTATGTTACAGATCTATTCAGGTAATTAATATCCTCTTGTTTCAGGTTTGGATGATCATATGTGTCTAGAAATCTGTCCATTTCTTTAAGATTTTCGAATTTATTTGAATATAGGTTCTCGAAGTAGTCTCTGATGATTTCCCGGACTTCCTTGGTGTTTGTTGTTATCTCCACTTTTGCATTCCTGATTCCACTAATTTGGGTTTTTTCTCACCTCATTTTCACCAGGTTTGCCAGGGGTTTGTTGATCTTGTTTATTTTTTCAAAGAACCAACTTTTTGTTTCATTAATTCTTTGTATGGTTTTTTTGGTTTCTATTTTGTTGATTTCAGCTCTTATTTTTATTATTTCTCTCTTTCTATTTGTTTTGGGATTTGCTTGTTCTTGTTTTCCTAGGAGTTTGAGATGTATCATTAGGCATTGATTTGGGATCTTTCAGTCTTTGTATGTTACTTGTTTTTTCTCTCTTACAGCCTTCAATATTCTTTCCTTAGTTTCTGAACTTGTTGTTTTAATGATGATATGTCGTGGGGTAGTTCTATTTTGATCTGGTCTCTTTGGTGTCCTGGAGGCCTCTTGCATCTGTATGGGAATATCTTTCTCTAGATTTGGGAAATTTTCCGTTATTATTTTGTTGAATATATTACGCATTCCCTTCAGTTATACCTCTTCTCCTTCTTCGACACCCATGATTCTCAAGTTTGGTCTTTTGATGGAGTCGGTGAGTTGTTGCATTTTCTTTTCACAGGTCTTGAGTTGTTTAATTAATAGTTCTTCAGTTTTTCCTTTAATTACCATTTCATCTTCAAGTTCTGAGATTCTGTCTTCTGTTTGTTTTATTCTTCTGGATTAGCCTTCCGTTTTGTTTTGCAGTTCTGTTTCATTCTTTCTTCTGAGGTTTTCCATATCCTGGGTGGTTTCCTCTTTAATGTTGTCAATTTTTGTCCTGAGTTCATTTATCCATTTATTCATCGTGTTCTCTGTTTCACTTTGGTGTTTATACAGTGCTTCTATGGTTTCCTTTATTTCTTCTTTTGCTTTTTCAAATTCTCTATTTTTGTTGTCTTGGAATTTCTTGACTGTCTCCTGTACATCTTGGTTGACCCTATCCAGTATCATCTCTATAAAATTCTCATTGAGTACCTGTAGTATGTCTTCTTTTAAATTATTCTTGTGGGCTTCATTGGGTCCTTTGGCATAGTTTATCTTCATTTTGTTGGAGTCTGGATCTGAGTATCTGTTTCTCTTCATTCCCCTCTGGTTCCTGTACTAATTTTTTGCTGTGGGGAAACTGGTTTCCATGTTTTTTCTGTCTTCCCATCATTGTCTTTGGTGTTGTTACTGTCCCTGTACTGTGTTCAATTAAATATTTTCTAGCTTGTAATAATAACAATGGTAGTATTTAGAATGTAAGGGTGAGCTGAGATGGAAAGCAAGAAGTTAAAGAAAGGGGGAAAACAAATACACAGACAAGAAGGGGAAAACAGCACAAGGTATCAGACAAGAAAGTTTCAAAGGTATAAACAGGGAGCATTAGTGTACTAATTGACAGTAAGCTGAACAGACATTAGAGAGACAGAGAGAGGATTGAAAATCAAAAATAAAAAAATGAAGATAAGAATAAAAATAAAAAAATAAGTAAATGAAAGAAATATCTATATATAAAAATGAATTAAAATAAGATGAAAAATAGAAAATTTAAAAAAAAATGAAAAAACGGAAAAACCAAAAAACCTCCAAGTTCAAATGCAATGAAGTTTCAGTCTTAATAATTTGGGTGTCCGTCTCAGTCTCCAATCCTGGAGATGGTGCCTAAGATGTTGTTCTGTAGTTGTCTCATCAAAGGGGATGCATAAAGTAGAGAAAAACTATACACACACACACACACACACACACACACACACACACACAAAGAAAACCCCACCAAGTGTCCGAAGTTCAAATGCAATACAGTTTTAGTAAGTTTTTCAGCATGCAGGTGTAATTCGGTTGTATTCTCATCAAGAGTAGGGAGAAAAGGAAAAAAATAGAGTCTGGAGACAGTTCTGAGAATGGTATCTGCAGCTGTGGCTTGCCTGCCTGCTGCTGTCAGCCTGCTGTTGCTGGCGGCATTATTTATTCAGATCTCTGGGGTGAGCTTAGCACTCACCTGGCCCCGCAGGCTTTGTTTGCTCAGAGTTCTCCTGTGCGGGAGCCTCTGCTACAAGCTTTCCCCTTTCCAAGCACTGGGAAAGGTGACACTGCACCACCATTGTCAGGCCTGCGTGTTTATTTACAGTTCATGTGGGAGGTGGGTCTTCCCCCCTCTCCTGTGGAGTTTTCCTCCCACCCCCACTTTCACAAGCTTTCCTGCTCCTGATTACTGGGTGGTGCTGCTGCTCCTGCCAGCCGTGCCACGTTTGTTTACAGTTCACATGGGAAGTGGGTCTTCCCTCCTCTCCTGTGGAGTTTTCCTCCCTCCACCACTCTCACAAGCTTTCCCACTCCTGGTTGCTGGGTGTGTGCCCCTACTCCCGCCAGGGCCTCTCAGGCCCACCTGGCTTGTTTATTTACAGTCCCAGGAAGGATTCCCTTCCCCCAATCTTCAGTGCTCAGGATGCCCCACCCTCTTTCCCGTGTGTCTTTATTGTTCTTATTGCTTATTACTCAGTTTCTCTTTTTTTCTCTGGGTGGAGGTCAGTCTGTCCAGGGGGCTATGCTCCTCTGGCCCAGGCTTGTCTGTGGGGGTACCGCGGTACCGTGAAGCTCACCTGGTCCGTGTCTTCCCAAGCCGTCTGGGCGCCAGCGACTGGTAGTCCGGGGGCCCTCCTGGTTTCTCTGTTTAACATGAAGTGGAGATTCTCTGCGCCGGCTGGAGGTGTGGAGGGGTCAAAGTTATGCCTTTTCTCAGTGATTATGCCTGCAAAGTGTGTCTCCAGCATCTCTCCAAGATTTCACTATAGGAGGCTCACTTTCTGCTTCCTCCCTCTAGCCGCCATCTTGGAATCTCTGTAATTTTCTATTGTTTTCCTTTACTCAGCAAATTTTCTAATTTTTTTCTTGGTAGATGACTATATATATATATAATATAATTATATGCATACATATGTATATAAAATTACATGTTCAGTTCTAGTAAGTAAATGATGACATACAGTTTCGTTAAACTTTTCATTTATTTTCAGTCACATATTCTAATGTTCTCAGTGGGTATTCCAGTACACAGTTAAGAATGCAGAGCCAAAATAACATACAGAATTGCTATCATGTAGTTCTGGTTATCTATTGACACATAACAAACAGTGGCTTAAAATAACAGACTTTTGTATTATGTCTACTTATTTTGTGGGAGGGCTAGAACGCAGGACTTGGATGAGACTAGTATTCAAAGTATGTACATAGCTACCGCATGGGTGCTCCCAGTCTGTCTGTCTTTTAACATGGTTTACCATATAGACTAGGGTCAGTGCACAAAATATTTATTCTTATGTGCATCCACCTCTTTCCAGGACCCCAAAGTCTCATGCAACTATCTCATGATATCAAAGGTAAGTGCAGATGAGAATTCTTGGGTGTGCTCTTAAATGGTTGCTTCTTAATATGAGTCCTCTTTATCAGAAGAATTATGAACCAAAGGGATGAATTTGTTTATCCAACATGCAATGGGGGAGGGGCAGAGATAAAGGATGATCATACTAGGTACTCCTACTCATGAAAAGGGAAAAGGGGAGGACCACAGTAGTTGCATAGAAATTCTGAAATCCAAGCAGGGCTATATGTGGTTTTGCTGTTTTTTTGATTAGAGGCTGGTTAGAATCTCTGAGAATGAATTTCTGTGACTTGTATTTTAACTTTTGAGATCTTGGGTTTATCCTTTGAGTTACCCTTCATTTTCTTGTGAAATAGGTTGTATTTGCACTTGGAGCTTTCTTGGTCTGCTTCTTACCTGTGGAAGATTGGGGAGGCTATAAGCTACTTTTCAGTTTATACTTTCACTTCAAGTTGGTAACATTCCTTATAAAAACATTGTGAGTTTATTATTGTATTAATTTATAACCAAATCTATAAGATGAAAGCCACATGTACATTTCCCCTCTTAGAGAAAACCTTCTCTATTTTGGATAACCTTTAGGGTTGCTGGTATTAAATTCTTAGGAACACTATTGTCATGATCACGAGGGTCGAGGATATAAGACGTTGAGATTCTTTCAAGCCCTTATATTTAACTAAGAGGTTCTAGGAAGCACCACCCTAAATCTTTCTGAAAAATTAGAAGAGCTTTTAGAGTCAAATCCTGTTTTCAGTCCTTGTCCTTAAGCCACTTCTTTCAGAATTTGTTTTTCTTTTCTTATCTGCAGAGATTTGGGATGAGGGTTGAAAAACATTTTTCAAATCCAGGAAATCCTAGCTCCTTTGTATTTTCTGTAAAAAATGTGAATGCTTTTAGTTTATTTCCTTTACTCATACCTTTTCACACATAAATTAAAGCAACTTGTCTCTTCACATTCAGCCTGGACATTTTCTTGGTTAGAATTTACCAGTTCATTGTTTTCTTTATTACCTTAGGTATTAGTTTTACTAAAATTTCTGTGCTGCATAATACAAACAATACTTTCTCTAGCCTCTAATAACATTTGCCTCAAATTATCACTAACAATCTCCTTAAGACTCTTTTACTAAGTCTTGAGGTTTCCCTATCTTTGTACCCATTCCTTGATGTCAAAATCATTGCTAAAAATTTTGTTTTTGTTATGGTCCTGGTTCAATCATTTGCTACACATTCAATTGAGAGGTGAGTCTCACTTTTTTCCTTTTCAATATTGACCATGCTTTGTGGCTTTCTTGACCAATTCATGTAATAGAAGTGATATTTTAGCACTTCTTAGGCAAAGTCATAAACTTTACAGCATCTACCCGGGCCTCTTGCCATCACTGGTTTTAGGGTCATGACAAGTTAAAGATTGTCATTCCTGAGAGTTTATACATAGGAGCCCAGCTCCACAGTGTTTATTATTAATCTAAGTTATTCATAATCATTAACTTATTGAGTACTTGATTGCCTTAAGACTGGGCCTTACTTTCAATCCAGTGGTCCAATATATTACAGGTTATTTCAATGGGACAAGTTTGATAAGAACAACCTCTAATGTTTCATCTTGAAGCATACATTTTAAGGATTAGTAAGAATGATCCCCATATAAATTTAGTTTCCTTCCATGCAGCTGTCAGGGTTTAATAATGAATTATACCTGTCAACCAATTACAGAGCAGAGTTGACCACTAATGAATAGTTGCAAGTTACTATCAGAAGTTAACCCTCCTAACTCTTCCAAAACAGATTTAATCAGGGATTCCTGGGCACTTCTTTACCTTAACCAGAAAATTAATATAAGAAACTTCTAATATGATCAGAATGGCTTTTTAAGTCAGAAACTTAAGAAGGTAGTACTTGAGATATATATGCATGCAGTCTCTAGTCCTGCAGTCATCCTGTGGTCAGGTAAGTGAGCTTACTTGCAGAGTGTTACATTGTGCTTTTGTGCCAGAAAGGAGACACAACTGTCACACTTGTCTTTTAAGTACCTTACATGGTGCCTCGAATAGTTTGTATTACAATTTCTATCTATCTTCTTCCTTAACATTATCTGAGGAAGCAATGTTGGAAGACAGCAAAAATAACACAAATAAATACTTAGGCTTTGTGAGAACTGGTACAAGAGAAATTTGGTAGAGATGTTTGGGGAATAGGCCTTAGTAGTGGAATATTTGAAAAATTATAAAAAGTTCATGTGCTGCTTGAGAAAAACCTTAGATGTGTCATAAATATGAAATATTTGCTTATGTAGGATGACTTGATAACTTTTAGGTCTAGAATGAACCAAAGTATTGTCTAGCTTAGGCCTAATCAGGGGACCATTTGTCAACTGTTTCCTGCCTGTGATGAAACACCATGGTGTAAATCAGCACAATGCTTTCTTCATCAAAAAGGACGAGTAGTGAAATGCTTGGTGAAATGGTAAATTTACATTTAGTTGTAGATTCTTCTCACATGGGCAGTAGTCAGTAGACCATTCTTGAGGAGGTGATTTAGTCAGTTCCTTTTATTGTCAGATAAGGAACATGAGACACAGAAAAACAAGTGAGATTTAAGAAAGTTTTATACCTATCAAGTTACAGAGCTAGTTCAGTTGAGTCCAGCTAACCTAAGTACAAGTGAATTAAGTGTTCTTTTAAGTATATTGTATTGTACCTAGAGGATATTACTACTCACTGGAATTGAATGTTTTTTTAAAAATACTAAGTTATAAAGAACATGATCAATATTTGTTTGAAATATTTGACTTGATAAAAAATTTTCAATACTATAGAAAGTTGTTGGTATTATTTTGAATGAAAAAGATCTATGGAATTCATTGTCTCAGATCACCACTGTAGAAAATATTTCATGTTTTAATTATGCACCTAAAGATAAGGGCTAAAATTAAAATAACTTTCATGATCGGGAGATGGATGAAAGGTAGCTTTTATTTTTATTTTTTGAAAGTTCATTTTAATACTGCTCATGAATCTTCCAAGACTTTTTGTTTTGAGATTTATTTATTTACTTATGCTCTATTAGGGTTTAATTTATACACAAAAAATCATTCAATTTTAAGTGTACAATTTGGTGAGTTTTGCGAAATGTATGTAGTCAGGTGTCATCCAGAAAGGCTGGGTGATAGTAAAGCACTGAAGCACTTAGGGTCTTAGAATTGCAATTGAGGGAGTACAGATCCCAGTAGAGATCAGAATAGGTCCTTTTAGGTAGGGGTATAGGAGGCTGTTTGAAAGATAGGAAGTTAAAGTTAAAATGAGAAGGTGTAAGTGGGTAACACAAGTTGTTAAGAATTATGACTGGAGAATCAATTTACTTCTATTGGTCCAGGGCTGACCAGCTTAGACTATATGATTGTCACTAGAGAATTTGGCTGACACAATTCTCAGGATGTTCCTTCTCAGCAAATAACTTTCTTTTCACATGTCAACAAATCCATAGGGAGTGGTCATCACCACCAAAGATGGTGTCTGTGTCACAAAATGGAGTCAGGCTATCAATTTCTTTTTTTGTTGTTGTTCATTTATTCCATGTGCATACATTGTTTGGGTCATTTCTCCATGCTGCTCCCCTCCCCAACCTTCTCCCCACCCCTCAATTCCAGGTAGGTCCTGTTCTGCCCTTATCACTAATTTTGTTGAAGAAAAGACACAAGCATAGTAAGGAAGATGAACGTTTTATCTTGAGTTAAGGATAGCTATACAGAGAGATTCCTATCATTGCTTTCATGTACACACATGTTATGACCCATGTTGATTCATCTCTAACTGGTCTTTACACTGGTTCCTGATCCCCTTCTCATGTCAACCTCTGTCGCTGTAAGGTTTCTGTATTAGTTCCTCTGGAGTGGTGACATCAAACGCTTTCATGTTTTGGGTTTTCTACCTGTTTCTATATCACCCATATGTGCTCATACCACATTTTCTTGATCCATTCATCAGTAGTGAGGCATCTTGGCTGTTTCCATATCTTGGCTATTGTGAATAGCGCTGCAAGAAACATGGATGTGCAGGTACCTCTGAAGTAACCTGTGTTGCATTCCTTTGGGTATAGTCCCAGGAGTGGGATTGCTAGATCATATGGCAGGTCTATGTTTAGATTTTTAAGAACTCTCCAAATTTTTTCCAGAGTGGTTGCACCAGCTTGCATTCCTACCAGCAGTGGACTAGGGTACCTTTTTCCCCACATCCTCACGAGCACCAGTTAGTGCTTTTTATGATGGCTATTCTAACAGGGATGAGGTAGAATCTTAGTGAGGTTTTGATTTGCATTTCCTTTATGGCTAGAGAAGGTGAAAATTTTTTCATGAGCTTTTTGGCCATTTGAATTTCTTCTTTTGAGAAAGTTCTGTTTAGTTCAGTTGCCTATTTCTTAATTGGTTCATTGATTTTAGGAGAGTTTAGTTTCTTAAATTCCTGTATATTCTGCTTATCAGTCCCTTGTCTGATGTATAGCTGGCAAATATTTTCTCCCACTCTGTGGGTGATCTCTTCAGTTTACAGACTTTTGTTGTGCAGAGCTTTTTAATTTTATGAAGTCCCATTTATTCATCCATTCTCTTAGTTACTGGACTACTGGGGTTCTATTGAGGAAGGCTTGCCTTTCCAGAGTGTTTCCTGTTCCTTCCTGTAGTAAATTCAGAGTTTCAGGTCTGATATTTAGGTTCTTGATCCATTTTGAGTTGATACTAGTACAGGGTGATAGACATGGATCTAATTTCAGTTTCTTGCAGATGGTTAACCACTTTTCCTAGCAACATTTGTTGAAGAGGCTGTCTTTTCTCCATCGCATATTTTTGGCAACTTTGTCAAAGATGAGGTGGGTATAGTTGTGTGGATTCATCTCCGGGTCCTCTATTCTACTCCACTGGTCTTCATGTCTGTTTTTGTGCCAGTACCATGCTGTTTTTATTGCTATGGCTTTGTAATATAGTTTAAAGTCAGGTATTGTGATACCTCCAGCATTGCTCTTTTTGCTGAGTATTGCCTTGGCTATTTGTAGTCTCTTGTGCTTCCAAATGAACTTTAGGGTAGATTTTTCAACCTCTTTGATGAATGTCATTGGGATTTTGATAAGAATTGCTTTAAACATGTAGTTTGCTTTTGGTAGTATAGCCATTTTTACTATGTTGATTCTACTGATCCATGGGCAAGGCATCTTTCCATCTTCTGTAGTCTTCCTCAATCTCTTTCTTCAGGAGTTTGTAATTCTCCTTGTAGAGGTCATTCACATCCTTTGCTAAATTTACTCCTAGGTATTTAATTTTTTTTGAGGCTATTGTGAATGGAATTGTTTCCATATATTCCTTCTCAATTTGTTCATTGTTGGTGTATAGAAAAGCCAATGATTTTTGGATGTTGATTTTGTATCCTGCCACCTTACTGTAGCTGTTTATAGTGTCTAACAGTTTTTGGGTAGAGTTTTTTGGGTCTTTAAGGTATGGGATCATATTGTCTGCAAAGGATATTTTGACAGTTTCTTTACCTATTTATATTCCTTTTATTTCTTCTTCTTGCCTAATTGCTCTGGCTAGGAATTCCAGTACTATGTTGAATAGGAGTGAAGATAGTGGGCATCCTTGTCTCATCCCTGATTTTAGGGGGAATGGTTTCAGTTTTTCACCATTAAGTATAATGTTGTCTGTAGGTTTGTCATATATAGCATTTTTGATGTTGAGGTACATTCCTTCTATTCCTAGTTTTCTTAGAGCTTTTATCATGAAGTGGTGTTGGATATGTTGAAGGCTTTTTCTGCATCTATTGAGAAGATCAAGTGGTTTTTGTCTTTCCTTCTATTGATGTGCTGTATTACATTTATAGATTTGCATATGTTGAACCACCCCTGCATCCCTGGGATGAAGCCAACTTGGTCATGGTGTATGATCTGTCTGATTTGTTGTTGGATTCAGTTTGCCATTATTTTATTAAGGATTTTGTGTCAATATTTATTAAGGAAATTGGCCTGTAGTTCTCTTTTTTGGAGGTGTGTTTGTCTGGATTTGGGATGAGGGTAATATTGACTTCAGAAAATGAGTTAGGCAGTGTTCCTTCCCCTTCTATTTCATGGAAAAGTTTAAGGAGAGTTGGTTTTAGTTCCTCTTTAAACGTCTGATAGAATTGAGTAGTGAATCCATCAGGTCCTGGACTTTTTTTTTTTGGGAGACTCTTGATAGCTACTTCAATTTCTTTTTGTGTTATAGATCTATTCAGGTGATAAATATCATCTTGTTTCAGTTTTGTGTGGTTGTAAGTTTCTAGAAATCTGTCCATTTCTTCAAGATTTTCAAATTTATTAGAGTATAGGCTCTCAAAGTAGTCTGTGATGATTTCCTGCATTTCTGTGGTGTTTGTTGTTATCTCCCCTTTTGCATTTCTGATTTTTCTGATTAGGGTTTTTTTCTCTCCTCATTTTAGTCAGATTTGCCAGGGGTCTGTCAATCTTATTTATTTTCTCAAAGAACCAGCTTTTTGTTTCATTGATTCTTTTTATGTTTTATTTTTTTATTTCATTGATTTCAGCCCTTATTTTAATTATTTCTTTCCTTCTCCTTGTTTTTGGATTTGCTTGTTCTTATTTTCTAGGAGTTTGAGATGTAGTATTAGTTCATTGATTTGAGATCTTTCTGTCCTTTTAATATACACACTCATGGCTATAAACTTTCTTTTTAGGACGTGTTTGCTGTGTCCCATAGGTTCTGCTAGGTCGTGTTTTCATTTTCATTAACTTCCAGGAACCTTTTAATTTCCTTTTTTATCTCATCAATGACCTATTCGTCATTGAGCAATGTGTTGTTCAGCTTCCAATTGTTTGCATTTTTTACTGCTATTTTTGTTGTTGAGTTCTAGTTTTAATGCATTGTGGTCAGATAGAATGCATGGGATTATTTCTATTTTCTTATATTTGCTGAGGCTTGCTTTGTGCCCTAAGATATGATCAATTTTCGAGAAGGTTTCATGGGCTGCTGAGAAGAATGTATATTGTGCAGAAGTTGGATGAAATATTCTGTAGACATCAGCTAGGTCCATTTGATCTGTGGTGTGATTTAGTTCTAGGATTTCTTTATTGATTTTTTGTTTGGATGAAATATCAATTTGTGATGGGGGGTATTAAGGTCTACCACTAACACTGTTTTGGAGTTTATATATGTTTTTAGGTCCTTCAGAGTATGATTGATGAAATTGGGTGCATTGACATTGGGTGCATGTAGGTTGATAATTGTTATTTCCTTTTGGTGTATTTCCCCTTTTATTAGTATGGAGTTCCTTCTTTACCTGATTTGATCGATGTAGGTTTAAAGTCTACTTTGTCCTAGATAATATTGCTACCCCTGCCTGTTTTTGGGTACTATTGACTTGGTGAATCTTCTTCCAGCCTTTTACTCTCAGCCAGTGCTTATTTCTGTTGATGAGATGGGTCTCCTGTAAACAACAGATTGTTGAATCTTCCTTTTTAATCCAGTTTGCCAATCGGTTGCTTTTGATGGGGGTATTTAGTCCATTAACATTCAGCGTTAGTATGGATAAGTACATGGTGATCACTGTCATATAGTTGTCTTTGTTGATTAAGGATTTGATTGTGTGTAGCTGAATCAGTGTTACTCTTTAATTTCTTGCCTTTTCTTCTCCTGTGGTTTGGTACTGCCTGCCCTTTCATGGGTTTTTTTTGCTTTCATTTTCTGTTTGCGAAATTCCTTGGGGAATCTTTTGTAGTGGTGGATGGTGGTCAAATATTGTTTTAGTTTCTGCTTCTCATGGAAGACTTTTATTGTTCCATGTATTTTGAATGATAGTTTTGCTGGGTAGCGTATCCTAGGATTGAAGTTATTTTCATTCAGTGCTTGGAGGACCTCCCTCACCCCAAGCTCTTCTTGCTTTTAATGTTTCTGTTGGGAAGTGTGCTGTGATTTTGATGGGTTTTCCTTTGTTTGTTATTTGTTTTTTCTCTCTTACAGCCTTCAATGTTCTTTATCTAGTCTCTGTACTTGTTTTAATGATAATATGTCATGGGGTAGTTCTGTTTTGGTCAAGTCTGTTTGGTGTTCTGGAGGCATCCTGTACCTGAATGTGAGCATAGTTTTCTCTAGATTTGGGAAATTTTCTGTTATTTTTTGTTAAATATATTATGCCTTCCTTTTGCTTGCACCTCTTCTCCTTCTTCAATGCCCATGGTTTTCAGGTTTGTTCTTTTGATGGAGTCAGTGAGTTCTTGCATTTTCTTTTCACAGGTCTTAAGTTGTTTAACTAATAGTTCTTCAGTTTTTCCTTTAATTGCCATTTCATCTTCAAGTTCTGAGAATCTGTCTTCTGTTTGTTCTATTCTGCTGGAATTACCTTCCATTTTGTTTTGTATTTCTGTTTCATTCTTTTTTCTGAGGTTTTCCATGTCATGGGTTACTTCCTCCTTCATATTTTCAATTTTTGTCCTTAATTCATTTATCTAACTGTTAATGGTGGTCTCTGTTTCAGTTTGGTATTTATTTAGGTTCCTGTTATTTCATTTATTTGTTTCTGTGTTTTCTTATATTCTTTAATTTTGTTGTCTTGGAATTTGTTGAGTGCTTCCTGTACGTTTTGGTTGACCATGTCTGGTAACATTTCTGTGAAATTCTCATTAATTACTTGTAGGATTTCTTCTTTCAGGATGTTCTTGTGGGCTTCATTGGATTCCTTTGTATAGTTTATCTTTGTTTTGTTGCAGTCTGGATCTGGGTATTTGTTTTCTTTATTTTGCTCTAAATCCTGTACTACTTTATTTTTAGGGAGTGAATGGATTGCATCCCTTTTTCTTTTTCCCATGTCTCCATTAGGTACTGTTTCTGTCCCTGGACTATGTGTAATTTAGTATTAGCTGGGTTACAATATTAATACTAACAAAACCAAGAGAGGAGGATAAAAAAGAGAAAGAGATGGAAAGATAAAAGGAAGTGAGAAGAGAGAAAAAAAATGGGAGAGATGGTGGGTGATCAAACAGCAAACCAATCAGCAAAACCCTTAAAGAAGGGAAAACAAAAAGTCACCAGTTCTGGAACAGTAGGACTGCAGTCTTTGTTGTTCTTATGTTACTCCTTCAGCATCCAGACCTGTGTGTGTCTCTTGTGCAGGTTTGGAGCCCTCCTGTGGTAAGTGGCAGGTGGATGGTGTCCCATGGGCTTACCTGAGGAGGCCTTTAGTTGAGGCAAATTAGTGGACCTTTGGAGCATGGACCTGGTGTGCCTGAAGGGGGCAGGCCTGGCAGAGTGGAGATCATGTGTGTCTGTGGATTGCTGGCTTGGCAGGCTTTAGGGGCATGGTCCTGGTGGAGATCATGCCAGTGGCCCAGCAAAGATTGTGAGTGCCTGTGGATCACTGGCAGGCCTGAGGGCATGGCCCGGTGGAGATTGTGAATGCCTGTGGATTGCTGGCTTGGCAGGCATTAGGGGTGCAGGCTGGTGGAGTGGAGATTGTGCAGGCCTGAGGGGCATGGCCCAGTGGAGATTGTCAATGTCTGTGGATCACAGGCTTGGCAGGCCTCAGGGGCTCAGTCCGGTGGAGATCATGTGGGTGTGAGGGGTGGGAGTTTCTGGGATCACGGCCCTGGTGGGGCTGAAGATCAGGCCCAAGGATCAGAGATTCCATGGCCTGCAGAGCAGCGGCTCTGAGGGCCCATGGGGTGGCCTGCAGCCTGGCTGTTCTTTTATTATATGGTGGCATGGAGAAGCCTTCCATGAGCTAGGGGTTCAGAGTACTGAGGTTTCAGCTCTCCCTGGTGCTTTACCTCAGCCAGGTGTGTCTCCAGCCTCTCAGCAAAGTCCTTGGTTGACGGAGCTCAGGAGGTCTGCAGCTGTGTCCCAGTCACCATCTTGGATCTCCCAGGCTATCAATTTCTTTCACAGAGGCCACAGTTATTGAATCAAACTTTGCAACATTTCTATCATTCCTGAAAAGGTCTCTCATTTACTTTTGCAGTTAATATTCACTCTCGTTCCTTCCTAGGCAGCTGTTTCTGACCTAGAAACAGCTAGAGTTGTGTATAAGCCAAGCCATACATTAATCAAGTTTTTGTGACTGCCTCCTTTTTAGCATGATGTTCCTGACATTAACTCACCTTCCTCCATTTATCTTTCCTTTTTATTGCTGAGCAATAGTCCATTGTTTGGGTATAGCACATTTGGTTTGGATATTTGGGCTGTTTTCATTCTTTGTGGAAAATGTCTAGGAATAAAATTTATGGGCTATGTGTTAAGTATGTGTTTAACTTGGTAAGAAGTTGACAAACTTTTTAAAAGCATTTATATTATTTTCAACTCCAGCCAGAAGTATATGAGGGCATTTCCTTAAAAAATTTTTCTTAAAGTCACTCAGTTTGAAAACAATAATTAAGACATGTTTATTCTTACACATAATATTCTTTATGACTCCAGGTCCTGGTTTTTATAATGTTCTAAACCATACTATACTTAGCAATGTTAGAAATATCTACTTGAAGAATGAACCGACAAGTGCATTTGGTTCTTCTGTTCCTCGAATTTCATTCTTCCTCCAGAAAGATTATGTTAGTCCTGGACCTTCTGATTATCAGGTAATATGTTAATAGTAAAATAATATTCTTTGTATCTAACACCAAGCCCTTAAGATTCTTTTAAAATTATGTGATAATAGAATTGGAAGAGAAGGATATTAAACAGTTCTTATGACTATATTCCATATGTTAGGGAAAGCAGGAAAAAGATTGAGTATATTAAGTAGTAGAAAAATGCTGGAAATAAAGAATATACAAATTGAAGTTCTAGAGATGACATGCACACAGGGGAAGTGTTCAGGGAGGGATAATCAGAATGGGGAAGGTCCACAAATTCAGATCAACAAATGAAGATATTTAAAATGAACAAGTAAAGGGTTAGGGAAATTTAATGAGACAACTAATTTTAAAATGCTAAGTTTATGTATTTATTTTCAAGTTTCTTTTCTATTTAAATTTTATTTTATCATGTTTATAGGTATGTACATGTGTATACATTATTTGGGTCATCTCCCCTTTCTGTCCCCAAAATGGTAATTTAATGTGGAGACAGTTCTGTATGACATGAGGCAAGCAATCAAGACCAACAGATAAGAATAAAAGTTTCAGATTTCAATTCAGTGGAAGCAATAACTAGATTTTGGTTTAGTACAGTATTAGATGTGTAAGATGATTTTATGATACAATTGACAGCAGGAACAATGAAGACAAAGGAAACATGCTAGAAAATAATATGCTTAAAACTTAAAGGTGAGACTTATTATGTATGTGCTTTGAAATCTGAAGTCATGAATGACCCGTTGTATGTTTTATTATATAAAATTTATAATTGTGACATTGTTTCCTATTTTTAGACATTAATTTTTTCAAGTTTCTAATTTTTATTAAAGTGTATTTTTCTGAGATTTGTTTTCATTGTAAACATTCCACCAAATGTTCATTTTCTATTTTTTAAGTATTTTTTTATTCTTTTATATTTTTCCGACATAATTCTCTGTATTTTGTGTTTCTGCATGTTTTTGCTCAGGATTCCTATATGGTTTGAATCTGAAATGTCCCCTACAGGCCCATCTGATGAATGCTTTGTCCCCAGCTGGTGGTGCTGTATTGGGAGGTGGTGGCTTAGCTGGAGGATGCAGGTCCCTAGGTCACTAGGGCAGGCCTTTGAAGGTTATACTTGGTCTCTACCTGCTCTGTGCTTCCTGACTGCCTATATGTGAACTCTCTGCACTGCCCTGCTTTGCCTGCCACGATGTACTGAAACCTGTAAAACCATGAGCCAAAATAAATAATTCTTCCCTTTATGTTCTTCTCTTAGGCATTTTGGTATAGCAACACAAAGGTAACTAACACAACTTCCTTTTCAAGTGAGATTGTATATCAAACAACTTTCAAAGATACAGTGTCTCCCTCCCAAGTGCTGCCCACTATAAAATATTTGTGTTCCTTAAGCTAATGTTTTTTCCTCCCCACACAAAGCGATTATGTGCTCAGGCATTCCTCACCTGCCTTGCCTCCATTAGGACTTGAGGACAAGGAGGACTGAGGCAGGCATGTGATACTTATGCTGTCTTGCCACGAGTAATAATACCCTTTGTCTCTTACTCTGCACTCTTGTGTCTTCTGCCAGCATCTGTGAAATTGTGGCAGTATTTGGTAACTTGAAGTAGGGTAAAATCTAAGACCCATCATAGTTACTGATATTCATATATCATTAATTTATAGGCATTTTTCATTTCTTATTTTTGCTCCTGATGACTCCAGTAATGCATCTGACCATTTCTTTAAGGTAGCTAATTCCTGTTAATTTAATTTATTTTCTCTCAAATTTACCAGTTTAATATTGAGATGCTAAAATAAGAACAATTTTAACATGTCTATATATTGTCTAAAAGTCTTTAATTTTTTTAGAATGCTAGATTTTCTAGATTTCTAGGCTTTCATTCTGACTTCTTTAATTTTTTTAGATTGCTAGATTTTCTAGATTTCTAGACTTTCATTCTGACTTTCCTATATCTTTGATATGTGTCTTTCTTTGAGTTTCATCATTCAGTTTGACATAAATACAAATAGTTAATAGTAATAAAAATCATATAACATTAATTTATGATCTTAAAATGTGCTAATATAAGTATATCTTATGCTCATCATGAATCTTAGTAGTTTTAGAAACATTTTTTCTATATTTTCTATAGTATGTAATAATAGTTCATTATTTTAGCAACTGGATATTTAGAAAAAGAAATATTAAAATTATAAGATGGAAGAAATGAAAAAACCTCTTCATTATAATTGCCTATTGTCATGGCAGACATTGAGCAGTGTAGCACTTGTTTTGACACTGACTTTTGTAAGTTGTTTAAACTCTTTGTGCTTTAGGAAAATAGAGATAATAGAAGCACATACTTCAAAGTATCATTGTGAATATCAACATGTAAATACATTGAATAGCTTCTAGCATACTCAGTAAGTTTTGCTATTTATATTGACAACTATTTATTGGAAAAACTCAGTTTCTGATAGACTGCAGAAAATTTTACAAACTGTAAAAATCAAGAGCAAAAAATAGACCATAGACATATGTGACTTAAAAAAATCTAGTCTGATAACTTTGTGTTTAATTGTAGTATTAACCTAATTACTCTCAACTGGATTATTGATACATTTGTATGCATGCATCATATTTTTGTATAGGTGCTATTGTTCCATTTCATTTAAAAAATTTTTCTCTCTCAATTCTTTTTTGTGTTAATCAGACATTTTATTCTCTTTCAATTCCCTCTTTTATATTTTTAGTTAGGTATGATTTCACTATCCTTTTAGTGATTGCCATCAAGATTACTATGGAATTCTTTAATTATTACAGTCCAGTAAAAAGGATCAGATGGATCACTTTCTCATCAATGTACACTTAGAACATTTTACCTCCATTTTTCCCATTTCCAATTTTAGTGTAGTTATTGTCATACATTTTAAATTTACCTATTTTAAACTATTTGAATACCATCAATATTTATTTATATGTAGCAACATATTTGCAGTTTTTGTCATGCAGGTCATTTCTTTCAGCTTTTCCATCTGGAACCATTTTCTTCTGCCTGAAAAACTCCTTGTAGTATTATTAAAGGTGTATTTTGTCATTTTTGGATTATTTTTTGGGGTATAGGGTTGTAGGTTGGTAGTTACTTTTAGCACTTTAATCATATCTTAACATAGTTTTGTGCTTACTGTCATTTCTCTTGTGAAGCAAGTTGTTAGGTATATTGTTTCTCCTTTGAAATAAACTGACTTTTTCTGACTTCAGTTTTGTCTTTGGAATGTCTAATGTTATTTTCTTTTTAATACATCTTCTGGTCGAGCCTTTGAAAGTCTTTCATCAGTTGGAAAGAATTTGTGCCTGTAATTTCTTCACATAATTCTTATGTCATATCTTTTCCTACTTTCTTTTTGGGACTCTACTAAATATGATAGATGTATATATCATGTTCCAAACATCTCTTAATACACCTCTGTATTGTAACTTCTTTTTTTTTTCCCCTTCATGCTTCAGTTTAGATATTTTCAACTGGGTTAACTTTAAATTTACTAACTTTTTTTTCCCAACTCTGTTTCAACTGCTATTAACTTAATCTATTGAGTTCTTATTCTCAAATATTCTATTTCCTAAAGGGGTCACTTCTGAGGAGAAATAATGTTTTCAACGATTCCTCTTTTTATATTTTCTCTGTCTTGTTGAACTCATTAATCATCATTAAGGTACTTTTTTGTTAACTATAATATCTGGATCACCTACTGGTCTGTTTGTTGTTATTAAATTTTCCAATTTTTTTGGTTTGCAGTATAGGGGACTAAACTCATGGGTTCCCATTTATTAGTCAAGTTCTATTCCACTTGAGTCATATCCCAAGTTCTTTTGCTTTTCAGATAAGTTCTCACACTTTTGCCCAGGTCAGCCTTGAACCATGATCTTCCTACCTCTGCTTCCTGTGTAGCTGGGGTTACAGGTGTGAAACATCACATCTGTCTTGTTTTTGAGACAGTGTTTTACTAATTTTTGCCTGGGCTGTTCTTGAATCACGATCCTCCTATCTCCATCTCAATTTTTTTCTTGATATTTGATCATATACTCTAACTTCTGGCATTTTTACAGTTTTTAAAAGATTAGAGAAATTTTATTATTGTCTACTACAGAGGTTTCATACTTTTTAAGACAGATAGAGGTGAGAGGAGACTGACCTAATCCAATCATGTACTGTGCTGATTACATTTCTTTTTTTTATATTCAATTATTCCTATGTGCATACATTGTTTGTGCCATTTCTCCCCCCTGAATTCATGCCTTCTATCTCCCCCTCAACCTCCCTTGCTTCCAGGCAAAACCTGTACTGCTTTTTTCTCCAATTTTGTTGGAGAGAAGACATAAGCAATAATAAGAAAGATAAAGCATTTTTGCTAGTTGAGATAAGAATAGCTCTACAGAGAGATTCCTAGCATTGCTTCCATGCACAAGTGTGTTACAACCGAGTTGATTCATCTCTACCTGACCTTTTCACTAGTTCCTGATCACCTTCCAATAGTGACCTCTGTCACTTTAAGGTTTCTGTATTAGTTCCTCTACAGTGGGGACATCAAACACTTTCAAGTTTTGGGTTTCCTATGTATCCTAAAACCTCTTGTATATGCTCACCCCTTGGTGTGTGACCCAGGTCCAACAACATTGCTGCATTTGCCCTAGATCTAAAGTCTGCATATGAGGGATAACATACGATTTTAGGTCTTTTGAGCCTGGCTAACATTGCTCAGAGTGATGTTCTCCAATTCCATCCATATACTTGAGAATAATAAGATTTCTTTCTTCTTCATGGCTAGGTAAAAATCCATTGTGTATAAGTACCACATTTTCTTGATCCATTCATCAATAGTGAGGCATCTTGGCTGTTTCCATAGCTTGGCTATTGTGAATAGTGCTACCATAAACCTAGATGTGAAAGTGCCTCTGGAATAAGCTGAGTCTCATTCCTTTGTGTATGTCCCCAGGAGTGGGATTTCCGGGTCATATGGCAGGTCTATCTTTAGATTATTAATAAGCCTCCATACTTTTTTTCCAGAGTGGTTGCACTAGCTTGCATTCCCACCAGAAGTGTATGAGTGTTCCTTTTTCCCAACATCCTCACCAACACCTGATGTTGGTGGCATTTTTGATGATGGCTATTCTAACAGGTGAGGTGGAATCTTAGGTTTTGATTTGCATTTCCTTTATGGCCAGAGATGGTGAGCATTTTTTCATGTGTATTTTGGCCATTTGAATTTCTTCTTTTGAGAAAGTTCTGTTTAATTTAGTAGCCCATTTCTTTATTGGTTCATTGATTTTTGGAGAGTTTAGTTTTTTAAGTTCCCTGTATATTTTGGTTATCAGTTCTTTGTCTGATGTATAGCTGGCAAATATTTTCTCCCACTCTGTGGGTGTTCTCTTCAGTTTAGAGACCATTTCTTTTGTAGTGTAGAAGCTTTTTAATTTTACGTAATCCCATTTGTCCATCCTTTCTCTTAGTTGCTGAGCTGCTGGGGTTCTATTAAGGAAGTCCTTGCCTATACTGATTACTTCCGAGTGTTCCCTGCTCTTTCTGTACTTACGTCAGAATTTTGGGTCTGCTGTTAATGTCCTTGATCCATTATGAGTTGATACTAGTACAGGGTGATAGACATGGATCTAGTTTTGGCCCACAGGTCTTCAAGTCTGTTTCTGTGAAAGTACCATGCTGTTTTTATTGGTATTGTTTTGTAATATAGTTTGAAGTCAGGTATTGTGATACCTCCAGCATTACTCTTTTGCTGAGTATTGCCTTGACTATTCACGGTCTCTTGTGTTTCCAAATGAACTTTAGGGTAGATTTTTCAACCTCTTTGATGAATGTCATTGGGATTTTTATGGGAATTGCATTAAACATGTAGATTGCTTTTGGTAGTATAGCCATTTTTGCTATGTTGATTCTACCAATCCATGAGAATGAGAGATCTTTTCACCTTCTATAGTCTTCCTCGATCTCTGTCTTCAGGGGTTTGTGGTTCTACTCTTAAAGATCATTCACATCCTTTGTTAAGTTTACTCCTAAGTATTTAATTTTTTTTGAGGCTATTGTAAATGGAATTGTTTTCATACATTCTTTCTCAGTTTGTTCATTGTTGGTGTATAGAGAAGCTAATGATTTTTGTAAGTTGATTTTGCATCCTGCCACCTTGCTGTAGGTGTTTATGGTGTCTAGGAGTTTTTGGTGGACTTTTTTGGGTCTTTAAGATACAGGATCATATCACCTACAAATAGGGATATTTTGACAGTTTCTTTACCTATTTGTATGCCTTTTATTTCTTCTTCTTGCCTAATTGCTCTGGCTAGGAATTCCAGGATTATGTTGAATAGGAGTGGGAATAGTGGGCACCCTTGTCTCTTTCCTGATTTTAAGGGAAATGGTTTCAGTTTTTCTCCATTAAGTATGATGTTGGCTATTGGTTTGTCATATATAGCCTTTACAATGTTGAGTTAATTTCCTTCTATTCCTAGTTTTCTTAGAGCTTTTATCATGAAATGGTATTGGATCTTGTTGAAGGCTTTTTCTGCATCTATTGAGATGATCAAGTGGTTTTTGTCTTTGCTGCATCAAAGGGATTAAGCAGACGTGGTGGTGAATGATCTTTTTGATGTGTTGTTGGATTTGGTTTGCCATTATTTTATTGAGGATTTTTGCATTGATGTTCAGTAAGGAGATTAGCCTATATTTCTCCTTTTTGTAGGTTTCTTTGTCTGGTTTTGGGATGAGTGTAATACTGGCTTCATAAAGTCAGTTAGACAGTGTTCCTTCCCTTTCTATTTCATGGAGTGGTTTGAGGAGGGTTGGTATTAGTTCTTCTTTAAAGGTCTGATAGAATTTAGCAGAGAATCCATCAGGTCTTGGACTTTTCTTTTTTGGGAGACTCTTAATTGCTGCTTCAATTTAATTTTGTGTTATAGATCTATTCAGGTGATTAATATCCTCTTGGTATAATTTTGGATTATTGTAAGTATCTAGAAATTTGTCCATTTCTACAAGATTTTCAAATTTGTTAGAACATATATTCTCAAAGTAGTCTCTGATGATTTCCTGGATTTCCATGGTGTTTGTTGTTATCTCCCCTTTTGCATTTCTGATTTTACTGATTTGGGTTTTTTCTCCCCTCATTTTAGTCAGGTTTGCCAGGGGTCTGTCAATCTTGTTTATTTTTTCAAAGAACCAAATTTTTTTCTCTTGATTCTTTGTATCTTTTTTTGGTTTGTATTTCATTAATTTTGACCCTTATTTTTATTATTTCTCTCCTTTCTGTTTCTTTTGGGATTTGCGTGTTCTTGTTTTTCTAGGAGTTTGAGATGTAGCATTAAGTCATTGATTTGACATGTT
Organism: Castor canadensis; assembly: GCF_047511655.1. NCBI lineage: Eukaryota > Metazoa > Chordata > Mammalia > Rodentia > Castoridae > Castor > Castor canadensis. The sequence goes on along the minus strand of NC_133394.1, from coordinate 30,991,261 downwards.
TTTGTCTTTTTAATATATGCACTCATGGCTATAAACTTTCCTCTCAGCACTGCCTTTTCTGTATCCCATAGGTTCTGGTAGGTTGTGTTTTCATTTTCATTAACTTCCAGGTACCTTTTAATTTTTTTTTTATTTCATCAATGACCAATTGATCATTGAGCAACGTATTGTTCATCTTCAAATTGTTCGCATGCTTTCTACTGTTGTTTTTGTTGTTGATTTCCAGTTTTAATGCATTGTGGTCATATAGAATGCATGGGATTATTTCTATTTCCTTTTATTTGCTGAGGCTTGCTTTGTGCCCTAAGATATGATCTATTTTGGAGAAGGTTCCATGGGCTGCTGAGAAGAATGTATATTGTACTGACGTCGGATGAAATAATCTGTAGAGATCAGCTAGGTCCCTTTAATCTGTGGTGTGATTTAGTTCTAGAAATTCTTTATTGGTTTTTTGGTTTGGATGACCTATCAGTTGGTGATAGGGTGGTATTAAAATCTCCCACTACCACCGTTTAGGAGTTTATATATGATTTTAGGTCCTTCAGAGTGTGTTTGATTAGACTGGGTACATTGACATAGGGTGCATATAGGATGATAATTGTTATTTCCTTTTGTTGTATTTTATATTTTAGCTGTATGGAGTGTCCTTCTTTATCTAGTTTGATCAATGTAAGTTTGAAGTCTAGTTTGTCCGAGATAAGTATTGCTACTCCCGCTTGTTTTCGGGGGCCATTTTCTTGGTAAATCTTCTTCCAGTCTTTCACCCTAAGCCAGTGTTTGTTTCTGTCAATGAGATGGCTAACCTATAAACAACAGATTATTGAATCTTCTTTTATTCATCCAGTTTGCTAATTGGTGTGTTTTAATGGAGGAATTAAGTCCATTGACATTCAGTATTGGTATTGATAGGTATGTGGTGATTCCTTTCATTTAGTTGTTTTTGTTGTTTAAGGGTGTGCTTGTGTGCAGATGAATCAGTATTACTCTCTGATTCCTTGTCTTTTCTTCTCCTGTAGTTTGGTACTGCCTGCCCTTTCATTGTTTTGTTTGCTTTCACTTTCTGTGTGCAGAATTCCTTGAAGAATCTTTTGTAGTGGTGGCTTGGTGGTCATATTTTGTTTTAGTTTCTGCTTATCATGGAAGAGTTTTATTGCTCCATCTATTTTGAATGATAGTTTTTCTGGGTAGAGTATCCTAAGGTTGAATTTATTTTCATTCAGTGCCCAGAATACCTCATTCCATGCTCTTCTTGCTTTTAAGGTTTCCATTGAGAAATCTGCTGTGATTTTGATGGGTTTACCTTTGTATGTTTTTTGTTTTTTTCTCTCTTACAGCCTTCAATATTCTTTCTCTATTCTCTGTGCTTGTTGTTTTAATGATAATATGTTGTGGGGCAGTTCTATTTTGGTCAAGCCTGTTTGGTGTCCTGGTGGCTTCCTGTACCTGAATGTGCATAGCTTTCTCTAGATTTGGGAAATTTTCTGTTATTCTTTTGTTGAATATATTAAGAGTTCCTTTTGCTTGCATCTCTTCTCATTTAATGCCCGTGAGTCTCAGGTTTGGTCTATTGATGGAGTCTGTGAGTTCTTGCATATTCCTTTCTCCAGTCTTGAGTTGTTTGATGAATAGTTCTCAGTTTTTCCTTTAATTTCCATTTCATCCTGAAGTTCTGAGATTCTGTCTTCTGCTTGTTCTAGTCTGCTGGAGTGTCCTTCCTTTGTGGTTTGTATTTCTGTTTCATTCTTTTTTTCTGAGGTTTTCCATATCATGCGTCACTTCCTCTTTAATATTGTCAATTTTTGTCCTTAATTCATTTATCTCTCTATTTATGGTGTTCTCTGTTTCACTTTGGTGTTTATTTAGGGCTCCTATGAGTTCATTTATTTGTTTCTGTGTCTTCTCATATTCTTTATTTTTGGTGTCTTGGAATTTCTTGAGTGCCTCTTATACATTTTGGTTGACCACGTCTAGTAACATCTCCATGAAATTCTCAGTGATTACTTGCAGAATTTCTTCTTTCAGAGTGTTCTTGTTGGCTGTTGGGTTCCTTGACATCATTTATCTTTGTTTGTTGGAATCTGGAACTTGGTATCCATTTTCTTCATTTCTCTCTGAATCCTGTCTTAAATTATTTTTAGGGGGAGAATAGTTTCCATCCTTATTTTGTCTTCCCATTCATTACTCACTTGGTACTGTGTAACTATGTTCTCAATAGGCTATTGGTAGTATCAGTCACCTGTTTTCTTTCCCTTGGTTTAATTTTGTTTTGTGGGTATGTTGGGTTTTAGGTTAGTGTATTATGCTGTTTCTGTCCTGGTCTGTGATTAATTTAGTATTAACTAACTCACAATAGTAAAACTAACAAAATAAAAGAAAAGGAAAAAGAAAAAGAAAAACAAAAAAGAAAACCAAAGAAATCAACAGTGAGAGATGAACAAACCCACATAGAGAAACAAACAGGAAACAAAACAAACAAACAAACAAACAAACACATAATAAAATTCCAGGTTCCAGAACAATAGAATTTCAGTCTTAGTAGTTCTGGTGCTACTCCTTCAGCCTCTAGTCCTTGTGTTGGTATTTAAGCAGAGACTCTGTTTTAGTCTCACCAGGTGGTTGGGGAGTCTCGCCATTTTTTTTTTCTGTCTTTCAGCAGCAACTGCTTAGTCAGCTCCTCCCTCAGTGAGGTGTAGCAGCTTGAGTTTGCATATTGTCCTCTGGTTCTGGAAAGCAGCTCTGTAGCTCTGCAGCTGTCCTTCTTTGGAGTTGGGTTTTCACTGTGTTGGTTTATTGGAGGCTTGTTTCTTTGCATTGTTCCCTTTTTCTGGGGCAAGGTCAGATGTGTTATGATGGTTTGCTGATTGTTTTTCAATTTTGCAGTGTTGTTTGACCATGGATGTTGCTCACTGGCTCAGAAAATGAGCTTTCTGGACAATTATCTGCCTTATTTCAGGCAGCTGCTTATCACCCACCTGCTGTCTGCCTTTCTGCCTTTCCAGTCTTTGTTTATTGTAAGTTTGTGTCGAGATTAACTCCTTGCTCCTCCCCCCTTCTCCAGTGCACTTACAGCACCCTGCCCACTCTTCAGTTCATTCCTCGTTATTCAGTTTTTTTTTTTGTGGTGTGGGGGGTCAGTCTGTTTAGGGGACTATGCTGATTTATCCCAGGGGTGGTTGGGGGAATACCACATGATGCTTGTTGCTCTCCTGTTGGTCTGCATCTCCCAAGCAGGTTTGGAGCTGTTGTCTGGAGGAGCAGGAACCCTCCTGTTTTCTCAGTGTAATGTGGTGTGGAGAAGCTTTGTATGGGCTGGAGGTTCAGGGTGTCAACGTTTTGATTCTTCTTTGTGCTTTTATTCTGCCAAGTGTGGCTCCAGCATCTCAGCAACATTTTTGATTTTCGGAGCTCATGTTGTCTGCTTCTGCACTCTAGTCCCCATCTTGGATCCCTTACCGATTACATTCCTTCCTTCCTTCTTCTTTCCCTCCCTTTCTCTATCTGTCCCTCCCTTTCTTTCTTCCTCCATTTCTTCCTTCCTTTCTTTTCTTTTTTTTTAAATACATAATTCCTTCCTTTAAATTCTTCCTTTAGGGAGTTTTTTTCTTTTTTTATTCATTTATTCATATGTGCATACATTGTTTGGGCCATTTCTCCCCCCATACCCTGCCACCCCCTCCATCTTCCCCCAACATTCCCTTGCTTTCAGGCAGAACCTGTTCTGCCCCTATCTCTAATTTTGTTGAAAGGTAGACATAAGCAATAATAAGATAGACATAGCTTTTATGTTAGTTGAGATAAGGATAGCTATTCAAAGAGGTTCCTAGCATTACTTCCATGCACAAGTGTGTTACAACTCAAATTGATTCATCACTATCTGACCTCATTACTACTTCCCAATCACCTTCCCAAATTCACCTCTGACATTTAAAGTTTACTGTATTAGCTCCTCTGCAGTGGGGACATCAAGTACTTTCAACCCTTCCTTTCTTTTCTTTATGGTGCTGAGGATCCAACCAAAGCCCTCAAGCATGCTACTCAGGCACTCTACCACTCAGCCACACCCCCAACCCTATGTGCTGATTGCGTTTTGTAAGTGCTTAGTTTATCTCTGATTATCACACTTTTGTAAATGTAATCTTTTGGGGATGTCTTTGATATATCTGATGTATTCAGGGTCTTTCTTCTTGGCATGTTCTAAACTCTGATCTTTAATCTGTATTTCAATTTTTTGGGTTAGATTTTTTTTTTATTCTTGCCTTGTCTTCATCTTTTACAAATGTTCTGATGTGGAGACAAACCATGTGTTTTGAGGCTCATCAAATATGTAATTTGATCATTCTGGCCCAAAAAGAAGATAATAAGATAATTTCTCAGTTCCTCAACACCACTCCTCTGCTAGATCCTCTTTAAGATCTTAGCATTCTGATCTGTGCTATTTCCACAACTTGATGAGGCCTTTAAAATAGGATTTTGTTATGTCATTTTTGGGGATGAGTACCAGTGGAAGTGAGTAGGCACAAGGAAAGGGTGAATGAGGGTGAATATGGTGGGTGTATTTTGTATGCATATATGAAAATAGAAGAATGAAACTTTTTGAAATTATTTTAAGAAGGGGAGTAAGGGCAAAGAGGGAGAACAATGAAGATGGGAAAACCAACTTATATTGTAAGCCCACAAGGTAATTTTATTAAACAGGATAACTTCTATATTTAAAGGAATTAAAATTACAGAATGTTTTGGAACTTCTTTATATTATAATGTCAAGTACCATGTACTTGATAATAATAAAATTATTATAAAAGGAAATTAATTTTCAGCTTCAAAAATATAAAAAAGCACAATAATAGTGTTGGCTCAGATGTTCTGTATCTGAAGGCTTTTGCATTTTTATAAGATGTAACTACAGATGTTCTGTTTTTGAAAGTTATTCAATCTGTTTTCCTTCTTTTTTTGTGGTACTGGGGCTTAAACTCAAGGCCTACACCTTGAGCCACTCTGGTAGCCCTTTTTTATGATGGGTTTTTCTAGATAGGGTATCACAAACTATTTGTATGAGCTGGCTTTAAACCATGATACTCCTGATCTGTGTCCCCTCCTGAGTAGCTAGGATTACAGGCATGAGCTGCTGGTGCCTGGCTTCTGTCTTCTTTAGAGTGCATAGGTAGAAACAGTATCATGAGGAAAAGACTGCAGAACTGCCACCTTCAGCATTTGGGATAGAGGAGCAGATAGTTTCATAGATAGAAATTGTGGGGGACAGATTTTTTAGTAAATTGATGTTACCCAAAAAATGAACAAAGAGAGTTATCTAACTGTTCTCTACTATGTCTCAAATTCTGAGATAGTAAATATGAATATAAATAAAAGTAGTGAAGGGTATAAACATGGGTAGGTAAATCCTTATTCTTTTGTATAAGAATGTTGCTGCTATTTACATTTCAAATTATTCAATTAATGCAAATGAATTATTAATCAGAAAGAGTATAATAAAGATTAATTAATTGAAAATTGAAGTTTTATATTACTAGCTTCCTCTAGCCAATTAATTTACATCTTCAAAGCAGATGAGGGATTATTAGGTTTAAGGGTGTTGATCATTTGGCTTAGTAAATGTATTGTTCAATTGCCACATTATGAAGTTAAATAGTTATATCTAATATGTTTTATTTTTTGTGTTAATAATAAAGTGTTAACAAAGAACAGTACATAATTGGGCACATACCTTATGCTAATAATATATTATTGGGACCACAACCTGCTGGATATGAACTGGGAGACTTGATGTCTGAATTTGGAATTAGAATATCACTAACAACTTACCACTAATACACTTAAATAATGTGTACAGATACATCATACTTACCAAGTGGTTCATAAAGTCAGCTGTGCCCATTGTGTTATCTCATTGGCTTAAAGCTTTTTACTTCTATATCCTATATAAACTTTAATTTTTATGAGCATATGTGTATTTTTAAACAAGGGAGCAATATTTTACAGGTCATTGCAAACTTATTATTTATAGTGCTACATGTGTTGATAAGTGTTTTTAACCTTTTCTTTCAATGTGATTTCTGGAATTCACAGGTTGTTCCAGTTCTTGATGAATTGCCTAATTTGAATAACAACTATGCTGCTTTCTTGTCAAGAACTGAAAGAACTGTTAAAGCACCAGATAAGGTAAGAAGACTCCCATAACCAAACCTCTTTGTAATCTAGGAAATACGGAATTGAGTACATAACATAAATTTTATATTAGAGCCTGAGACAAGTACTTGAGTAGCCTGTTGTAGCATCTTTGGCTAGCCTGATACTTACATATTTTTAAAAGTTCAACACAATTCTTGAAGCTAAGCAAAATACAGCATTGCTCTATGAGAGAATGTTACATGAAACATCCCTTGTACAATCTGAGAGCATTTATTTTTAGGACATACATGAAAGCTGAACTTGAGTTTAATTTGAATTTACTTTAGGTTTGACTCAAATTATTCATAGTATAATTTTTTTCCTTTTCAATTTGAGTCTATCTTGAGACCTAAGACTCCTTAGTGATTTTTTCAATCTTATTAACATGTATTTTAAAGTGCGTTGATATGAATTTTTCTAAAGGAATTATCATTTCATAAATGGCTTATATTGAGTAAATTGAAAAGTAATGTGGATTAAATTTAAAAATTAATAGTTGGCTATTTTACTCAGATTGAATTTACAACAATGTAAAAATTTTAATTAAGTTAGACACAGTGATAATGTTACTATGGTCTGAATGTTTGTGTTTCCCCAAAATTCATGTGCTGAGTACTACCCCCAATGTGATGGTATGGGAGGTGAGACTTCCTGGGAAGTAATTAAGTCATGAGCTCTTTTGAATTGGATTCAGTCCCTTATTAAATAGGCAGACAACAGCTCCTTTACCCCTTCCATCATCTGAGCACATAAGGAAAAGGTGCCATCTATGAGGAAGCAAACCCACATCAGATAACAAATCTGTTTGTACCTTAATTGTGGTCTTCCCAGCCTCCAGAACTGTGAGAAATAAATCTCTGTTGTTTATAAGTATACCAGTTTATAGTACTTGTAATAGCAGCTCAAACAGAATTAAGACAAATATCAAAGATAATATAGTACAAGGTATAAGTAAAATAAATTTTTGTAGAAATCATACCATCTTTACAAAATATTATTAATGCCAAATTGGCCCAATAGAACCACCAACCAGCGTTTAAAGTGTAGCTAAATGTCTAAATAGAGCATTGCTTATTAAAATAAAATTCTGCTAGGTGAGACAATGCTAAGAGTTGATAATTTTTTCAGTGGTGAAATAACTGGTGCAAGATCAGTGTGAAATAATTTAAGAAAAGAGCAAAATACTAATTAGTGTCACTGTGAATGACAACATAGGAGTTCGATTAATTTGGAAAGATATTCAGGAATGGATCATTTTTTTGAGGGCTTAATGGGCTGAATCTGAGATAGTGTCAAAATTAATATCAGGTTCTTAGACCAGGAACTAGACAAAAGGTTAGTTTGAGAAGAATTAATTTAGAAGGTAACACACATGTACAGGAAAGCAATGTGAGTCAACTCCCTGTATAGCTATCCTTATCTCAACTAGCAAAAATCCTTGGTCCTTCCTATTATTGTTTATACTCTCTCTTCAACAAAATTCGAGATAAGGGCAAAATAGTTTCTGCCTGGTAGCGAGGAAGTGGGGGGAGAGGGAGGAGGTGGGGGGAAAGGGGGGAGAAATGACCTAAACTTTGTATGCATATATGAATAAAAGAAAAAAAAAGAAAAATGTGTGCCATGGTAAGCAAGTTAATTTGATTTAGGACTATAAAAGCTGGTAGACAAAAATTGATGAAATAGTTTCACTATCTGATATTCAGTAAGAAAACTGGATAACCATGTGCAAGAACTCAATCTGTAAACTTTATTTCTTCAGCAATCATTTGTGTTATGTGAAATGATTTAACATTTATTTTTTGCTGATTGTAGCAGTGTTTTATTACTTTACCTTGTAGTGAATTTTAGTGCTTAGAGAATGAGGGATTGTAAGTAAACCTGTAAGTGATTCTGTCTATAGTAGTAATGAAGTTCTTTCTGGGGTCTTTTGGTCAGAATTTAGGATAAGCTGTAAAGTAACCCAAAAATACCTGTTGGGTTCATTGTTGTAGTTACAAAGATTCAAAACCTTTAGAGCAGATTTGTCATTTCTGGATTTATTATATTGTGGTTCAACAACAGTTTTATCTTTTTCCCTCAAGTTAATGAAAAAAATAAGGATTGATTTTTCACTTACTAAGTATAACTTGTCATAAATAAATGCTTTCCAGCCACTCAAAAAAAAAAAAAAAAAAAAAGACCAGTGGGTAGGGGCGGGGCAGAGGAAGATGGTCTAAATGATGTATACACATTGGAGTAAATGTAAAAACAATAAAATAAAAAAAATTTTAAAAGAAAAAAAAGACAGTTTAAAATCATATAGCAATGTTCTTGACCTGTAGTAGATTTTTACTAATTGTTAGTAAGTGAGCTATTCCAATAGATCATTTCTTCATCTTGGGTAATTATGGGATTGGGTTATATTTTTTACTGCCTTATTGTTATACATACCTCAGGATCTATTTCAGGTGAAATATGTCAAAGGTAATTTGTTACTAATACAGAGATTTTATGTATATTTAGAATATATTAAAAGTTATTTCTGTAATAATATTATAGATTCTAGGAAGAACAATGGAAGTTTCTGAGAACATTTATTAGGAGTGCGCATATTCAAGTTATACTGTATGTTTGCGGAGGAAAAGGATGGTGCAGACCTGTTCTAAAGGAAGAGGAATTGTCCCACCAATTTATTTTATTGAGTTTACATTTTTATCTTTTAACATTGTCTTTCAGTCTGGAAACTTGTTAGTGTTGTCCATTTTGGTGTCAAACATTTGCAGTTAAAAGTATCGAATGGAGTTGGAGGTATGGCTCAAGTAGCAGAGCACCTGCTTAGCAAGTATGAGGCCCTAAATTCAAACCCTATTACTGCCCCCTTTACCCAAAAAGAGTATTGGGTGGGGCTGTAGTTACCCAAGAAAATGAAAACAGTTTAGTCGCAGAAAATCTTGGTTTTTGAATCCCTCCTGCAGATGACAATTCCCTTCAAACAGGTGGGTGTATACGATGTATATAATAAAAAATTCAAATTACTTATCTCAGCACAAATTGAAGTAAACTCTCAAATTTATGAAATAATGGATTAGTTTTTATTGTTTTCACTTCAAATAAAAAGATTAGGAATTTACCTCCTAGATATGTTATATAGATATGTGTGATGCAATCTCAAAAGAGAATGTATTATTTTAATTTTCTGAATATTTTCATATAAAAATATAAAAATTCTTCAGATGTTTGGTTTCATATAAAGGCCAAGCCTACATATACATCTTTCTTCCATTAATAAGGTCCTAATGAAATATTTTTTCTTGTGAAAACTATAACATCAGCATTAGTTGAATACAAAAAGATAAAAGTATTGAAAATATGAGAAACGGAGGATGGATGAGTCTGTTTATTAGGCATTTTTAGGAGCAGAATGCAAGAGATAATAGTCTGAAGATAATAGTATGTAAAAAATGGACAGTTATCCTGAGCTGGATGAAGACTTGTTTTTAATTTGAGGAGCTCAACAAAATGCCAGGGAGGACTAATTTTAAAAGGCTTATGTTCCTTTCAAATTCTTTTACATTTTCAGAAGAACATAAATAAAGACAACACGCTTCCTGCTTCCACAAAGAAAAGTAACTGGGTCACCTACAAAAGAATGGAAAATGTAGCTGATAGCAACTCTTGATTACCAGTGTTACAACATTTTTAGAGCCTGGAGATGATGGAATAGTACATTCTTACATTTCTCAGAGGAAATAATTTTAGATGTAAAATTCTCTTTCTATCCAAATGTCAAATTAGTGAAGAAAATAATTTTCTGATATATGTGCAAGAGCTTACATACATTGCATGCATGCGAGTTTTGTGCTTTTATCCTCATGTATGGAGTTGCTTTAGTAAAATAATAAAAAGGGACGCTGAAGAGGGTGACATAAACACATAGAATAGAAACTGAGCATTTTCTGGATGAAATAACAAAAAGTGAAAACAGATTAGTGAAGAATGTATTGTAGCTCTTGCTTGAGAACGGTCTTCAAGAGGCAGGGGTTTCATGACAGATTACATTTACTTCTCTGTGTTTAGTAACAGTATTTGGTACTATGGAGAATAACCATAATAATCAAAATCAGTCTATTATAAAACAAAGAGGACTTAATTAAATATAACAGAATTTAAATATTAGGAGCCTTAGTAATAATAATAATAATAATAAAACAAAGAGGTTGAGAGGTAATGTATGTGCCAAGTGTCTCGCTGCATAGTGCAGAGTTAACAGATGTAACATCACAGTCCATCGTTACTAGCCCTTATATTAAACACATAGCACAATGGCAAATATAAAGAACAAATGAACAAAAAACCTCACAACAAAAAATCCTCAAAGACCCAATTACTGTTAGAAGGAATTACTTCTTACAGTGGAATAAGGGAGAATTCAATGGAGGCCAGTCTTACTGTTTTGAATCTGTCTGTCATTTGATTTTCACTTTTGAAGTGAAGATATTTTTAAAATAGAAGTAAAAATAGCACTCAAATGATTTAATGTGCATTTGGAACACATTGTGATGCACTGGTATCTAGACTGATTACCTCTCTGAAAATAATAATATAAAACAGACTCATAAATGCTTTTAAGGGTTAGGCATGAGTACCCAGGCTAAAGGCTAAATCAAGGAAGGATCCAAAGTGGTCAGCAGAGCCTTGCAGCTGACTGTGCATCCTTTGCCCAATCAGGAGAGCTTGAGTTTTAATTTTTATATCCTCAGAAACCTCCTGGGAAGGAAACAAAGCCTCAGACTTTTTCATGGTGAGTAGCATCAAGGATGGCTCACTAATGTGTTAAAATGCTAATGGGGAGCCTTTGCAGGTTAAGAGTGAAATGCAAATAAATCCACCAGAGGGTTTAAAGGAAAGATTGCCTGCATTGGATCCTTGAATCGTTTGGTTTTGAATCTGTGATAGGGGAATGATCCTTGAGAAGAAGTTGTATTAAACCTTCATTTAATGAAATGAATTATTAAAAGCCATAAAACACACACTGATGAAATTAATTTTATTAATGTAAATAAGAGCTAATGCTTATATAGTACTTGTTCTATGTTGGACACTGTGTAAAATGCATATTAACTCAATTGAATATTATAATTTTTTTTTTTTAGTGATACTGGGGCTTGAACTCAGGGCCTTGCACTTGCTAGATAAGTAGTCTACTTTTTGCCTTGCTCGGTCTTGAAGTGTGATCTTCCCAATCTCTGCTTCCTGAGTAGCTGAGATTACAGGTGTAAACCACCCTGCCTGATCAATTGTGGTCATCTTTTAAAATGAGGAAACTGAGGCATAAAGTTTAAAGCTTAAAAGCAAAGCCAGAATTCAAACTGTGGCAGGCCAGCAACACAAGCTAATCTATTAAGAGTGTTTTTATGGAATTCTCCTCTGGCTTTAAAAATTAGCTTAGGCTAAAATAAATATGACTGTAATATAAGTGATGTTTGTGATTTAAAATGAAAGGTATATGATTGTAAAGATCTTAGACATTATAAGATAGAACTTTTATTTTTTTTCTTTTTTTTTTTCATTTTTCTTTTATATTCATATGTGCATACAAGGCTTGGTTCATTTCTCCCCCCTGCCCCCACCCCCTCCCTTACCACCCACTCCTCCCCCTCCCTCTCCCCCCACCCCCTCAATACCCAGCAGAAATTATTTTGCCCTTATCTCTAATTTTGTTGAAGAGAGAGTATAAGCAATAATAGGAAGGAACAAGGGTTTTTGCTGGTTGAGATAAGGATAGCTATACAGGGCATTGACTCACATTGATTTCCTGTGCATGTGTGTTACCTTCTAGGTTAATTCTTTTTGAGCTAACCTTTTCTCTATTTGTGATTTAAAATGAAAGGTATATGATTGTAAAGATCTTAGACATTTATTCAGTAGAAATGGATAGAGGATTCAGCATCAAGTGACTGAACTTAGTGGGAAAGTCATGAGAAGAGTGTGATGTACTTTCTTAGGACAATTCATGGCTCAGAAAGGGGTCTCATTTGGCTAGTGACAACTGGTATCAAAGCATTTCACAAAAAATTGTACCAACATTTTCTAAAAATTAACAACTTGAAATTCATTAAAAGTATCTGGCAACCAATTTTTGCTTCACATGTGTCACTTGAGAAATAGTTATAACACAGTTAAAAATGAAAGGAACTGGATGGGAGATATGGCTCTTCCATGTCTGCTCTGCAAGTATGAAACTCTGAATTCAAACCCCAGTCCCACCAAAAAAAAAAAAAAAAAAAAGGAAGGAATTTATAAAAAATTTATTTATGTACTGATCTATGCAACTTGCGTTGTTGAATGTTTGAATATCATATGTGACTACGTTAAACCTCAAGGGAATAAGGGGCTCAGAGGTAGAGTGCTTGTGCAGCCCAAGGCCCTGGGTTTGATCCCCGGCACCACTGGGAAACAAAGTTTCAGGGCATAAGCACCAATAACAGTTTATGTATACTTATCTCTGCAGGTCTTTAATTTGCATATGTAAACATATAAATGTAAGGACATATTCATAGATGGAGTTTGTTTTAAAAATATTATTGATTAAAAAACCCCCAGGGCTGCCGATACACCCACTGTAGTGTTTTGTTTGATCTATACAATGATAGGTCTCAGCTGCAAAAGTAGAACCTTCCTGCACTATGAATCACTTCGGTCCTATGGTCATGTACATGGCCCTTCACATTTTCACTACCTGTTTGTCCTCTCCAGTCTTCTGTGTTTGTCACCCTCCATCCCGTTAACATATTCCAAAATGCACATACTCGCACCACATAATAAAATTTTTATGAATAAAAAGATTAAGAACAAAAGCTGTGAAATCAGAGAAATGCTTTTCTAATCTCAGCTCTACCTTCTAGCTGTATGAGTTTAGACAATTTCTGTAAATCTACTTACAGAATATTAAGTAAGGATGACAGGACTGACCTTTTAGGATCATGGTAAGAATTAATACATTATTGTCTATATGGAAGGCATTTTTATTAATTGTACAAAGTAAAGGGTTTCAGTACAACACTTTCATACATGCATATACTGTACTTAGTCGTATTCATTCCTCTACTATACTCTCTTGTTCCGCCTTCCCTTACACACTGGTCCCAGTCCTCAAAATAGCCCTGCTTCTACTTTTATGTATTTTAAAGAAATGTTAGAGACCTTGACCAAAAAAAAAAAAAAAAAAAAAAGAAATCTAGATTCTGTATGTAAGAGAAAACATGAGCTATTTTTTTGTTTAAGTCTGACTTACTTATTTTGCTTCACATAATGGCCTCTAGTTCCGTATATTTTCTTGCAAATGACAAGATTTGTTCTTCTTTAAATAATACTCCATTGTATGTATGTATACGTATGTATATGATATTTAACACATTTCATACATAATATATAAGATTACATATATCGCACACAATATATATGTAATACATAAGAGACATGCATGATATGCGATATATTATATAATATACATATATGATATAATTTATATCATATATAATATATGTACACATGTATTATACACATATTATGTACTTGTCACATTTTCTCTGTCCATTCATCAGTTGATGGGCACATAGGCTGATTCCATAGCTTGGCTGTTGTGAAGTGCTGTGATAAACATGGGAGCACAGGGATCTTTATCGTATACTGATTTTAATTCCTTAAGGTATATATACAGGAATGGAATAGGGAGATCATATGGTAGGTGCTTTTTTAGATTTTTGAAGAACTTCCATACTGATTTCCACAGTGATTGCACCAATTTTCAATCCCATCAACAGTGTATATGTGTTCTTTTCCCCCTGCATCCTTGCCAGCATTTGTTGTTGTTTGTTTTCTTGATGATAGCAATTCCAATTAGGATGAGATGGAATCTCAATATAGTTCTGATTCACATTTTCCTGATGGCTGAGGATATAGAATATTTCTTCATGTATTTATCAGCCATTGTACTTCTTTATTTGAGAATTGTCTGTTCAGTTCATTTTCTGCTTATTGATTGGATCATTTCTTTTTTGGGGATTTAATTTTTTGAGTTCTTTAAATATTCTTGATGTTTATCCTTTGCCAATGAAGAAGGCAAAGATTTTTCTCTCATTCTGTAGGCTATCTTTTTCACTCTAGTAATTGTTTCCTTTACTTTTGAATTCTTACTTTTATTGGAGTCCTATTTAGAAAGTCCTTGCCTATGCTGTATTTTGAATAGTTTCCCCCATGTTTTTCTCTAGTAGTTTCAAAGTATTAGATCTATATTAAGGTCTTTGATTCATTTCGAATTTTTTTTAGAAAGTGAGAGATAATGTTTCAATCTTCTACATGTGGATATCCAGTTTTTCCTCTATAGTGCATATCTTTGTTGAAGAGGCTGATTGTCTCTACTACATGTTCTTGGGGACTTTGTCAAGAATCAAATGCTGGCTGTAGCTTCATGGCTTTATTTCTGAGTCCTCTGTTCTATTCATTAGTTGATGTATCTGTTTTTGTGCCAGTGCCATGCTGTTTTTGTTATGATGGCTCTGTATATGATTTAAAGTCAGGTATTAGGATACTTCTAGTGCTGCCCTTTTTTTCTTAGGACTGCGCTACCTATTTGGGGTCTTTTATGCTTTCATACAAATTTTAGGATTCTGTTTTTTATTTCTGTTAAGAATGTCATTGGAATTTTGAAGGGGATTTTGTTAAAGTTGTACATTGATTTTGGAAATTTGGTCATTTTTGCATGTTTATTTTCCCCATCCATGAACATATTAAGCATTTCCTTCTTCTAGTGAGTTCTTCAATTCTTTCTACAGTGTTTCATAGTTTTCATTGTAGAGGCCTTTCACCTCCTTCATTAATTTATTCCTAGAAACATTTTTTCCCATTTCTTTTCAGTATGTTTGTTATTAGTATATAGAGAAGCTATTGAATTTTGTATCCTGTTATTTTGCTGAAAGAGTTCTGGTCGAGCCCTAAGGTCTTTTAAGTATGGACTGTGTTATCTACAAATAAAGATAGTTTGACTTCTTTCTTTCCTATTTTTATCCCTTTAATTTCTTTCTCTTATCTTATTGTGCTAGCTATAAATTCAAGTACTACATTGAGTAAGAATGGATAGAGTGAGCATCCTTGCCTTATTCCTGATTTTAGAGAAAAAGGTTTGTTTTTCTCTATTCAGTGTAATATTAGCTATAAGTCTGTTGTATATAGACCGTATTGTATTGAGGTATGATCCTTTGTTTCCAAATTTATTCAGGGTTTTATCATAAAGGGATATTGAATTTTGTCAAAGGTTTTTATTTTGTATCTATGGAGATTATAATGTAGGTTTTTGTCTTGTTTCTATTTATGTGCTGTTATATTTATTGATTTGTACATATTGAAGCATTCTTATATATCTAGAATGAAATTAACTTCATTATGGTGCATGAACTTTTAAATTTGTTGTTAGATTTGGTTTGCAAGTTTTTTTTCTATTTTTACAAATTTTATTCACCTAAATGAAATGGACCAATTATTCAAAAATTCAAAAGACACAAATTATAAAACCCACACAAGGAAAAAAATAGATAATTTAATTAGCCTTATGTCTAATAAATTGAATCAATAATGAAAACTGCTCAAAAGAGAAAGTGCCAGGGCCAGGGTATTTCCCTAATGAATCCCATGATACAGTTGAGAAGTAAGTAACATTTTCACAATTCCTTCCAGAAAAATGCGGGCTATTGGAAACAGTTCCTAACTCACTCTATAAATCCAACCAGATCTTAATAAAACTATATAAAGACATTACAAAAATGAAAACAATTGAGCAACATCTCTCATGAATAGACACAATAGATTTCAACAAAATATTAGCAAGATTGAAACTAATAAACCACAACATGCCACAGTGAAGTATGGTTTATTCCAAGAAAGGTATTCTGGTCATGCATTCACCATCTACTGATTGCAGTGTTCACTCTGCTTCTTCAAAACTCATTTGAGGGTGAATTCAACTATGATATATTGTAAGAACTTTTGAAAATATCACAATGAACCCCTACTACAACAATAATAACAATGAATTTACCATGTACACATGTATGTAAATGAAAAAATGATATTTGTTGAAACTATTCCAGGAATTGGGAGGGGGGATGAAGGAAAATGGTGGAGGGGATGAATTCAAGTACGATATACTTGCTATATTGTAAGAACTTTTGTAAATGCCACAATGTACCCCCTCCCAGCAATAAAAAAAAGGAAAGGAAAAAAATCTCATTCAACAAGGGCCAGATAAGGTGCTGCACACCTGAAATCCCAACTACTCAGAAGAGTGAGATAGGGTGATCATGGTTTGAGGCTAGCTGGGTAAAAGTACAGGGCGCTGGGTTCTGAGTGATGTGTTGGTCATGTTCTCCCACACTGTGAGTGAACTCTGGTAAGACTGGGGGTTGGGTAGTAGTTGTAGCACATCAGAGACTCCAGTGTGAAATTCCCAGGGATGATGAAGTATAATCTCCATTCCATAGTTGACAGTCTGGGAAAGTGTTTGAGTAGTACTCTCTTTTCTCTATACTGGTGGCCCCTACAGACAGAAATCATAAACAGTACTTTTAGGCAGAGAGGGCCTATATCAGTCAGAGACTTGTTAGAAGATTAAACCTACTAATTCTTTTGAGATAAAGCGATATAAGGGAATATGGATATTAAAGAACTAAAAAAGGCAAAGAGGGAACACTAAGGTATCATGGAGGTAGTAATACAGGAGTGCCACTGAATCTAGGTTGAAGAACAAAAGGAAAAGTTGAGAATGATTAAAACTTGGAAAGCTTGGAGAGAGATTAAAGTGACCATTTTCAGAATTTTGAATAGGGGGCACAGGTTAGCTTGTAATAGTGTCTCAGGAGCTCAAAATAAAGGGCCTGTGACACAGATCATTAGGACCCTGAAGATAGTACAAATACATTGGAAATGGATTTCAGCTGAACTATTTTATAAGCATCAGCGTTATTCTAAAAGCTATTCTGTTATGCTCTCTTCCTTCTTTCCTTAAACCTTCTCACTAATAGTTAAAGAAAATTACTTAATTCTGGCATAGCATTTAGAGTTTGCTTTGTTGATTGGTCAATTTCTTAGAATCTTATATACCTAACTATTATATCACACACTTAACATTATATTGCTCACTAGTGTAAGGTAAATGTTTTAGGTAAAAGATTTATGAAGAAGCAATTGGTCACAGTGCACTTATATACTTCTTGTGTGTCTATTATACTTTAAAGCCTCTATAAATTTTTCATTTAATTTTTCTAACTTCATTAGTTCATAAAATGGTTTTTATAAGCAACCTGCTTATGAAGTCATTGCTGCTGGTTTGCTGTCTTCATCAAGGCAGAGGAGTAATGGAGCTAACTGCTAAACAATATATACTATGATAAGCCTGGTCCTAACAGCCTCACTCCCGATTGTGTGCTAGTATCCATCAGAACTCAAATATACTGTGAAGAGAGTGGAATCCTTTAGCTCTAGATCAGTGGTCTAAGTTGTGGTTTTAATTGTTTTTATTTCCCCTACATAAACATCAGAAATAAATAATAGATTTATGAAGAAATGATTAGATTTTTACTCTTTGGTTGATAAAAAATTTGCATCTTAATGTGTTTTGAGAATGAAATCTGTTATAATTTTGAAAGTGCTATACTAACTTAAAATGATCAACAGCAAGATGATTTATATTCTGTATGATATATGAGACTTAAATTATGCTGTATCTAGGCATCCCTCTGAATCTGATTCCTGTGCCTTATGTTCACCAGTCATTGTTTTGTAGAATGTGTGGGAATTAAAAGAAAGATAATATGTTAAAAATGATCTGAAGATGATTAGTCAAGACTTTTAACTTCATCAGTGGAAGTCCTTGATGCCAACATTCTATATCTGCCACCGTTCCATATGGTACAAGATGGTACTAATATCATTAAAAATATCTTTATAAAAATTCATGACTAATGAAACATGACATTTAGAAATTGACTTCAAATGTCTGATTACTTTATTTAAGATGAGCATATTCATGAGGAGTAAACTTTATTTCAGTATATTTAAACATTTAGGATAGGAATTCACATCTCTTTTCGAAATTTTCTCCACTGGTAAAGAAAGCTGTTGTCTGTGAGACTGGATTCATTATAGAAATCTGATGTCACTGACATGGCTAACGCCCATCCTCTGGCCACTTCAGAATATTGAAAGTGTGAACATCTGATCATCATTACATTCAAAGGCATACGTTACTTGTCCTTCTATTGAGGTGCTTCTGGTGGCAGATGGAAAGTTCCCTTGTAATACTATAACATGTCTAGGGAAAAAGACATTTTTCCCATCACATATTTTAAAACATTTTTACTAGGTAACAGTCTATGGCTAACAGGTTCATATAGTTAAAATGAGATTGATAGGAAGATAAAGTGACATAGGTGGAGAACACAGAGGAAGACAAAAGGCCAGAGATATGAGGGGGAGCTTAAGGAAGAGAAATAATTAGAAGACACACTCATGTTAAAAAGTTTAAGGGGATGTACATTAACATAAGAAAAACATAAAGGAGAGATGTGTTGGAAAAATTGCAAATGGATTCAGAAAATTACATCTGTGGGAAGTTGCTGCTTCTGGAATGAAGAAGCCATGGAAGAGGGGAATCCCTTCTTCCATCAGCCTTGCACAGCCTCTCTAGTGCCTCCTGTTGGCAGGGCCCAGCAAGGAGCCATTTAGCAAAGTAGAAATATGGTTTGTTTGTAAATTTAGAGGTTTATTGCCCAGAGACAGTAGTTTACAATCTGGTATATTTCACCACTCTGGCTACTCAGCATACATTTCCACCTTTCTACATGCATTTAAACTACATAGCAATGCAAACAACTTTGCTTCTGCTTAACAAGGTATAGCCATCGTTTGTACAGCCAGAGCACTCTCATTCTCTCCAAATTAGGAGATGCAAGGTTTCAATCATTTTCTTCATCTCTGAGAAAATTTAGCCATGGACAATCTCAATGTTCTGTTACTTAAATACTAAATTGCAAAATTTTAATTTATAATTTATTATAAATAAATAAATATATAAAATTTATATTTATAATTGTTAATTGTGTTCTAAATGCTAAATTAGTCTGCTTTGTGCTGTTATAATAGATTACTTGAGACTGAGACTGGCTAATTTATAAAAGACCAGAGATTTAAACTGGGCATGGTGGCACATACCTGAATCCCAGCACTTGACTGGAGGATCATAAGTTAAGGCCATCTTGGACTACATAGTGAGTTCTAGGTCAGTGTAACCTTCACAGTGAGACTGAGTTAAAAACAAAACAAAAACAAAAACAAATAAGTAACAGCAACCACAACAACAACAAAGTAAGAAAAAAATATAGACAAAACAGAGATTTATTTCTTACAGTTCTGTAGGCTAGGAATTTCAAAATCAAGGGACTTGTTCTTGATAAGGGTCTTCTTGCTGTGTCATCCCATGGCAGAAGGCAGAAGGGTAAGAGGACATACATACAGCAGATAGGGAAGGCTCCAGATTGATCTTTTGCTAAGGAACCCACTCCAGAGAGCTAGGTCACTTCCATCATAATGGCGTTAGCGTTAATCTGTTCTTAGAGGACTACCATGTGAAAGTCCTGCTTCTTGACATCATTTCATCCAGCCCGTGAAATTTGGGAGGCATATTCAAATCACAGCACACACAATATTGGTTGCTTTTCTTTCCCCCAGCTTCACTAAGGTAAAATTAATAAATGAAATTGTTTATATTTGCAGTGCATAACATGATATTTTAATATTTATAAGTTTTGTGGAATTATTAAATCAAGCTGATTATCCCTTCACATACTTTTTTTATAGTGAAAATATTTAAGATCTACACTCTTAGCAATAGTATCCCATGGCTACCATTTTCCCATTTCTCCCTCTGCCTGAAACCTGCTAGCAACCACTACTGTGCTCTCAGCCTCTGTGAGTTCAGATTCTGTGTATCAGTGAAAGCAAGCAGTGGCTCATTTCACTTAGCATAATGCCCTGCATTTTTATCCATACTGTCATAAGTGATAGGATTTCCTTCTTTTTTTAAGGCTGACTCTTATTCCATGGTGTGTACATATATTTTGTTACCCAACCATTTATGAATAAATAGGTTATTTTCTTACTTTGACTATTGTGAATAATAGGACTTGTGGTGATGAACTCTTATGACTTTTGTCTGTCTGGGAATGTTCTTATTTGTACTTTATTTCTAAAGGACAGCTATGCTAAATATAGCATTCTTTGGTGGAAGTTTTAAATTTTAGCACTTTGAATGTATTATTCCATTCTCTTCAGGCCTGTGAGGTTTCTGCTGGTAAAACTCCTGGAGAGTTTATGGAGAGTCCCTTTTGTGGGATGAGTTGCTTTTTTTTTTTTCTTTGCTGTTTCCAAAAGTCTCAGTTTGACTCACTTTGACAATTTTATTGTGGTGATAGGTTAGGGGTACATTGTGGCATTTACACAGGTTCTTACAATGTTTCAAATATATCTTGCATGAATTCAGCCCCTCAACCATACTCCTTTATCCTCCCCTCCCTTGATTCTGGAGTAGTTTCAACAGATACCATTTTTGCATTCACTTACACGTGTACACATTTTGTT
The DNA here is from genome assembly GCF_047511655.1 of Castor canadensis. Lineage (NCBI taxonomy): Eukaryota > Metazoa > Chordata > Mammalia > Rodentia > Castoridae > Castor > Castor canadensis. The sequence continues at coordinate 30,970,408 of NC_133394.1, read as the reverse complement.
GTGTAGTATTCACCCTCCTATCCCCTTTCCCCAACACCTCCTCCCTCCCACTGGTACCAGCCCTCCCCCCGGGCAGGGCTCTTTCCACCCTCCTATTCTCTGATTTAGTAGGAAAAAAAAAGAGAAAAGATAAAAACAAAACAAAACAATACAAAAAAACCCCATGACATTTTAGCTTAAGATAAAGGAAACTACACAAGGAGTTTCCTTGTGATATTTCCATGTGTGTATGTATTATAATATAACCCCACTTGGTTTATCTCCTCTAAATTTTTTCATTCTTCTTTATATTTAATCCGGGACATTTTTGAGCTTTGTAGATCAAGATGTTTGCGGTCATCTCCAATCTGGGAAAGTTTTCTTTAAAGAAGCTTCCTTCCTTTTCTCTTTCTCTGCTCTTTCTGGGATACCTATAATGCATATACTATCTCACTTGATGATGTCCCACAATCTTGTAAGGTTTCTTTACTAATTAACATTCTTTTTTCCTTTTTGGTTTTATGACTGGATAATCCCAAGTGGCCTGCTGTGTGCTCCCTTCTTTCATCTTGTCGCTCTTGTGTGCTTGTTGCATCTCTCTATGAAGTTTTTCACTTCAGTAATTGTATTCTTTCACTCTACACAGGAATCTGTTTGGTTCTTTTTCATGTTTTCTATTTCTTTGTTGAACTTCTAATTTGTGGGTATATTGTTTACATAAGTTCTTTGTTTAGTTGTTTGTCAGTGTTCTCATGTACCTCCCTGCATTTATTTAAGATGTCAAGCCACTTTGGAACCTCTAGTGAGCGTGGAGCCTCTGGTAAGCCTGGAGCCTGGGCTGCTGGAAAGGCTTCTGTATAGAGTGGCCCTGCTGCATAAAGCTATGGCTGCTTGCTGCAGGTGTCTATGACAAAATTATATGCTTTGTAATGGGCTCCTGATCAGAAGTAATGTTTAGAATAACATGACTGTAGCAAGTAATTCTGTAAGTCCAAGAAAGGTAATATTGTAAAAGAGTTGTGGGCATGGAAGATAAATGTCCCTTGTTGTAATCACATTTTATGGGGTTTGGCGTCAAGATTATGTTGAGTTATTAAGAGAAAGTAAGTGTCCTTCTCTTTGATTCACTGGGAGAATTTTGTTTCTTTAAAGATTGAGTTATTCTTCCTTAACTGTTTATAAGAATTCACTGGTAAAACTTCTTGGCCTTTCTTTATTGAAAATTTTTCTTTTAAAATAGAGGGTTCAATTCCTTTCGTGAATATCGAAATTTTATTTTTTTCTACTTTCACCAATTAATCTTTGCTTTTTAAGAAATGTTATAGTGATGGGAAGCCAGTATTTCAGTGTTTCTAATGGGGCTTCAGAGACTCCTAAGACCAGTTGTGTTTGTTTTCAAAGGAATTTCTAGGAATATATGGTGCAAATCAATTTAACCTGAGATAAGAATTTTCTCTCAGATAAAGATTATTCTGAAAACAACTCAATAGAGGGAGATTTTCTTATGCATATCTGGTTCAGATAAATCATTTCAAAGATTTGATTATGTGGCAAGTGTATGTCTATAGTTCATGACTGTCATACATTTTGGAAATTTTATTTTTAGTACCTTGTTTTAAAAGTACTGTTTTGATTTGAACTTGAACAGTCTCAGGATTTGCAATTATAATTTTATGTTATTCTGATTAAAATAAACACTCAAAATCAGAAAGTAACCTAAAGATAATATTATTGTAAATGTTAAAGTTTTTCTTCAACTTACTTATTTAAATTTCCTTATTAAATTTAAAATATTCACACTTAAATTTCAAATTTAGCATCATGTTATACTGAACATTTTGGCATTCATGTACGCACTATGAAGTTTTAAGTTCAGCACCCACTGATTCTGATAATTGTTATACTTACCAACATGATGAGACTTTATATTGAATTAGGGTATTTATTATTTGGTTCAGTATTAACGACTCTTGGGAATACTGTCAAACTTAGTGTATGTATCTATATAATTATTATTATTTTTGGTGGGACTGAGGTTTGAATTCAGGGCTTTCTGCTTGCAAAGCAGGCACACTACTACTTAAGACACAATTCCAGTCCATTTTGCTCCGGTTATTTTGGAGATGGGTCTCTTGAACTATTTGTCTAGGCTAGCCTCAAACTGCAATCCTCCCAATCTCAGCCTCCCAAGTAGCTAGGATTACAGGCATGAGTCATCATTGCCTACCTTATTTTTCATTTTTCTGAGACAGTGTGTCAGTATGTAGCCCAGGTTGGCCTTGAATTTTTATTTCTGTCTCAGTTGCCCGAGTTCTGGGATTTTGGAGTGTGCCATCAAACCCAGCTTAATTGAGATTTGAAGCTATACTTCCATTATTACACCTCTAAGGAACAGGAGATTTTGTTTCATTTAAATTTTTTTGGTTTATTTATTCATTTATTCACATGTGCATATATTTTTTGGGCCATCTCTCCCCCCAACCCCCACTCCCCACCATTCCTCTCGCTTCCAGGCAGAATCTGTTCTGCTCTCTTCTCCAAGGAATAGGAGCTTTTGTATGCAAGGACCCAGTAGGTCATTTATATCTGTAGACTGCCACTTTGACTTCAGACATATGTCAAACTGCCTATTTGACATCTCAACCTGGAATTCTATATATTTTTTCTCACTTTAATGTATCTGTAGCCAGAAGTTCCAGTTCCAAATTTTAGCTCTTCTATAGTCATTTGCTGTAATTCTAGAAAAATAGCATATAATTATTGTAAAATACAGCTCAAATGATGGATTTAGGCAGAATGTTTTTGATGAAGTCAACTTCAAGCTGCATCTTAAAGTTAATTGAGGTTGATTATCCCAATGTGAAAATCCTAAATCTGCAATGCTCCAAAAATCTAATGTTTGAGTGCCAACATGATGCCACAAGTGGAAAATTCCACACCTGAGCTCATGTGATGGGTCACAGTCAAACTGCAGGTATACTAAAAATATTGTCTAAAATTACTTTCAAGATATGTGTACAAAGTATTTATGAGGTATAAGTGAATTTTGTGTTTAAACTAGGGTCTCATATCCAAAGTAGTTCTTATCTTGAAATTTGTATGCAAGTATTCAAAAATGAAAAAAATTCTGAAACCTGAGACATTTTTTTCCCAAGCACTTTAGATAAGATATACTCAATCTGTATAATGATTGCTAGAGATGAGGAGAAAAAAAGGAATTACTGGTTCACTTTTTGGGACAGCTATGTATTGCCCTTTTTTTCTTGTTCTTGTCTCTGTTGTAAACTATTTGGATTTTCTTTTAAGCTTAAATTATGCAACTTCATGTTGAAGTTTAGTTTCAATATCATTATAAAATACACACTGTGTTCTCAGTATTCTTACAGTTAGATACCAGTACAGATTTATTTTGCTTATAGAGTTTTTAAACTAGATGCTATTAGCTCATTCCAAGGTTCATAATAAAGCCACCCCTTTTCTCATTAGAATTATATTACTAGGTCATTATAACAGCTAAATTTCTCCATTTGGTGATAGATCCTAAATTATATACCAGTTGGTTAGCCCAGTGTTTCTCAGTCCTGGATTTTAAAAACTTCTTTGAATCATTTACAGAGCTTTTCACAATGCCAGAATTGTCATCCCATATATTTTAAGCTAATTGTGAGGTAGAGAGTTAAATACCTGTATATATATATTCATATGTGCATACAATGTTTGGGTCATTTCTCCCCCCGTTCCCCCTGCCCACTTGCTTACCCCCCACCCCCTCGCTACCAGGCAGAAACTATTTTGCCCTTATCTATAATTTTGTTGAAGAGAGAGTATAAGCAATAATAGGAAGGAACAAAGGTTTTTTCTAGTTGAGATAAGGATAGCTATACAGGGAGTTGACTTGCATTGCTTTCCTGTACATATGTGTTACATTCTAAATTGCTTCTTCTTGAACTAACCTTTTCTCTAGTTCCTGGTTCCCTTCTCCTATTGGCCTCTGTCACTTTAAAGTATCTGCATTAGTTTCTCTGCATTGAGGGGAACAAATGCTATCTAGTTTTTTGGGTGTCTTACCTATCCTCATACCTCCCTTGTGTGCTCTTGCTTTATTGTGTGATCAAAGTCCAAATGCCTATACTTTTAAACTTCTAAGAAAAATGTTAATATGAGGGCTGGTGGAATGGCTCAAGTTGTTAGATCACCTGCCTTGAAAATGTGAAGCACTGATTTCAAACTCTAGAATTGCCTAAAAAAAAAGTTAAGACAAATGCATATTGAAAACCTCTAAGTGAAGAGGGATCCAAGATTGTGACTAGAGTGCAGAAGCAGAGAGCGTGAGCTCCGTAAATCAAAAATTTTTCTGAGATGCTGGAGCCACACTTAGCAGAAAAAAAGCACCAAGAAGAATAAAAAACCTGACACCCTGAACCCCCAGCCCAAACAAAGCTTCTCCACACCATGTTACACCGAGAAAACAGGGGATTTCCCAGGCCACCAGATGCTGACTACAAACCTGCTTGGGAGACATCCAGTAGACCAACAGGTGAGCAAATATGTGGCATATGGCATTCCCACAGCTACCCCTCAGATAAACCAGCATAGCCCCGTGGACAGACTGACCCCTGCCCTGAAAAAAAAACAAAACAAAACTGAATAATAAACAAGGAACTGAAAAGGAACATGCAGCAGATGGGGCAGGGTGCTCTAAGTGCACCAGAGAATGGGGGAGTGCAAGGAGCTGATCGCCACACAAACTTCCAGTAAACAAAGACTGGAATGGCAGACGAGCTGACAGTGTGTGGGTAATGAGCCACTGACTGAAATAGGAAAGATAGTGGTCCACAAAGTTCATCTACTGAGCCAATGAGCAACATCCAAAGTCAAACAATGTTGCAAAATTGAAAAACAACAAACCAGCATAACACACTGACAGCAGGAAGCTGGCTGATGGATCTCTGACCTTGCCTCAGAGAAAGGGCATGAGGCAAAGAAACAAGCCCCCCAAAACAATGATGAAGTGAAAACCAATTCAAAAGCAGGACAGCTGGTGGGCCACAGAGCAGATCTCTGGAACCTGAGGACAAGCCACACCTCACTGAGAGAGGAGCTGACTAAGCAGCTGCCACTGAAAGACATGAAAAAAATTGGTGAGTCTCCCCAACCTCCTGGCAAGACTAAGACAGAGCTTCTGCTTAAATACCAACACCAGGACTGGATGCTGAAGGAGAAACACCAGAACTACTAAGACTGAAATTCTATTGTTCCTGAACCTGGAATTTTTTTGTGTTTGTTTGTTTTGTTCCCTGTTTGTTTGTCCACCACCTCTCTCTGTTGATTTCTTTTTTCTCCTTTTGCTTCTTTCTTTCTTTTGTTAGTTTTACTATTGTAAGTTAGCTAATACTAAATTACACACAGACCAGGGACAGAAACAGCACCAAGTGGAGTGATGGGAAGATGAAAAAGGGATGGAATCCATTCTCCCCCCAAAATAAACTAATACAGGATTCAGAAGGAAATGAAGAAAAGGGACTCAGTTCCAGATTCCAACAAAACAAAGATAAACTATGATAAGGAAACCAATGAAGCCCACAAGAACATCCAGGAAGAAGAAATCCTGCAAGTAATCACTGAGAATTTTATGGAGATGTTACTAGACATGGTCA